>NW_021703770.1:26373161-26730469 GCF_005190385.1 Monodon monoceros | reverse complement strand
CTTCCATTTCTCTAGGAGGTGGGTCAAAAAGGATCTTGCTGTGATTTATGTCATAGAGTGTTCTCCCTATGTTTTCCTCTAAGAGTTTTATAGTGTCTGGCCTTACATTGAGGTCTTTAATCCATTTTGAGTTTATTTTTGTATACAGTATTAGGGAGTGTTCTAATTTCATTCTTCTACATGTAGCTTTCCAGTTTTCCTAGCACCACTTATTGAAGAGGCTGTCTTTTCTCCATTGTACATTCTTGCCTCCTTTATCAAAGGTAAGGTGACCATATGTGTGTGGGTTTATCTCTGGGCCCCCTATCCTGTTCAACTGATCTATATTTCTGTTTCTGTGCCAGTACCATACTGTCTTGATTTCTGTAGCTTTGTAGTATAGTCTGAAGTCAGGGAGTCTGATTCCTCCAGCTCCATTTTTCTTTCTCAAGATTGCTTTGGCTATTTGGGGTCTTTTGTGTTTCCGTACAAATTGTGAAATTTCTTTCTCTAGTTCTGTGAAAAATGCCATTGGTAGTTTGATAGGGATTGCATTGAATTTGCAGATTGCTTTGGGTAGTATAGTCATTTTCACATTCTGCCCAGTTTTTGATTGGGCTGTTTGTTTCTTTTGATATTGAGCTGCATGAACTGTTTGTATACTTTGGAGATTAATCCTTTGTCCATTGATTTGTTTGCAAATATTTTCTCCTATTCTGAGGATTGTCTTTTTGTCTTATGGTTTCCTTTGCTGCGCAAAGCTTTTAAGTTTCATTAGGTCCCATTTGTTTACTTTTGTTTTTATTTCCATTACTGTAGTAGGTGGGTCAAAAAAGATCTTGCTGTGATTTATGTCCAAGAGTGTTCTTCCTATGTTTTCCTCTAAGAGTTGTATAGTGTCTGGCCTTACATTTAGGTCTTTAATCCGAGTTTATTTTTGTGTATGGTGTTAGGGAGTGTTCTAATTTCATTCTTTTACATGTAGCTGTCCAGTTTTCCCAGCACCACTTATTGAAGAGACTGTCTTTTCTCCTTTGTATATCCTTGCCTCCTTTGTCATAGATTAGTTGACCACAGGTGCATGGGTTTATCTCTGGGCTTTCTATCCTGTTCCATTGACCTATATTTCTGTTTTTGTGCCAGTACCATACTATCTTGATTACTGTAGCTTTGTACTGTAGTCTGAAGTCAGGGTGTCTGATTCCTCCAGCTCCATTTTCTTCCCTCCCTCAGGACTGTTTTGGCTATTCGGGGTCTTTTGTGTCTCCATACAAATTTTAAGATTTTTCGTTCTAGTTTTGTGGAAAATGCCATTGGTAATTTGATACAGATTGCACTGAATCTGTAGATCACTTTGGGTAGTATAGTCATTCTCACAATATCGATTCTTCCAGTCCAAGAACATGGTATATCTCTCCATCTGTTTGTGTCTTCTTTTATTTCTTTCATCAGTCTTATAGTTTCCTGAGTACAGGTCTTTTACCTCCTTAGGTAGGTTTATTCCTAGGTATTTTATTGAACTACTTTTTCAAAGGTGACCTTTGCACTTTAGCTAGCAATGCTTGGTATCTCTAAGCATGCACATTTTCTGTTCTTCACCAAAAGCAGCCAGTTTAAAAGAAAAAGCTGCTTCCTTTGAGAAATTCAAACTTACCTATGATTTTGAACAAACTTCCAACAGGGATGTATTCCTCTAATATTCATTAGACTTAATTTTATAAAGACACCATTTCAGGGAATTTTTCAAAACCATGAATGGAGAATTTGTTAGAGACGTAGGATGGGAGGAAATATGAGCAAAAAGACACACAGAGTAAGCAAGGGGGAAACATAATCAGCAGCAGCAAACAGTCTCTGCACACTTGCTTGGTGCCAGGCTCTGTTCCAAGGGCTTGACATGGACCCTCTGTTTAACTCTTACAACAAAATCATTAGCGAACAACACATATATATGGAATCTAAAAAAAAAAAAAAGATTCTAAAGAACCAAGGGGCAGGACTGGAATAAGAACGCAGACGTAGAGAATGGACTTGAGGACACGGGGAGGAGGAAGGGTAAACTGGGACAAAGTGAGAGAGTGGCACGGACATATATACACTACCAAATGTAAAACAGATAGCTAGTGGGAAGCAGCTGCACAGCACAGGGAGATCAGCTGGGTGCTTTGTGACCACCTAGGGGGGTGAGATAGGCAGGGTGGGAGGGAGATGCAAGAGGGAGGGGATATGGGGATATATGTATACATATAGCTGATTCACTTTGTTACACAGCAGAAACTAACACAACATTGTAAAGCAATTATACTCCAATAAAGACGTTAAAAAAAATATCATTAGCTAGCTACCACTACCTTCTCTTTACAAACAGCAAAACTGAGGCAGAGAGATGCGAAGAAATAACCTGATCAATGTTACAGAGTAATTAAGAAATGGAAGAATTTGGGGTGCAAATATTTGGACCAAATGAAGAATAGAAAAATGAATTTCATTGTTTGAAGGACCCTTGGGACTATTTAGTCTAAATCTTGTTTCTAAATAGGCAGGATGTCTAGTCAAAAGGTGAATTTAAGTTCTCTCTCTCACTTTCTCACACACACACACACCCTCTCACACACACTCTCACACACACACAAACTCTTACACTCTCACACACAGTCTCACACACTCTCACGCACACACACAGTCTCTCACACTCACACACTCTCTCATACACACACTCATGTACTCTCTCATGCACACACTCTCACACTCACACACACTCTTCCCCACACACTGTCCCACACTCTCTCACACACACACTCTCCCTCACACCCACTCATACACACACAGTCTCTCACACACACACATTCTTGCACACACACACAGAGTTCGTGGCAGAGCCAGTGAATAGTTACTTGTCAGGGCTAATTCAGGTCGGGCAAAGAGCCCCTCACAGCCATTCCATCCAGAGTGTGAACCTTGCCAGAGACTTTAGAATAAAAGTAGGAATAAAGCCCTCAGATTTTAAACATTCTAGTCTTAACTAGGGTACAGAGCCTGTATACCTGAATCTTCTAAGAGATCATAAAACCTGACCCACCTGCTGCCATCAATTCATCCTGTTCTCAGGGGCTTGCAGGGTGGGCTTCTTTGTGGAAACGTGTCCACAGCAAGTGGTAGAAAACTCCTTCCCCTCCTCCCACCACCTGCCTGGAAACTTCAGTATCGGCAATCACCCTACTCTTACCCATCCTTCTCCACGCCCACAGTCTCAAGACTTCCCAGAAAATCAAAACAGGTTCTCTACTTGAAAGGGCTAAAAATCCTTAATCTTGACCAAAAACCCTTCCATCATCAACAGTACAATGCTACACAATGCCCTCTCCTTAGAGCCTATAGACATTTCTAGAAGGAATGCCACCAGATCCTATCCCCAAACTAACGTTTCTATCATTAGGCAAGCAAAATAATCTACTGAACTTTGAACATCAAGGAATTTCACTGTATCAGTAATAAAAGCAGACATTCCTTCTGCGTTGCATTAAATTCTTAAAAGTTCAAACATATATTGGGCATAATCAGTAAGAAATAAGGACAAGAAATTTTCAATATTTTCCAGTTATAGGCCTGTAACTATAAAAATGATTGGATATAGCCTAATATGTAAGCTGTTGGTATTAAATTCTATACATTTCGTGTGAAATCACTGTGCTGTACCTTTGATATGTTTCCAAAACATCTGTGACTAAGAAATATAAGGACCACTTTATAAATAGTGTGAATCTTATGTTTAGGAGTTAAGTCTCAGGCTTCCCTGGTGGCACAGTGGTTGAGAATCCGCCTGCCGATGCAGGGGACATGGGTTCGTGCCCCAGTCTGGGAGGATCCCACACGCCACGGAGCGGCTGGGCCCGTGAGCCATGGCCGCTGAGCCTGCGCGTCCGGAGCCTGTGCTCCGCAACGGGAGAGGCCACGACAGTGAGAGGCCCGCGTACCACACACACAAAAAAAGAGTTAAGTCTCCATTTTCATGAAATCTTTTCCTAGAGCATCATCTACTCCTTCCCCTCTGAACTCAGAAGACGTTTCTCATCTGTATCCTCCTTTTAGCATTCTGTCTTGAATTTCCTGTATACTGCTATTGATGTTCTGCATTTATTTGTTAAAAATTTTTTTTCTTTGATACCCACAGTCTAAGCACTGTAGTGGGCACTAGAGATACAATGCGAACGAAGTCATCATGCTTTTGGAGCTTATGTTGCAAAAGCTCTGGTGTGGATAAGAGAGCCTGCATCAGTTAAGGCAAGAAATGCTAGCCTGTTTTTGTTTTTCTGGGGTTTTATTCCAGCTTCATTGAGGTATAATTGACAAATCTGTAATATATTTAAAGTATACAATATGATGATTTGATATGTGTATACATTGTGAAAGGATTCCCCCCCATCGAGTTAATTAACACATCCATCCCTCCTCACATTTACTTTTTTTTTTTTTGGGTGAGAACATTGAAGCTCTAGCAAATCTCAATGAGAGAGCACAGTGTTATCAACTGTAGTCGCATTACATGTTAGACCCTTAGACCTTATTTATCTTATAACTGAAAGTTTGAACCCTTTTACCAATTTCTCCCTACAGCCACTGGCAACCACTTTTCTGCTCTGTTTCTATGAGTTTGACGTGCTTTTTTGTTTGTTTGTTTGTTTGTTTGTTTGAAGAGTCCACATATAAGTGACCCCATGCAGTATTTGTCTCTGGCTGGCTGGCTTATTTCACTTAGCATAATGCTCTCCAGATTCACCCACGTTGTTGCAAATGGCAGAGTTTCAGTGGCTTTAACACAAAAGGAGTTTTGCTTCTTGCTGACACAGAGTCAGGTGCAGATGTGCAGTAGGGAGATTTCCACGGAGTCATTCAGGGACCTAAGCTCCATTCACCTGCTGGTCCTGATGTCCCCTGGGGGCTCCCAGAAGGCAGGGGTTAGATCCTCTGCACCAAGTTAGCCAACTCAAGAAGAAAGAGAGACCCTCCACAGGAGGTTTGTGGGGACAGGTCTAGAAGCAGTAAGAACATCCCTTCTATACATTTTCCATGACAAACTCAGGCCCATGGCCACACCCAAGAGGCAAAAGAAACGGGTTTTGATGAATATGCAGTGTTTGCTACCAAAGGGACAAGAAAATTCTACAGTGTTTAAGAAATAAATAGTTGATATAATAGAGTAGGGCTGGGGCTAGGGTGAGGGGAGCAAGGCTCCGACAGTGGAAATGCAGGGAGTCGCTCTCTCTCAGGCTTGGGCAAGTACACGCCTTAGATTTGTGCCATAGGTGCCCCTCTTGCCTCACCCTATCCTGGCCCTGATACTTTAACTGCAGAAAATGGAGAGCTAGAGAAATGATTTGCTTTAGATACAGTTATCTGGAAAGGAGCTCGTCACAAAGAGGATGGGAAAAGAGCTTTCTAGCCAGAGTAAGCAGCAGAGGCACAGGTCCTGAGACAGGAAAGTTTAGAGTGTTTGAGAAACAGGAAGAGGCCAGTAGGACTGAGATAACAAAAGGAGGGTTGGAGAAATAAAAAGTGCCCAGGTCACACATAGCCTTTCAGGCTGAGTAAGGAGTTTGGGTTGGAAACTCCAACTAAAGCATTTAGGTGGCGGAATCAAATGCTCCAGATTTTGTTTTATAAGCAATTGATCTGACTGCCCTTTGGAGAATGGATTGCAGGGAGATCAGTTGGAAGGATACCAATGTGGTTTGGGAGGGAGATGGTGATAACCCGGTCTACAAAATGGCAATAGATGCAGAAGAAGAAGGATTTAAAATATACTGGAGAGGGGTATAGAAATCATAGGTATTGACGAGGAAAAAAAGGGATAAAGATTTATGCAACTAAGTGAATATTAATGTTATATGAAGCCAGGGGGGAATGAAAGAGAATGTTTTTTTCTATTTAAATAGTGAGCTTCTTGAGGGTAAGGGAGATACTTCTTTCTATTCTCAACAGGAATAATCCAACAAGATGTTTTTTAAAATATAGTATCAAAGGCTCAAGGCCATATGCACACCATGTCCCACCTACAGAATAAGAATCAGTACCATATTCTGGAGAACAACTGGCAATAAGGTCAAAAGCCTCACCTCTCCATCTTGGTGGCTAAGAGCATGGCTGAGTCAAAATGCCTAGACTGAAATTCCAGCTTTACCACTTACTAGTTCTTGGTAGTTCTGTGACTTTGGGTAAATTACTTACCCTCCTGTGCCTCAGGTTATTCCTTTATAAAATGGGAAGAAAAATACAGCCTACCTCACAAGGCCATTTGAGAATTAAATAACATGTAGCACAAAGAACTATGATTGGCACAGAGTAAGTGCTCAATAAATGTAATGGTTAAAGTATATTAATTATTATATCTAGTTCGGTGAATGATTCCTAAGGAAAAGAGATGTGGGAAAAGATGTACAGTACAAGGAGGTTCATAGCAGCATTATTAATAATACTGAAAACTTAATATTGAGATGTTTATCTGCCCAATGATAAGGAAATGGATTTTAAAATGTCATGGTAAACAATGACTTATGAAGCAGACACATCATTAAAATAGGTACGAATATGTGCTTTATGATGTATTAAGTTTTAAAATCTTATATTTATGTACGAGGGGTGGAAATAGCTAGAAGGATAAAAACCAAAATGTTAACAGTGGTTACTGCTGAGTGGGAAGATTATTGGTAGTTTTGTTTTCTTCGTTGTTTTGTTCTCTATTTTCCAAATTTTCAACAATAAATAAATGTTGGAATTATATCCATAAAAAATTCTGCAGTTAGTGATTTTTAAACCAATGACTTATATGAACACAGTGCAAAGTCTTTACCACTTACTTCCAAGACAAAACACCTAAATATCTCAGCAAGATGAGGGTTTATTACCAAAATACATTTCAAAACTAAGTGAAAAAATGGGACATGAACTACTGGTCCTAATTAGTGGATATAACTCATTTGTTTTCTCACTTAAAAATGTACAGGTTGAAGGAAGGAAAAGTCATTCTCAAGGATCATTAGTAGAAGCAGCTAGGTGCCTTGCCAGTTCTCTTTCCCCGACTTGCAAGATAACCAATTTCTTCAGCTCACAATACTTTCTGCTTTTAAAAACACTGCAAAGGGAGGGTGGGAGGGAGGGAGACACAAGAGGGAAGAGATATGGGAACATATGTATATGTATAACTGATTCACTTTGTTATAAAGTAGAAACTAACACACCATTGTAAAGCAATTATACCCCAATAAAGATGTTAAAAAAAAAAAACAAAAACACTGCAAAGGCACTTTACTTCTAAGAAGAGCACACACCTACCGGGTTGTATTTCTCTAGCAACAGGTTTGTTTTCATGAGCCATGTACTAAATGTGTTTATGTTCAAAACTTCTAGCATGCTCTTATCTACTTCTCCCAACAGACATTTGTGTGAATTAAACTTTCAACTTAATTAAATAATAAAATTATTAAATGTGATGTTATAGATATCTTTCAACAGGTGAAACAAATATCAATGGTAACTTAATTAGTAGCAATGAGCTAGGGTTTTAAATGGATAAAGGAAAGATTTCTGTAATTAGCAAGAACTGCCTGCAGAATAAGTAGGAGGGTTTTTTTTTTTTTTTTTTTTTACAACTTTTACTGCCACTTTTGCACTGAAGACATAACCTCTAGACCCTTTCTTCATATGCCTTCAAGTTAAAGACCACACAGCTAAAACCGAGCCATTGACGGGTGTGGGGTACACATTCAAGGCGGCAGGCTGCCATTCAGGTCAAGCTTTGAGGAAACTTTAATCCTTCTCAGGTGACGCTACTTCTATTCTACAACATCCAGTTGATCTCCTCAAATATTTTCCTTCCTCCCCTCCCTAAGCCTTCCAGAGAGTGTTTAAGTAGCACAAAGTACTGTTTTTCTACCCAATGAGTGTCAGATTACACTAGGCTGAAGCTACTGTATGTTCACTCAGTAGCTTCTCTGAAAGCTGTTAACAGAAAACATTATCAGAAGATGTCTAATAGAATTCAGGTTTTCAGAAGGTTTGCATTTCATTCCTGTTAGCATAAGCCAAAAAAAGAGTTTTTTAATGTCATTCTACCACTAAAGTTTCAGTAAGCAGAAACTGCTGGAAGACTTCACCTCCTCCATCTGACAGGCCATGGCTTGACGCAAATCAAAGTTGACCCACTGGCCAGCCAAACATGCATCAACTCATTACTCTGAAAATTACTCTGCAATTAAAGAGGAAGAATTAAGTGTATTGCCTGCTCTCTAAGAACTGCTTCATAGTTAACAAAATATCCATGGTTGAAAAGGAACAGTTCTTTTTTTATTGAAGAATTTCAGCTAATAATTGTGGAAGGAATAAAAATAGAAAAAAATTTTTATAACCCCTAAAGAAACTGATGATACGAAGATCATCAAGGGAAGAAACCATTACATGAAAGGTTAATGGGAACCTCAAAATGGAGGAATCAGGCTGTTACCACATGAACCCACTGGTTAACCTCAGCATCACTAAGAAAATGGGATGTTGTGTGCTTCCTGATGTGTTGTAACATGAAGTGCACAGCAACACCTGTGAAGCGTTCTAGCCAAAAGAGTTGAACCTGAATGTAATCAAGCCTTCAAGGAGAGCTTCCAGTTTACAAAAACATGGAGGACAGAGGAAGTCAAATGACCCCCACAAGGGACCAAAAGCAAAAATCCAGAATGTCAGATATTCTGTAGAAAACTGACCTGATCTTTTCAACAAGTCAGCGGCACGGAAAACTGGGTGGGAAGGAAGTACTGCTCTAGAATCAAAGGAACTTGAGGGACATACCAACCAAGTACAATGAGTGGGTGTTACATCGATGCTGATTCATCTGTATCAGCTGTAAAAAGATGCTGTTGAGGCAACTGATGAAGTGTGGTGACATACGGATCATGAGGTGTTACCAAGGAATAAGCAATTTTGTTAGGTATGTTAATGGCACCGTGGTTTGGTAAGAAAATGTCCGTATTTGTAAGAAATAGATAAGGTAAAATGATGTATCATCTGAGATTTGCTTTGTAACACATAACAATAAAAACTTAAGAAGAATATAAGGAATAGATGAAACTAGTGTGATGAAATCTCAACATTTGTTCGATCTGGGTGATAGGCAGTCTTATGCTACCCTCTCTGCTTCTGTGTATGTTTGAAATTTATCACATTTAAAATGTGAGAACATTTAAAAGTATGTTCTTACCAGTCCTTTATATATAGCACACAAGTATGAACAGATCCAGCTCCCTGGCAGCGCCAATGTTAGATACTGCTCAGTATCGGAGGGAACTAATTTAAGATACCTGTAACACCAGAAGCAACTGTACAGTAGACCGTGTTGATATTTGAGTAATTACTTCACTAACATTACTTCATAAAGGATGCTAACAGCTCTTGGAGTTCTGTAGACTTCAGAAGGAAGCCAGTTAAACAGAATTGTCAGCTTTGGCTGAAGAAGTCAATTTGATTCATGGATTTATTTAAAAATGCAATCAGCACACTCAGGTGATCCTTTGGATTCGTGGAACGTCATGGGCAGGAAGGAATTTGAGAGTCCGATTCCAAAACCTACACACTCAGAAACCATGTCTAAAGCATTCCTCCCGCCAGGGCCACTGGGTGCACAATTCCAGGGGGTGTCATTAATATCCTGCTTTATGTGCAGTTCACAATCCGAGCGGCTATGTACGGTGCTCTACTAGTTATTATACTTCTATTGCCATTACTTTTTCTTTTAATACTATTATTTTTATGGTATCATTAATAATAATAATACTTATTACACAGAGTTGTGAAAATGAGGATTTAAAGAACCTACAGGTCTGCCACAGGTTAGGACATACGGGTTGAATTGTGCCCCCCAAAATATACACTGAAGTCTAATCCTCAGTACCTGTGAATGTGAGTTTATTTTGAAATAGTGTCTTTGTAGCTGAAATTAAGTTAACATGGGGTCACTGGTGTGGTCCTTAATCCAATATAAGCGGTGTTCTTATAAGAAGAGATGAGAGACCATCACAGAGGGATGACAGCCGTGTGAAGGTGAAGACAGAGATTGGAGTTAGGCTGTCACAAAGTAAGGAACATCTGGGGTCCCCAGAAGCTGGAAGCAGCAAGAAAGTATCCTCCCCTATAGTCTCAGAGGGAGTATAGACCTGCTGACACCTTAATTTTGGACTTCTGGCCTCCAGAACTGTGAGAAAATTAATTTCTATTCTTTTAAGCCATCCAGTGTGTGGTACTTTGTTACAACAGTCCTAGGAAATCAATACAGTATTATGTGTGCTGCAAATGCACTTCTGAAAGTAATGACATCTAGAACAAACCACTGGTGTGGGCTGAGGACCTTCATGTGCCTCATTCTTTAATCTAGGTAAATATTTCTCTTAATGTAGCCAACTTCTTTTTGCAACTATATCACATTGTCACCTCAAAAATCAGTGGTAACCCCTTGCCTCCAACATCCTATTCGTCCATAGTTGGGTCCTTGATCTTAAGATCTAAACTCTGCATTTTTTTCTAGCTAGTGGGAAGCAGCTGCATAACACAGGAAGATCATCTCGGTGCTTTGTGACCACCTAGAGGAATGGGATTGGGAGGGTGGGAGGGAGACGCAAGAGGGGGGGATATGGGGATATATGTATATGTATAGCTGATTCACTTTGTTATACAGCAGAAACTAACACACCATTGTAAAGCAATTATACTCCAATACAGATGTTTAAAAAAAAAAGATTTCATCCTGCCATTCCCAGCCACCGAGATCTTTTTGTAACGTCAACCGACCTTTTAAATGTCCTCTTCTACTTCATATTATGCAAAAGTGTGGATGGCATGCCCATCTGTTTTCAACCTAATCATTAAGAAAATATTGTTCCAAACTAGGCTGAAGAGAGGGTCCTTTACTATGCCAGAGGCTTCCTGCAAAGTGCACATCAATCCATTACTCACCACTCTGTCAAATGTAATTCAAGTAAGTAACAGAAGATGATATATGTTCATTTCTCTACCTGTTCCAAAAGAATTTTTAACCCTATTATGCTTTCATAAGTGCAAAGTGTTATTATTAATGAACTTTTGTCCAATGCTCTTTATCTTCCAGTCTAGTAACCCCATTAAAGAAAGCAAAGTGTTTGTATGGCATAACTCATGCTGGTTATAGTTGCATTGAAATCTGACCTTCTTATAACGAAACATTCTCGAAATTGACATCCTGGTCATGTAAGACTTGAGAGATACATCTTTTCTGTTTTAGGAATTCAGATTAGACTTCAATATGTATAATACTATTTATTACTGAAGTTTAGAAAGATGACAGAGGCATGTGATGCAGAATCTAAAGAAGTAATTTTGTTTACTGTTCTCTATTTAGGAAGGACATTATTTGGGTCTTATAATTTGAGTTGAATAATTGTCAACAAGAATTTCTATTTAAATATTAGATGCCAGATACATTGCAGATGTGCTCATCATGGCTCTTATGGTGTGAGTGGCCCTTCAAGGTTTCTCTACACTCAATACAGCCACTGGCTTTACAACACTCTTAAGAGATACCCTCTGCTGCTGGAAAAGGGCAGTTTCCAATGACTCGGGGCATCAAGGGTCTTTTACATGAGTGGATAGTTTCCTGAATATAAGCCATAATCTTCCTCCCTATGAGCCTCCTTCATTTTGCCTTAATCCCAAGGGAAGAACGAATTACACCCTTTTTCCATGTGACAGGCCTCAAGTCTTGCAAGGCAGTGATCCTGTTCTTTCTTCCTCTCTCTAGGTCCAGACTCTCCCATTTCTTCAAAACTCTTTCCCAGAATTCAACAAAAAAGATGACTACTTGAAGCTTGCCAAAGCCTTTAGAACAGTTATTACTCATTTGGAGTCGCTTTCAGTCAAAATCATGTTGAGATCACCCACAGCAGCTGCAAAGAACTAATTATTTTTACTTCTACACGAGAGAACAATTAAAGTGCACAAAATTCATAACTTTGGACAATCAATTTTCAAGAGACAATTGCCAAGCTCTAGATCAATTTTCAGGATAGTATTATTCAAAGGGAGAGGGACAAAGAAATCTTTCATAATTGATAGATTCAGTCAAGAATCACATCAGCCAGTACATGACTTATTGACCCCCAGGAGTGGTGTGAACGGCTTTCCGAGGCTCCACAACAAACTAACCTCAACCCACTAATCACACTTCTGGGAACCACTGCTGTCCACCATCAAACAACATTTGGTTTTTCAAATTAGTCTCCTATCCCTAACAAAGTTTCTCTATAATACTAAGTTGATGGAAGGATAGTAACCACGAGGTATATTTCACCAGTAGAAGGAACGCTTTGGGTAGGACAGCCCTGATTTCTCTCTAAGCATCAGACAGATACCCGGATCCTTGTGTCAACAGAAAAGTTTAATGTTTGCTCTTTCTATTCACTCCACCTACAGCTATTCTCTGCCATGTCTTCATATTGACTTAGAGCTCAGAACTAATACCCAGGAGTCCCTCAAAATATCCTGTAAACCTGACCCTTAAACACACATACATACACACACTTCCAAAGAAGTGATCCTCTAAAACATCATCAAGAAGCAAGTGTCAAAAATTAGAATTTTAACAAGATATTCTTCCACCTACAAGAACTACCCAGAGGACAAGTCACAGACTAGGACTGCTTTAATTTATATTTAAGGATGGTGACCTGGGAGCCCCAGGTACAATTCTTCCCATGCCACTGGGATCATTCAGTGCAGAGTCCTCAAAGATCAGTTATAGCAGTGGAACACCTGAGAATGATGAATACCACAGTCACTCTAAAGGGCTATGGGGGGGGGGGGGGGTGGCAGAGGGGAAGGGTGTGATGGGCACAGGACACGTCACTCGATCATGGGAATATTAACCCAGCTATGACTCAACTTGAAACCTGGTCTACTATCAATACATAGATACACAGGAAGGTTAATGAAGATATAGCACAAATGTCTTCAACATTAAAAGCCAGCCTTTTTTTTTTGGAAGCGCTGCTCCTCAGCTCGCGGGATCTTAGTTTCCCCACCCCGACCAGTGATTGAACCCGGGCCCACACAGTGAAAGCGCCAAGCCCTAACCACGGGACCGCCAGGGAGTTCCCAAAAGCCAAGAAAAAGGCATTAGAACACAGAATGTAAGGTGATCAACAATGAAGGGCCAGAGAATTTTTAAATCCTATGTCAGACATTATTACGTGAAGGGGAAAGAGAACCTAAAAAAAATTAAACTTGAGATTTTCAAGATAGGATCAGACAATTTTTATCATTCTCAAAGGGTTGCAATGTGAGAGATCCATTGAATGAAATGGGTCTCTACATAAAGATTAAAGAATTTGGCAAACAATTGGGAAGTACTAACTTGGAGTCATTTGGTCAACTCCGAATTTTACCAATTGCTTAAATTTTTAGGCATGCACTTTACGGAAAACATTCTTTAAAAAAAAAAAGGAAAAAATTAATTAATTAATTTAAATAAATTAAATTAAAAAAAAGAAAAACTAATGTTTTCCAAAGTGGCTATAGAAGCTGGAATCCACCTCCCGGTTAACACAATCTCTAGCTTTAATATCTGCCTCACAGATATTAAAACTGTGAGTTTGGTCAAGTCTGCCTTTTGGCGAGAAGGTCTTGTCAAAAGGAGACTAGGGACCAAAACCAGAAATTCTCAGTAAAACTGAAAGCTCTCTTTACTTGTTCCTTTTCCCTGTCTCTCCATGAGGAGGTCAAGTTGTTCACAGCCTCAATCTTACTGGAAAGAGTAGAACAGGTTTCCCACCTGAACCTACCCGGCAGGGCAGGGCAGGGCAAGGCAAGCACAAAACCTACAAAATTTCAGAGAACAAAGCACAAGGAAAAGAATGCAAAGTGCGCCCTCTATCGCTCTGTGTGTTTTAACTGCTACGTGGCTGGTTGGATTGCTGAATCCAGTGATAGGTGAGAGAGGAAGGCCATCACGGTAGAAAAATTCTAAGTGTGCTGACCCAGCAGCAAGGATCTTGTAGAAGCCTACGTGGCCAGAATTGAAGAGTGCTAAGCCTGGTTCTGACCAGTCTGTGAATTGGCAGTGTGATACATACAAATCCTATCAATGCCAGCACTGCACATCGTCAGCTGGAAAATTGCAACACTGATTTCGAAAACTTTATATTATTGTTTTATTAATGAGATAAAAATTAGACTATATGAGAAGCTTTAACAGAACCCCTTATTCTGTGTTTATTTTGTACTTTTATAAACTTTTTAGGGAAATAGAATTTAACAACTATTGCCTTTGAGAAAGGTATTATTAGCCAAGTAATTATTTACTGAAATAAGTCTTGAGATAGTGTTTCCAATGTGTCCTCACATTGTGGATTATACACATGGCAAATGGCTGGAAACCCACATATGGAAAATACACACTTGTTTCCTAAAAGTTTATGTCAATTTGAAGCAGCCAGTTGGCATCATGCTCCTTAACAAGGTCTACCTCCTATTTCTTTAACCAATGCTTCTTAACCTGTTGAAGGAAAGATGAACCATGGCCACTTTAAGACCTCAGTGAAAGCTCTAGATCCTCTCTTTACATGCTAAAAAGAAACAGAAAACGTTTTGCATCTAATTTCAGGAGACTCACAAAAACCCTGGCCCCATCTCTGGACCCCAAGTTAAGAAGCCTTGCTCAAAAGAAACGTGCAGAACCAGCTGTTTTATAAGTGCTCTTAATATCCGTCAGCAGGTGATGAAAATCAAATGGTTTTAAGTAAATTGTAAAGGTTTTCCCCAAATGACAAGATAAGGTGGAGAGCTACCTACAATTAGTTTCTCTACATTTTAAGAGTAAAAATAATAATATTTACTAGCTTTTCTCTAACCTTGATTGGCTATGCTGATATGATGGTGTTATGATACATAGATACATAACACATAAGTGTATGTACAAAATTCATATATACACACCTACAAACAAACATATTGATACATAAGCACACACCCACAGACACACAGATATTTGTTCTGGCTATGGGAGTACCAGAAATAAAAGAAGTTCCTATAATTCATATGCAAGAACACTGATAAAAAAATTTAGCAACACAAGTATGCAAGTTATCACACTTATGGTCTTACACCTCAGTTACTCCACCCACTCAGCCTTCGGTTCCTTAATACCAGTTACTTTAGTGGCATAATTATGAGTTGTAGGAAGTTCTGAGGCTCAGTAAAACTCTGGGTCCAAAGAACTTTTGAATGGGCTTAAAGGTGATTTCTTCTTTTGAAATGAACACTGATGTTCAAAGTGTACTGTGTACAGGAAAAGCCAGTGAAATCGGGAGGGTTGGATTCTAGTTATAAGCTTTCTTCCACTTAAAAATTAGTTTTTTAAATTATACATTTCAGTAAGCAGCTCACCTTCTTTGTTAGTTAAACCAGTCTCGCCTCCTTCAAAGGGTAGCAAAATGTCAGTGCTCTCCTGGAAGGCACCATACAAAAAACTATGTAGTCTACTCACACCTACAGAAGAACTTGTTCTAAAATACACACATACACAGACACACACACACACACCTGTGTCTCTCACAGGTATGTCTACACTGCTATATTTATTATTCTAAAGTCATAAATATAAGATTGAATGTTTGCCTGCACTAATTTATTTATGTTATTAATATGACTGCCTTTTAAGAAGATAAATGCTACTTTCTTTTTTCTCTAAATAATTATTCATACAAAGTGTTTGGGGATGAAAATCCTTTATTGGCCCTTCGTTTAGAAGTATTTTTTAGATATGGGTGACTCCCACAGAGTTTCCCCCCTCCCCTGTCCAAACTCACCCACCATTTGGGATACTCTATCATTCAAATAATAAACAGGTATGTGAATACACACGCAAGCACTAGTGCACTCCGAAATTCTGAAGGCTAGACTGGGATGCTTTTATACATCAGTGTTGCTCATCTTTAAACTCTAAAAAAGAATAGTAAATAATCAAATTATACCTATTATCCTAATTATTCATTCAAACTTCAACTATGCCCAAAGAACTTCGAATTGAAAAGAAAAACATTTCTCATTAAGTCATTAGCATTATTTTAAGGGCAAACAACAAAATCTCATCATCACTGACTTTTTGTTCAGCCACAGCTTGTGGAGGAAGCACTCTAGTTGGCCTGGTTTGGGGAGTATTAAGATGAATATGCCAAAGTTCTGCCCTAGAGGAGCTTAAAATATAGTAAAGATGACACATGTGGCAAAGTAGCCAAAATAAAGGGGGAAATGAGAGTCCTTTAGGAGTAGCATGAAAAGCTAAGAAAGCTTTTAGGGAAAATTCCAGGAAGGCTTCACAGAAACGGTGACGTTTTATTTAGCTGGGCACCACCACATGCTCGACAACCCAAAAACATGAAAACATAACGGTATGCTTGGCAATGAACTCATATGGTGTAGCTTAAGCACACAGTGCTTTCGTGGTGGTGGAAGGTTGGAAACAGGCTGTGGTCAGATGGTAGAGTACCCTTGAATGTAAAGTGAAAGAAGCTGGAATTTATTCTGCAGTCAATATGGAGACCTGGGAGGTTTGAGGTTTATTAGCAAAGAAGTAACATGATCAGATCTGTGGATCACATTGAGAAAAATTCAATGTGGCAGCATTGTAAAGGATGGAGTGAGGAAGAAGTGGATGATGGGAAATGAGTCAGTGAGGACCTGAGCTAGGAAATACCTCTGGGAATGGAGAGTATGGGGTAGACGTAAACAACATTTCTGATACCCGCTAAGACTGAACAAACCAACAAAAGAGACAATAGGAAAGTCAAAGACTACAGTTAGGCTTCCAGCCTTGACACACAGAAACCCCTGAACAGAAAAAAGGAACACAGGTACAGGAACACATTTGGGAGAGGAAGAGTAATTCCACACATAGAAGAGGAATTGAGTTGTCAAGACTGAATGTGCATGGAATGGAATACCTATCCATATACGAGGGTGCATGAAATATTTATCCATATGGCAGTAGTTGGGAAATCAGAGAGTAACATAATCCGGAGTTCAAAAAAAAGGGGGATAGAATTGAAGGACTTTACATGGAAAAGGCAGTTGAGGATAAAGGGATGGATAAAATTCCCCAAGGGAAAGAATAAAGGTAAAGAAATAGGAGCCTACACCTACTCCGAATGAGGGGACCAAAGAAGAAAAATGTGCAGAATATGGGAGGTGAAACTAGAGTGCAGTGTCACTAACCAAAGGAAGAGACTTTCTTTGGAAAGGAGTGATAATCTCAGTGACGGGAGGGCTGTAACGTTGGCAGGGTTGGCACTGAGGTGAGTAGTGAGTATGGATGACCATTAAGAAAACCCTTTCGATGAAATGGTGGAGGTAGAAGCCAGATTGTGACAGACTGACAAGTGAGTGAATGAAAGCGGATTATTAGGCAAGACAAGAGAAGGGTTGAAGTCAAGAAAAAGATTGGAAAGTAAGGTGAGAAAGAAGGAAATTAGGAATTTTAGGATGGCGGGATAGCAGCAGGCTTGAAAAGAGGGTGACTGGATACAGAAAGGTCCTAGAGGAGAGAAGGATACATGGGGGGGTGGGTCTTGGAAAGAATAAAAACACCGTATCCTTACCCATTCCCTCCTCTAGTCCTCAGCCCCCCCACCTACCCCTGTCCTGCCCTGTTGTCCTGAGAAAAAGATGAAAAATGGGAAAGACGAGTAAAAATCCTTTTTAGTTACAAAAACCCAATTCTCCATAGTTACACCATGCCCCACCCCACATACCTACAAATACATGTACGTATATGCATGTAAGTAGATATGCCTTCTCTATCATATATAATTATATACTATTTATGTACTGTATTAATTAGTGCCTTCCATATTTATTCCAGCTAAAATTGTGGAAATGTATAAATACGACATGCAACACTGTATCTAATGGTCAATCCTTGATTGTGGCAGATAATGGGGAAAAAAATAGTGACCATCATGACATTTTGAAAAAAGAACATTTTAAACTTATTTTTATCCCAGAGCTTACCACCTCCTTTTAGCAGGGTCATTCTGTCAAATGATTTGTCTGTCATCTCTTTCCTGAACTTGGGAGGGGTAAGAGTGCTTATTTCCAGGAAAAAAAAAAAAATTGGTTCAAAAGGCAGTCAGTTGGAAGAAAAGAAGTAAAAAGCCCGGATAATCTATAAACTGTCCAGTTAGTCTCTGAATAAATCAAGACGCAGTTTTGCATTAAGAAATTAGAAGCGTCGGGGCTTCCCTGGTGGTGCAGTGGTTAAGAATCCTCCTGCCATTGCAGGGGACACGGGTTCAATCCCTGTCCGGGAAGATCCCACATGCCACGGAGCAACTAAGCCCATGTGCCACAACTACTGAAGCCGCGCACCTAGAGCCCGTGCTCTGCAACAAAAGAAACCACAGCAATGAGAAGCCGCGCACCACAACCAAGAGTAGCCCCCGCTCGCAGCAACTAGAAAAAGCCGGCACACAGCAACAGAAGACCCAACGCAGCCAATAAATAAATAAATAAAATCTATTAAAAAAAAAAAAGAAATTAGAAGTGTCGTCTCCAACTTGTGATTTCTGTAAACATTGGATTCGACCCAAGCTAGTTTTATAAACAGATAACGAAAGCCAGAATAAGTGGAGGCCTGAGGAAATGTCACCTATTCTGAATCACTTCCAAATTTCAAGAGAGGAATAAGACGTTGGTTGGGGAAATGGCAACTTTCTAACCTCTGCGCACTGGTAAGGTACTAGCCAGAAAAACTCAGAATTATGCTAGAAGAAAAGCCTATTAACAAAAGAACAAAAGAAAAGAAAGAACATATTTATGCTGCAAAGTTAAAACATCACATGAGCTTTTCTGAAACCCTCTAAGCTTAAAAAAGCAGGCCTACAAATGTATTCTGAAGCTTTTAAGCGTAGGTTAATATGTTCCATGTGCCATTTTGTATTTTGAAAGAATACTGTGAGAAATAAGGTATCATTAAAAGTACTTGTAAAAGTTGTAAATATCTCCACATCTACTCATTTGATTTTTTAAAACACTAATTAATTCAGCCTTATAAGGTTTAAGAGGAAATGTAGTGTTTTGTTTTGTTTTGTTTAAACAACCGAAGTTGCCAGTAACATACCACACTATTTGTGATAAACACTTCAGATTCATGGAAGAAGCCAAATCTAATCATAGGAAAATGAGCGGTTATGGAGAGAGAAGCTGAGGCTTCAGGAGGGAAAAGGCTTTGGCGGGAAACACTTGTCATACCACGCCCCCTACCATCAGACCACCAGAAACACAATTACATGTCTGGGAGCCTTGCTGCTTTTAAAGAGTTTCATCAAGAAGTTTTCATAAATCTCTGGTAAATCTGTGACTGGGCATATCAACAGAATGAAGGAGATATAAAATGAAATCACTACATACTAAGCTCAAGAAATCCCAGAAGACCATAATAAAGTTATGATTTGTCTATCTACCTTTCAGTAATGCGGCCTGAAATGTGGCTTACAACCATTCCAAAAAATAAGACAAATCGGATAACCCAGTTTACCATACAAATAAACCATAAGAGGTCCCAAGACAGAAACAGGCCACAGGGGTTAACAGTAGCTAATAATGACTATGTTTTTGAAGGGGACTGGAGGGTGAGGGGCCAATGAGTTACCACATAGACACAACATGAGTTGTCAATCAGCGTTTCAAAACGTTGGCATGTGTCTCCCATCTACAAGACATTCATTCTCACTATTGTGTTTGTGCCTTACTCTCAAACGTATTGCTGCCAGGCCCCAGTAGTGATTATCAAATGCACTTTTACTGTATGATTTTGTTTTCTAAATAAGCAGACAAAAAGACTAGTAGATGGCTAGTGTTGTTTATGATAGTCTCTCCCATACACAGTTTTATCTGACATTCTAGTCTCTAATCCTCTGGCCATATTTTGAAATAAAGCATAAAGTTAAATGATATATTTGCTCTCTATTCCAGACTGGATGCAATTGATTTTAACTGACTAAATTATCTGATCTCTGCCAAGAATTTTATTTCATTAAGAAAATGATATTATAGAGCATCTGAGATCATAGAGCAGACTAAACATAATGCCAAAGGAGTTCTGAGAATGCTCCACAGTGAAGGTTTGATTATTTGCAGATGGAATATGAAAAAAAGGAAAAAGAATCAGATCCCGGGCATTAGCCTAACCAATCCTGGTATCACTGCTGCCGACATCACAGCACAAAGCCAAGAAAATAACTGATCTTCTAAGCCACAACACCTTTTTTTAATGTACTAATCACTTTTCTTCCTAGAAAGTAATACTTAACTGCCACTATCCAAAACAAAGGGAAAGGGGGAAATGTTGGTACCACAATAGGCTCTAGCATGTCAACTGTCACTGCTGACATGATTTGGCTAGTAGTCAAGCATTCGCCAAGGAACTAATTTAAATCAATCTCCTTTGGGAAAGCCAATTGTTTGGTATGCGCAACAATTGGTGTAGGATCAATCAGTGGACATGAGATCAATTAAAACCAGCTTAAGCCTGTGAAGAGGGACAATTCACACAACCTGAGTTAGATCTCTATTCATTTCAATACTCTCACAATGCAATCCTTAAGCTTCCTTGCAAAGCAGAAAAGCTACTATCACCCTACACTGTCTAGCCAGCACTTTAAGTAGTTCCACTTTTAATTAAAAACACAGTACGCCCTTTGTTGGTACAGATAGTGTGGTCACTTTTAAGGGTTGCAGTTATTTTAGCCAGAAGCTTGAGATTTGGGAAGGGACATCTGTTAAGGAAAACACACACATTTTGATAGAATTTTTTCTTTACAACCTTACCAGTTTACATGTACTTGAAAGCATTTGAATTTTATTAAATTGAAAGGTTTGTCTGGCAAAAGTTACTACTGCACACTTTAGAACTGGGTTTCTAAACGTCAGCACTTGGGGATGTGGTGGTAACTGCCATGAGATTTTGCTCAAGCAGCTTTGAAACAAATAGGTTTTGCATCAGATATAGGAGGAGGTATAGGCAGAACTTTGGAGATGGCACTGGAAAGGAAAGCATGCAGTATCGCTTCTGGCCGCAGGAGTGCTGTAATGTCATGTTCCACCAAAGAGCATCTCTGCATTAAGTTCTACTAAAGCAACATGCTTGATTCTTCCCAATTCAACCACAATGGGGCAGGCAATGTGGATCAGAAAGACATCGCTGAATTAGCAAGTCATCTAAT
Source organism: Monodon monoceros (assembly GCF_005190385.1). Taxonomy (NCBI): domain Eukaryota; kingdom Metazoa; phylum Chordata; class Mammalia; order Artiodactyla; family Monodontidae; genus Monodon; species Monodon monoceros. The sequence continues at coordinate 26,709,203 of NW_021703770.1, read as the reverse complement.
AAACAAGAATTTGGCAAAGGAGTTTAGATAGTTTGTATTTTGAACATTTTAAAGCACTTTAGTCTTTTCAACCAAATAGGCTGCAGTGTCTACTTGGGGGCAGGGGGTGTGGGGTGTAGGGAAGCCTCTCCAAACACTTTGACCACTTAGACCAGTGTAATCAAAAATTGTCAGCTCTACCGAGTGATACCTGGAAAGAAGATACCGGAGTGGAGAAAGGAGGCAGAGGGGAGGTGAAGGAGATGGAAAGGGACTTTGGCAAGACTGATATCAGTATCAAACTTTCATGGCCTCTGGGAAGAAATTCCTCCCTAGTACATTTATTCAGAAAAACTTCTGAAAGTAAGCATTTTCCAAATGTCAGAAATGAAAGACAAGGAGAGTAAGAGAAATGAGGGCGAGAGAAAGGGGTATCCTTCTCATAAACCACAGCTCCATAGTGTCAACTGGAGAGCAGAGGCGGCGGCAATCGCACTCCACCAAGTTACCCTGAGTTCTGCCCTCTGGCCGGCCAACCTTCAGCCCTGCGGGTAGGTGAGAACAGCTTAACGACATCCCAAAAAGCTTTGAAAAATTAGGGCGCAGAAACTTCTCTCCAAAATCTGGATGCAGGACTGGAGATTCCACGAAACGAGTTGTAAATAAACCGCATCACAAGTCGAGCGAGACGTTCATATCCCAGAAAAATCAAAATCTGTTAACCTCAAGGCAAATTCTAACTGCGCAAAAGTCCAAACTGCACGACCAAGACGGATAAACTCTAAGGGGCTGCTGTGCACTTTCCGTGAGGCAGTACTGCAAGGTGGGGCTGTGCGTGCTGGGAGCGGGGGTGTTGAGGTTTGCGTTTAAATCCTTCAGGGGACTTAACAGTGTTTAGCAGCCCTTCCCCTAAAACGCAGTTGGACTAGCTGCAGCCGCAGCAGAACTCGCAGACAGAAATACAGGCGCACTAAATCATCAGGAAATCTAGCTTTCTGAAACCTTTCTGAAGGCTTCCACTCGCCTCCCCGCAGTGCACACAGGTGATGGAGAGGAAGGAGGAGGTCAAAAAGCCGCAAGTGAGTTTCACTGAGCGCCGGCACTTCTCTCAGAAGTAGCTGCTTTTGAGGGGAGTAAAGAGAGAGGGCAAAGTCGGGCCTGTCTCCAAAACATCACCCTGCAAGCAAGCGTTCCCCCCAAAAAACGTGCGCACGAGTTGCCGCTCAATGCGCTAAGTTCAGTACGTCATCCCACCTAGTCTTAGAGACCAGAAAAAGAAATCAACGTTGCTCTTTTCCTAGAAATGCAGGTCCTCCACATCGACTTGGTAACCCTCCCCAGCTCTCGATCCCACACGCGCGCGCAGACACAGACATACACACCCACCCCAACACACACACACACGCCGAGTAGTAGGCCGTGTCCAAAGCTATCTGGGGTCAGGACTTGGGGCGCACGTGGGTGGTGAATGTAGAGAAAGATGAGCTGCAAGGAAGATGGTTGAGAGGGCTAAAAAGAGAAAAAGACAAAAAGAACAAGAAAAAAGGATGCCAGGCTTAAAAAAAGAGAGAGAGAGACCGAAAGAGAGAAGAGTTCAGAAGTAGAAGCTCGGCAGTCAACGTGGGTACGGACCGCACCGCTCAGCCCTGAACTCCCGCAGGACGCCCGGCTCGCCGCGCGTCTCGCTCCGGCTCGCCGCGCCTTCTGAGCACGGAAAAGACAGCGTTCGGCAGAGCTCTGGAGACCGGAAAGCGGGGAGCGGTGGCGCGCAATGGCGGGGGGTGGAGGGCACGGTCCTGCCCACCTGAGCCCCTGAGCGAGCGCCACCACCCGCGCCCCCGACCCCGACCCCACGCGCCTCCAGCAGGGTAGAACCCACCTCTCTTACTGCGTCTCCATCGATTGCCTTGGCAGTGGCTGTAATCCATACAGTTCAGGATGATGAGGGCAAAGGAGAAGAGACGAAACTGCATCTGGGCGGTCGGGCGGGGGAGAGACGCCTCTCAAAGTCGGGGAACTGGAGGGCTCATCCGAGGAGCCGGCGCCGTCCGCGCTGTTGAGGAAGACGCCGAGGGGGAGTCGCCACTAGCCCAGGGGCCTGCACTGGTCAGTTCGGCGCAACCAGCATCTTTCCGCCTTGAACCTGAGAGACGAGGAGGAGAAGCCGGGTGGAGAGAGGCCCAGGGAGGCAGCTGCCTCTTCACGCGTCCCAATTTAAGAAGGGGAGGGAGGGGGGAAGCGAACTCACTGCCTGGCAGGAGCTGCGGAGCAGCTTAACCCCAAGCGCACAGCTGCCTGCAACTTGGAGAGGAAGGTGATTACAATCAGTGAATTAGCAACCTCTGCAGACCTATAGGCTCCGACCCGGGGGAAAGGACTTTGCGCGGGCGCTCCGGAAAAGAAAAGAGCTCCACAGTTCCCGAGGGTGCAGGGTTAAAGGCGCGCTCTTCGGTCCTTTGGTCCCACAGTGGGGTACCCAAGCGCCGTGGTCGCGGTGGCCAGGCGCGGGTCGCCTACCGTGAGCACTTACGTCTCAGGCTGTGCGGCGTGCCTAGGCGCGGAGCTCCATCCAGGGCTCGGAAAGCGAGACGCCTCGCTAGCACGTGGGCTGGGGAAAAGTTTGCCGAGACCCGCCGGGAGCGCGTAGCAGCTCTGGGATCCCGGCGGCTGCCTTGGGTTCGAAGTGCCCGGAGGGTCCTCTGGACTGACCGCGCCTAGCAGGAGCGCGGCGGGGCGGGCGGGTCCGCAGCCTCTGGGATGCTGCGTCCCCGCCGGTGTGTGCGATCCTACGGCAAGGGTTACGCCCGCTCTCACTCTCTGGGTCCCTGTCCAATTGTGCGGTTTCCAGAGCTCTCTCCACAGCCACTTCACAGCTAAGGTTTCTCCGTTTCCAAGCTGTGGGAGACAGAACGCTCCCGGGAGGCCGAAGGGATGGCGAGCTCACTTTCCGATGGAGATGCAGTCGGGCCGAGGCTCGGGATGCTTCTATAAGTAGGTGGTGCTGTGGTCCAAGGCAACTAAGTCAGGGCTGCCTCGGAGTTCCTGGGTCCTAAAGCCAGAACCTCTCCGGTTTCCCTGAGGTCCTAAAGAGCGCTGACAGCCTGCAGCGGGCCTAACCCCAGGCGAATCCCCTCCCGGCTTTCCTGGAATGGGTGGCTAAACTGAAGAGTAGCTGAGGTGGAGGTGCCCCCTGACTGTGCTGGCCTGACGGCCCAGCTGTCTTCACCCCCAAGGCGTCTTCTCCGCTGCTCCGGGGTCGACTCCAACCTCAGCGCCGACCTTCCAGCAGGAAGATCTGACTGACTGATGGCTTCTCCTAAACCTTCCTTTCCGAGCTCCCGGCCGGGACGGCTGCTTCTAAAGTGGCGTTTAAACTTGAGCCGCACCCCGAAAGATGCCACACCTCTGCCACTCTTAAGTTTTACGTCTTGGCTTTGTTTTACAGGAAGATGTTAGAAAGGCTGAAACTAAAACGCGTCTTCGGTTTAGGGAGTAAAAAGAGTATTCCAATACTTTGCTTATCCTTAGAGGTTGTACTTCTTGACTTTGTGTCTCCTCCAGAAAAACTTACAAAAAACTTTGATCCCTTTCTTGGAGTACGCTAGAAATTGGGGCCTTGGTTCTTCAAAGAAAAGTTCACTTTCTACTGAAGTATTTCTCATTCATAATCTTCCTCCCTCCCCCACCCTCAAAAGTCTCCTGAATTGAACTTTTAGGTGCCTTGAGTTTGGGGAATACTCTGTTTAACAAAGTGTTACACTAAATACACTTACGCTATCTGATTTCATTCTGGTGAAATCTTCTGTCCTGAATTCATTACTGTAGGAATGAATGTATTTACCCCCTAGGCAAAAGATAAGAATTTATACTGCTAACTATGGCAGTAGGAATGTTTGCAAATATGACCTCAGGTACCATATTATTATGCTAGCATTTTGTATCATTTAAATTTCTTTCTCTATGCCTTCAGTTTCAGAAGATGTTCGGAAGTTTGGAGACTTGAGACAATCATATAGAAACAACAAGAATATTAAAATAGTCATGTTTATTAATGTCTATCCATAATTATTTTAATGGAATCACTATTACATAGCAGTATTTATGTGCTAAGAATTTTAGTGTTATTCACTTTATGTATGTCTGAGAACACCCAAGTCAATCTGAGTTGAAGTCCCTGGTCCCATTTCCCACATAAGAAAATTCAGCCCCTGAGATTGGCTCATAGGGCACAAGTAGAGTTGACAAAGCACATAACAGCAACAGTGGATCTGTTTCTCAGCTTTCAGAGTCTTTGATTTTTGTCACAGAATTTGGAAGTGATAGGAAACATTTCAGTTTAGGGAGTGGCCCAGCATTTGACATGATATTCCAGTGAATATCCCCCAATCATCAGAAATACCATTTCTCCCATACACTCACACATGCGCACACCAAATTTATTGCACTTCTAAAGGAGTTAAATCCATGAAAGAACAAAGTCCTCTATAAATAAGCCATCTACCTTTCTGTACAGCCTTGGGACTCATTCAAGGTTAGTGGTCATCAGTGTCTTTTAAAATATATAAAGACAAAAATAAGCACAAGACCAAGTAGATCTAGCTCTACCATTAACCACCTGGGTCACTTTGGGCAAGTCTCTGGATCTGTTTCCTTGTTGGTATTTTTAGGAAATTAGAACAAGATCTCTTTCACCCCTACCATGTTCTGGTTTACAATCAATTTTCTATTTCTATTAAGAAGTTTGCTACAGAGTCTAACAGTGTCAGGACACACTCATCGTTGATGAATTTTCAATATAGAAAGATGAGAGTTAGCCACTGTCATCCTTAAACTTACAGACCACTTTCAATCTCTGTCTTCAAAGGTTACTTTCCAAAATTTTAATCATTTGGGTTGCACTGATGGCATTTTTTAAACCAGAGATACTTTTCGGTTTAGTGAACTCCTAGATCCATTTCACAAAAAAAGAATTTTAACAGCACCACTTCTGCTGAAGATATGTTAATGCTCTTAACAAGACAAGAACAGGCACTAGAAGCAAAGAAGATTCCTAATTCCTTTCTCCTTGTGCTCTCTCCTGGTCTGTCTGTGCTTTTTAAAGGACACCATGGAACTTCAAAAAGATCTGTCACACTTAGTTCTTGGGGTACTTAGAATCTCACACTAAATCTCTTTGGGCTAGTTTGTTGATAAAGCAGAATTTTTTTTCCTTTTATTTTTTTGCCATTCACTGAATATTTCTCCTGATTTCAAGAACCCAGGAATGTTCTTGCTACTAAAAAACACATCCCTGGTGGATCCTAAACTATCATTAACTTTAACCCCATATTTCTGTGTCCTTTCATTTCTAAACTGTGAAAGCGTTGTTGTTGAGGCTCAGAGTTCACAGTTTCTCCATCTTGGAGACTCAATGGGCTTTTTCTTCAAACTGCGTTTAGACGGTGGTTTCATTAAACGTGCTTTATAAATAGGCATGTGTCTGGTGTCTGTTTACAGAGAAGTGTACTGACGAGGTTGACTTCATGCCATGCACTGGTGATAGAGAAGGTTAACTGAGTGCCGGTGGGGTGGGGGTGGGGGTGGGGGGGAGATGATGTTATAGATTAGAAGCAAGTTGCCTACTTTACTTTTTTGACTTGTAATTCATTCATACAGCTAAAATTCAATCGTTAATAAAGGGCATACAGGGAAAAGCCTCTCTACCAGCCAGCCAGTTCTCCTCCTCAGAAACAGCCAGTTATTCATGTACAACCTTCCAGGTTTTTAGTATACTTCCAGAGATATGTTGTGCTTATCAAGAAAATGCATGTGTATACACATATATATTCTTCACCCTTTTAGGCAACTAGTAGAATATTCTATTCACTAATTTGCACCTCGATTTTTTTCATGCATCTTAGAGTTCATTCGGTATCAGTTCATAGCAAATGTTCTTGTTGTTTTTATACAGTCACCTATCATTTCATTGTATGGTTGTATTTAGCCAGGTCCCTACTGATAGACATTCAGATTATCTACATTCTTCTTCTGTTATAAGCAATGCTTCAATTAACCTTTTCACGGGTCATTTTAAATTTTTATTATAAATTCCTAAAAGTAGAAAAGTTGGATCAAACAGTTAGACATACTTGTGTGTGTGTGTGTATGTGTATCCTTAAAATTGCCTTCCACAGAGATTCTATCCAATTACAATGTATGAAAGTGCCCATCTCCCTATATACCGGCCAATGTGTTTTGATCTTTGATACTCCTAGGCAAAAAGTGGTATCTCAATGGTTTTAATTTTTATTTCTTTTCTTTTAAATGAAATTATGCATCTTTAATATGCCCAAGCAATTTATGTTTTATATATATAATCTTTTGTTATTTGAGTTGCAAATATTTTTCCAGGTTTATCATTTGTCTCTTAACTTTACTTTTGATGTACATTACTATGCTAAAACTTTTTAAATAATTTTATGTAGTTAAATTTGTCAGTCTTATCTTTATAGTTTCTATGTTTGTGTTACACTTGTAAAAAGTTCTTCCCCATGCCATTCTTTTTAAGTTTTTATTTGGGATCTTTCTAAGATACTTTTTTTGATATTAGAAACCATAAGACGTTAGTGATTTTATGACAGTATGATGTGGCTGCAACAGAATAGAGTTTACATTTTCTAAATCTTTCCTGAGTATTTATGTTCACAGATTTGGTTGACTTTGGCTCTGACTCTCATCTTTATTAGCTAATTGATTTAGACTTCTCTTATCTTTTATGTTATCAGATTCATACCCTCAGATTTAAAGTTTCCCACAATCTTCTGATTCATTGTTGAAATTTGGTGGTGTCATACTTATTCTTCCAGTCTAGAATTTATCCGTTATTTACTTTGAAACAAATTATGGCATTTTTGTCATTGTATCAAAATTGATATTTTTTTCTGTTAAATATAAGCTGAATGTCCATTTTGCTAGCTGCATGTGATAACTTATGTTCACTTATTATATTTTGTATGAAATAATTAAATGAATTGATACGAAAGATCTTCAACCAGGTCACTGACCAGTCCTTATCCAGGCTAATTTGTTGTTTTTAAAAGCCACATCATAATCACTTATTTAACATTTGAAAAATGTGTAAATATTTGACTCCTCCAAATATTAATACTATGTCCTGCCACTTGAGAACTCTTTCTGTAGACTGATGTGATAAGGCCTATTTCTCATTTTGCTCTTCATCCCCATGGAAGAGATCCAGGAGGCTCTCTTCAAAGGAAGTCCAACTCAGACCAGCTCATAAGAAAAGAACTCAAGATTTGACCTGAAGCTTTAAAATTATTCTCTTTATTTAATCTTGTGCATTCTGAACTCTTTTGAACTAAAGTAGTGTCATTTCCATTCTTTTTTGTGTGAATGTGGTTGCTGGAAGGAAGTGTTACTACACTTGGTTAATAACAAGAGATAAAGATTCTCAGCTATTTTAAGAATGAGACACAGTTTTCACTAATAGAAGAGAATGTCTCTTTTCACTGTTTGTGGACACTCAATTAGTTATGCTAATTGAGATGAACAATAGGACAAGCATCCCTAAGAGCAGGAATAAACCCTCCCCAGAACTTTTTTCAGTATTGATATCCCAAGTAGATCCACCTCTCCTAAGCAATTGATTTGTCTTTAGCTTATGGTTATAATGAACTGTGTTATTATTCAGGAGCAAATTTGTGGTTTACCATCAGCAAGTATACAAAATGGTCAGGTACTTTATGTACTAGTCTCATTTCTTGCTCCATTTTTTTCTCACCTGTTTTTAATGTTGTATTTTGCAGTATTATTATGCATCTTCATAAGCTGCTTTAATTTTGGAATATAGAAAATTTTAAAATAATAATTTATACCTTATACACATGACAATACAAATATATATACGTCAAAGAATCAACATAGGGGTTCTAGTTGCTGATTACGTCTACTCCAACTGTTCATTCAAGAACTGAGGAAATAGCCATGGCATGAATTTGGAGATCCACTAGGCCCACTGGGAGATGAACCCAAGCCCAAACTCTATCAATTACCCAGTCTTCATAAACCCCTTTTCTTGATATTTTGGGTGTCAAGAAATTAACCAAAGTCTAGTTATTTCCCCCTCCCCAAAACACAGTAATCTGAGTAAATGGCTCCAGGTCCTGTGGGGGGAGATCAGGAGAAAGATTTACTGTGAGAGTCCTTGCTCAAGAGACCTGACCTTGTCTTCATTCAAGGAGCTCTGGGGCTGTGAACTGGCTCAAGTCTGGGTTGGTTAAGGGGCTGTGACTATTGTGGTGACTCAAGTTACACTTCTGTAAGCCAGACCTAAAGTTTTTCTGTTATACAAATCAAGACTTTAGTAGGCTGTCCATCTACTTCAGTCCTAGATAAAAGTAACTTATAAGTACCAATTACAATCACATAACTAGCTTCAGAAACACACACTACAGCAATAAGTATTTCTTCCTTGATTTGATATAAATAACAAATATCAATATTTTGTCATCTCCTACTCCTCTACTATTTAAGTTGTGTAAATTGTATTGATAGTTAACCTCATATCTCAGTATTTAAACTACCGAATATGAAATAGCGAGTGACTCAGCTAAAAGAATGAATTTCACCCCAAGATTAATAAAGGGACATTTGATACTTTGGGTATCCTCTTTCGGGAAGCCGGTCTGTATGTTTTTGTGCAGGTAGCTGTGCCATGTACTGTAGAAGCATAAATTTGCATTTATCTTTATTTGGAAGTTAAATGTGGTTAAAAGACGTATGTATTGGATGCCAGATTGTCAAGAGATGGACTGTTGTGGTTTATACTATCACTTGGGTTAAGTTGGGAACTGTATTTCTCAAATCCTCTGGCATGTAATGCTTTTAGGTTGGAGCTGAATAAAAGAGGAATTTACATGGGATTTGGGGGGACAGAAATGAAACAGCATTCAAGACTTTCTTGGAGGTCTTTTTTTCAATATGATGCAGTGACAGACAGAAGCCTAGGTATACAGCAGGTACCAGCTTGAAACTCGCTCTGCTCTACATCCTGCTCTTCTGAATGCTGCTCTGCTTATCCAGAGCCCCCAGGCCCACTACTAGATGACCAGCTGCAGAGGCAGTAGATTTCCAGAGACCTCTCCACAAATTCCCCCTTTGCCATCACACTATGGTGGTCGGTCACACTTGGCTTCTCAGACATATTAGTGACTCCTCTTTTTCCCTCCAATTCCCCTTCCAGATCTTCCCTTCCTCAGCTCTTCTCACAATCATATAAGATCTAGTTCCTATAATAATTCCATCTGTAACACCCAGTGACTCTGCTCTCCTGACTGAACCATGGCTGATATAACTATTATCAACTGATTTTTCCACTATTAAATATGATAACTTATTCCCTTTTCCTCCTGTTTCTTTCCTACACACCATCCTCCCCCCACCCACCAACCCCATCCTTCAAATATGGCTAGATCAACATTGAGTGGCTATGTCTGACTATGTTATTCAGAGCTGAGTCATGTAGTAAACTGGACTACTGTTACTTTCCTGTGCAACTTTTTGTTTTCTCTGAAATTATCATTACCTTGTTTTCTCCTCTGCAGAGTTTTCTGTGACTTACAAAAAACTGAACCCAAACATTCTTCGGGTCATCTTAATAACCTCTTATGTTCCTTCCTACCAAGTAGATCATCAGTTTCATTTTCTCCAAGTTCCTCTTGAAGACTCTGGCATACTTCTGCTGGACTGGTTACCCTTTGTGCCTGATACACAGTTGTCATTCTGGGATGTCCCTTTACCATCTTCCTGGGGATTCCCTTTTTCTTTCACCTCTGGTGGATTTTCTGTTTCCTATGTCCCATGTCTTCCTCTTTCATAGTTAACCTTTCATTGTGGTGGAGGATATTCTCCAGGAGTTTCCTGAAAAATTTTGTATAGGGGTAAAATTTTTTTGAGAATTTTGCATGTCAGAAATGTCCCTATTCTACTCTCACAACTGACTATTTGGATAATATAAAATTTTATATTGAAATTATGTTTCTTTAGTAGTTTGAAAACATGACTCCATTGCATTTTACTTTGCAATATTGCTTCGAGAAGGCCAAAACCATTCTAATTACTGATTCTTTCTCATGTTCCTGTCTGAAGCCCACTCCCAGAAGATTGAAGGGCTGACATTTCACTGAAACTACTGTCATGGATATTTTTTCATTGATATTGTTAGAGGTTTGATGGCCCTTTTAACCTTAAAATTCATATTTTTCAGTTCTATAAATGTTCTTTAATTATTTGGTGTATGATTCTACCCCTTCCCCACCCCACCACACAAACACACACACACACACACACACACACACACACACACACATTTTTCTCTCCTCCTTTTTTGGGAATACCTATTGTTCACATATTGGACATCCTAGAGTGGTCCTCTAATTTTCCTATATTTTCTCTCCTATTTTTCATCTCTTTGTATTTTTTCTTTACTTTCTGGAATATTCCTTCAACTTCATCCTCCAAGTCTTCTAATGAGTTTTCCATTGCTCTTCTCACTTTGTTTTTAATTTCCAAGAGCTCTCTTATTTGATTTTAAAATTTCCTTTACTGTTCATAGTCTTGTTTATTCCAAGTTGTTGTTTGTTTTGGTCTTTATCTTTCATCTTTGAGGCTTTTCTTGATATTTTAAATTCTTGGCTATTTGTTTATATTTCAAAGTGAGAGACTAACAAGCTGATCTTTGAAAAACAATTCTTACCACTTGGGTGATGCTTGCCAACTTGAGCTTTACTGTATGGTAAATACAGACCGTAAGCAAACGGACTGAGGCATTTATTGGAAAGAATCAAAATATAATTTATTTAACTGTTTTCACTAGGTTTGGTTAGATTTCCCAGAACAAAGTTTTCCAATATTCTGCAAAGAGGGAGGGTTGAGGGGCGGCAGTTATTGTCTTGTCTTTAATTCTTCCTTCCCTTGTGTATTTTCTCCCCTTTTGAAAAACTTTTGAAAAACTTATTTCACTTAAGCTTTGAAAAACTTTTGAAAAACTTATTTCACTTAAGATTTAGTAAGGTTTCAGGAGAGAAAAAAATTAAAGGCATGGGAATCCACTTTATTGTTACTTGTCTTTGTTTTTCTTTTATTCACTCAACAAATAATGATTAAATTCCTATATTTTGACACTGTTATGGGTGCTGAGGATACAGCAGTGAGAAAGGAAGACAAGATCCTTATGGAGCCTATATGCTAACTGGGAAAAGGTAAACAATAAAAAGCAAATACGCAGGATTGTCTTTATTTCCCTAAGTGTTTATGTTAACATTTATTTTGATGCAAGTTCAAAAAACTCCCACATACTCTTTTCCAAACATCATTAATAATTTAAATTTTACTGCATTTGTTTTTCATTCACTTTATCTCTACAGCTATACATATTTTTTTCTAAACCATTGATGAGTAAGTTTTAAATATGGTCTGTTAGTCCTAAATACTTCAGTGTATACTCCTTGAGAACAAGAACATCCACTTATATAACCTCAACATTATCAAAATTAGGAAATTTAACATTGATAAAATATCGTTACCTAATTCACAGTCTATATTCAAATGTTCTCAGTTGTCCAATATGCCCTTTATAGCCACTGATTCCTCAGCCAGGGCTTGAGTCCAGGATCACATGCTGCGTTTAGTTGTCATGCCTCAGTGTCCTCTTTAGCCTGGAACTGTTCCTCAGTCTTTCTTTGTCATTGTTTGTCATTGATATTTTTGAAAAACACATTCTATTTTGTTGAATGCCCCTTAGTTTGGATTTGTCTAATATTTCCTCATAATTAAATTGAGGTTATGCCTTTTTGGGGAAGAATACTATAAAATTGATGCTGTGTCCTTCTCAGGGCATCATATCAAGAGGAACATTCTGCTGATCTATCCCATTACCTACTACTTGATTAAGATGTTGTCTGCCAGGATTTTACATGGTAAAGTCACTATTTTTCCTTTTGAGATTAATACTTAATTTGTGGGAAACATATTGGATTATGTAAATATCCTCTTTCTCATCAAACTTTAACCCCTACTTTTGTCATCCATTAATGATTTATTAATTGATAATTAATTACTGTGATGTAAAGAGGGTAAATCACTTATTACTCTGATGGTTGTCAAATGGTGATTTTCTAACTCCATTATTTCTTCTACATTTATTATTATTATTTATTATTTACATTTATTATTCTACTGTAAGGAAAAGCTTTCTCGTCTCCCTGATCAATATCAATGACTGATATCAGTATGGACTCATAGATTCTTAGTTTGCTCAGTGTGTTATATTGTGTTACTACTTTTATCGTGAGTCACAGTTTGACCCAAATTTGGCCTGTGGAGAATATTAAGCTGGGTTCTGTGCTTCAAAGATTCTTTAAGTACTTTTTCACTTTTAGGCGCAACCATAACTTCCAGACTTATCTTGTGTTTTCCCTGTTCCAGCCCTGGAATAAGCCCTGCTTTTCTCCAAGCAGCCCTAGTTCCTTTTAGTGGAGAATTATATTTAGAAACCAAGACCTGGGTACTTGGTATATGCAATTCTACTGGCATGTCATAGCTTCTACTTCTTCTCAGCATCAGAGTTAAAATCATGAGTTCTTTATATACACCCCTCATTCCAATCCAACAGCACAGAGTTCATTCTAGCCTTTTCTATTTCCATATTTGTAACTCCCTCTGCAACAGTGATAAATGTAAACTGGAAATACCTATAAAGAGCGATTGCTGCTGTTGTGTATCAAGAAAAGCTTCACCAGAGATGATACATAAGCTTGGTCTTGAAGGCTAAGTAGGATTTTATCAGGGAAGCAAGAAAGGGCGTTTAAGTCAAAAGTGATAGGAAGAGGGAAAGCCAAGATATAAAGGGAAATAGCTGGCTAATAAACCAATGGGCTAATGGAGTGGGGCATGAAGGGAGGGAAGATAAGGGTTTAGACTGGCAAAATTGATGCCAGTCAGATTGTAAGTGAATGGACTTCCATGGTAATGAATAGGAATTTTACCTTCAATACGGACTGAGTATTTTTTTAAAGCAGGAGTTGTAACATATTCAATTCTACCTTAGGAAGATAATTAGTTTGGCAGTACTGAAAATGTATTGGAGGGAAGCCAGTTCAGAGGTCAATTATATATATATGATATGTGACTATATTATATATGACATATATATATATATATATACACACACACACACACACACACACAGTTGATTCTCATTATTTATGGTAGTTGTGTTCTACAAAGTCACCATGAACACAGAATTAGCAAATACTGACCCATTGCTCCTTGGAGAAATACCGGGTAAGATTCCTGCAAGTCTCTGATCACTTTTCATCAACCAATCAATACATAACCTTGTTTTACGTGTATTTTGCTTTAAAGACACCATATTTAATATGTATTGTTAATTCACTAACATCCTACTCACAGCAACAGCACTATAAACTCACACCTGAATGAATCTTATTCAACACGTATTTTTTCAGTAAGGCACATCACAGCCTTCTTGTACTGGGGGACACTAGACAGCACTTCAACACTACACGTGGGGACCTTTCTAAACAATGAAATTAGCAACAAAAAATTTTTAAATGTGAAAAATCTGGCACTAGGGCTTCCCTGGTGGCGCAGTGGTTGAGAATCTGCCTGCCAATGCAGGGGACACGGGTTCGAGCCCTGATCTGGGAAGATCCCACATGCTGCGGAGCAACTAGGCCTGTGAGCCACAACTGCTGAGCCTGCGCATCTGGAGCCTGTGCTCCGCAACAAGAGAGGCCGCGATCGTGATAGGCCCACGCACCGCGATGAAGAGTGGCCCCTGCTCACCGCAACTAGAGAAAGCCCTCACACAGAAACGAAGACCCAACACAGCAAAAATAAATTAATTAATTAATAAAAACTCCTACCCCCAACATCTTCTTTAAAAAAAAAAAAAAATCTGGCACTAAATAGATCACAAAAAGGATACTTGTTCACAGTATGAGAGCTGAAAGAAGAAGGCAGAATGCCGCTTGTTCAACCTCAGCTGGGAATATGAACATCAGGTGACTTAAATTTTTGCCACTCTGTGCATGTCCACAAATGACCAAGAAAGCACCAGGAATACTGATTTTGAGGCTACAAATAAATTTTCGTGTGTAGGCAAATTTGCAAATACAGAATCTACAAATCATGAGTATCGACTATATATACCTGTATACATACATATGTATGAAACTAAACCTGTGCAGTGTTAGTGGAAATGGGAAGGAAGGATTTGATCAATTAAATGTGGGAATGGGGAGAGGTAGGAGGCAAAGATGTTGCTGAAGTTTCTATTTTGGAAGACTGGGTAAATGTTAATGTTATTACCAAAAAATATAATCCTGAAAAAGAGTCTGGAGGAGAAGGATAATACAATTTTGGAAATGTAGAATTTTAAAACAAGGGCAACATCCTGGTAGCGATAGTCCGTAGTCATTAAAATGTGGAACTGGAGCACCTTACAGAGGCCATAACTAGGTATAAAATTTGATTATAAGGTACATACAGAGTACAATTGAAGCTGTAGGAATAGAAGAGATTGCTTGGGTAAGGAGGCAAAAATCCAAAGATAAAACCTTGAAAATATATACTAAATTTAAGGGGTATAGTGGAAAAGAATCAATGAAAAAGCCAAGGAGAAACTTGGGGGGAAAATCTCAAATCTAAGGGGATTATAAGAACAATAACAAGTAAAAAGGCTAGTAAATGTTCCCCAAGCAGAACAGGAAGTAAAGGAAATATTATGTATGCAAACATGTATGTAATACAATTCTAAATATGCAACATTATTTGTATATTTGGTACCCGTTGCCTCTGTAACAGTCTAATTTTTATCATGCTTTAAGATGGTAGAAATAATTTAAGATTGGTTATCCTGGAAATACACCAGAGTCCAAATGGACCAAGAAGATCGGTTTTTGGAGAAACTGGGAGCGCCCCATACCATCAATCTCAAGGTAGAGAAAGAAAGATATGTACCAAAGATCATGAAAAGTTGATCCATGATGTCACATCAAGAAACATAGGTTTGGGACTTCCCTGGTGGCGCAGTGGTTAAGAATTCACCTGCCAGTGTGCCCCCACACTGGTTCGAGCCCTGGTTGGGGAAGATCCCACATGCCACGGAGTAACTAAGCCCGTGAGCCACAGCTACTGAGCCTGTGCTCTAGAGCCCACAAACCACAACTACTGAGCCCACGTGCCACAACTACTGAAGCCCGCACACCTAGAGTCCGTGCTCCACAACAAGAGAAGCCACTGCTATGAGAAGCCCGTGCACCACAAGGAAGAGTAGCCTCTACTCGCTGCAGCACAGCAATGAAGACTCAACGCAGCCAAAAATAAATAAATAAATAAATAAATTTATATTAAAAAAAATACCTTAGACAGACTTAGAAGGACTTTCTTATTTCATAAATTGAGGTAGGGACTATGTTTTATCTTGGTATCCTAGATGTGTTTAGGAGGTAATATTAATTAATTGAAGGAATGAGTTGATAAAATGAAAAGAGAAAAGGAAATAAGAAAGGAGAAATTAAGAAAACAGGAGAGACATAATAAGTAAAATTTATGTACTTTGGGAAAGGGAGAAGAGAGATTGGAAGACAGAAGGAAAGAGAAAAAGAATAAGAGAAGATAGAAGAAATTAGAAACATTAAGCAATACTTTTGGGCATCTCCAGTTATGAGCTACATTATAATGCTTTCTTTTAGAATTTTGACCCTTCTGAGTCTTCTCTGCTTATGCAAATAATAAAATTTATTTCTTAATATCCTGAGTGCACATTAAACGACAGGACGAAGGAACTCTGGATGTATTCTTCACGGCAGGGGGAATCCTAATTTAAATCATGGAAGTAGGGTGGAAACTGGAAGCACCCTGGACTGACTGATGATGGGTTTATGGAAGTTCCTCTTGCTTATCCTGTTAGATTGTACTGTGGTTTTCAATGATTTGCTTCCCCTTTCCTTTAGCGTAATTATCTTATCCATTGCCATGGAGTATGCAGTGCCTTCTTGTGGGAGAAACACACCTCCTTGCCCCACTGATATCCATCTTGGCCGTGCAATTTGCTGTGGTCAACAGCATGTGTGACCCATGTCACACCAAAGCAGAAGCTTTAAGAGCCATGATGCTTGCCCTTTTTCTTTAGATATGAAAATGACATGTTTCAAATAAGAGTTGCTCCTTTATCCTGAACCCTAGAATAAGACGACACTGGCAGCAGAGCCACAGCTGACCCTCAGACACCTTTGCTGTTCTACGTTACTGAGACTGAGGGATTATTTGTTACCAAAGCAGAGCTGACTTATACATCATTAAATTGTCTTTGATGTGCAAACCAAAGCTTTTTAAAGTAAACTCCTGAGTTACTTTGTTTCCAGTACTACATGCTCTGAGATAAAACTGATACAGAAAAAAATGTAATGTTTGAAATATAAATTTGTCTATGTTTATAAACCTTTTTTATTTCTCAATACATATGAAAAAGAACCATAAAAATCAATCTATAATCTGTAAAATTCACAGATCCACAATGTCTGAGATTGCAACAAAAGAAAATAACCACATATTATCCCAGCAGAAACTTAGATTGCTTTGCTCTCATTGCAGGAAAAATCGGTTACTTTTAAAGGTTAGAAAAAAAAATTATAAGGCAGTCTGTGTGTATAGGGAAGACCACCCCTTTCTTCACCACTACCACCATAAAAATATTTACAGACTATAAATATCTTGGTTTCAGGACTCACTGGTCATCTGATAGTTCAGTAATAGTCTCAGTGCAGAAAGAAAAATATGTTTCTTGGTTTTAGAGGAAGGAAAAGGAAAACAACTCCAATAGTTGCATTTTTTAATTCCAAGCTGCAAAGGAAATGTTTTCTTTCAGGAAACACCAGTGAAGCAAGACTCCCCTGAATTTTTATATAAAGCTCAAAAAAAAGGCAATGAACCATAGGTAACACCACTTCAGAAAAGGTGAGTTTTTCATTTAAAAACATGATAATAATGAGTAAGAGTACTACCAGGAATACAGCATGTATGTGACTATGTATAGATTTAGCCAACCTGCTACACAGCTCTCCTCCTCAAAAACTCAAAATTACTTTTCCTTTTAATCTAAAACATGATTAATTTCATTTTCCCCTTTCTTTCCAAGTCACAGGGGAAAAAAGTAACATTAGAGAAAAAATAAAGGAATGGTTTTTATAAGCCATTTGAGTTTCAGTTTCAGGGACATTTGAAAATTTTTTTCCAAAAAGCTAGATACACATAAAAAGTAATAAGAAAAATATGCTGCTCACTGCATCCTGAATGCTCATCTTTCAAACTGGACCTATTTGTGAGTGTCAGTTAGAGCCTGCCAACTGTAGAAGCTGTATTCCTGCTGGAAAGTCCCAGCACGAGAATATTACACTTCTTCTGGAGGGAACCCATTGCAATTTGCTAATATTCTTAAGGTGAGAGGGCAAATTCAGTTTTGCCAACTGTACCCACCAAGTGGGTTTTGGAAGATGTTAACTGTTGGTGTTCAGAAAGAGATTTTTTTAGATTCCAAATGTTTTCTATTTGTTTTTCTCAAAAGAAATACCCATCCATCAGATGAGAGGGTTAGATTCTTTGGGAAAGAATCTGTTCTTTCCCCCTTTTCGGTGGCAATTCATTATTTTTACAAGATTAATCACTGGTCATAAATCTCATGTGTCTAAGGTACTTGGCCTGCTCTTTGCTGCATCACTGTAAAATATTAATGAATCTAATATAACACGATTGTGTCATCCAATGTATGCGTTTTTGAAAGTGGAAGCCAAATGTAAGTAAATTGAATTGGCTGACTTCTAAGAACCAGAGGGTTGTATGCGATAGTTTAGACCGAGCACAATCTCAGCCCAACTCCATTCTGCTCTTCCCCCTTCAGAAACCAAGTTCTTTCATTGCAACCCCCTGTCTGCTGAAAGACTGGTCTTCTTGACCACAAAGGACCATTATGCAGCCTAATGAAATGGAATTTGGATTCTTTCATTTCTTTTCCCTCCATTTCTCAGTGCAAAAACAGTTGTATCAGCTTTGTCCCCAAATGCAGCTGCTCTGCAGGTGTTCGTTCCCTGTAACCCCAACCAGACAGATCCTCATCAGGTCCAATCAAACTCCTCACAGTATTTTTGGAAGAGAGTAAGGTATCCCCTTCTTCCTTGGAAGCCCCTTTTTTAACCAGGCCATCATCTGGTGCAGAGATCACAAACTCAACCAGCTATTCTGGACCAAGTAGGGAACGTAAATGAGTAAAGTGAGTAGATAGGGATGATGGTGAATTACAAATTATATGTCCCATCCAGAGAGGGTAGTCACAACTTAGGTCTGGCCAAATTTTTTCACATAAGCATTTGACCTACCAAAGCCAAGTCTTTTCTTTTTTCAAGAGAAATGGTGCATCAGTCAAGAGCCAATCAAGAAAACCACACAAATCCAAATTTTTATGATATATTATACCCCAGCTTCCACCTGTAGCTAACAAACTTAAATTTTTAAAACACATACAGGCATACATGCATTATTCACAAGTTAAGTCTGTGGTTCTCCAGTTTGTGATAGTGAGGGACAATATTTCTCTAGACAAGTAAACGGACAGAGGTAGCCTCTTAAGATATTTTACTGAAGTTACAGTCTCAGCTTTTCAGGATTGCAGAACACATTCAGCTCAGTAACTTCAGTCTACTTAACTTCGTGTTCATTCATTTATCTATCAAACATTTATGGAGTGCCTACACTAGGGGATGGTTGTACAGAGAGAAATAAGACATAGAACCTGCCTTAAAGGAGCTTACAAACTACCTACGGGGTCTGACATATAAACTAAATTATTATGGGTATTACCAGCCTTTTATAGGAGTTTGTTGAATGCAAAAGAGACAAACTATCACTGTTTTTTAAAAAAATCGGCTCTCAAAATCACAATGCTGCTCCGTCTTGCCCCAATCTCCCTTGGAGAGCTCTTTCCACCCCAACCACTCTTCTCTCACATATGCTAATTAGTGCATATGCTGAAGGAGTTGGGTGTGTTTGCTGGCTGCTTCACATTCATTAAACTCCATAACTCTACTAAACTGTGCATATCAAGAAGCCAGTTATACAGGCCACGCTCTTAGACACTCTGCCTATGTGAATGCGCAAAAATAAGACAGAAAGAAAGAGTGTTTCTTGTTGCTCTCACTTTTCTCCTCCTGATTTCTCCCTTATTCTCTATACCCCCAATCCCCTTACTTTAATATTCATTTCTCATATAAAGACAGAATATAGCAAAATGCCTGGCAAGAGTTTTAGCCACTAGAAAATAATGCAATAAAACTTAATCTCTGTCTTTAAAAAGTGCATCATTTGCCCTTTGAGACATCCCACCTTAAACCCTAAAAAGTAAATAGATATCCAAATACCCAGGACTGAGGAATGGCATTAGAATAGAAGGGTTTTCAGATGTTTGGGAATTATTCTTTCTCTGCATAATTTACAGCTGGGTTTTGGGGTCTCTACACAGTTGAAAATCAAAAAGTAAAGACAGAAGCTATTGACATCCTCTGGAATAAATTATAAGCTATTTTAAGGGATAGTTGGTGTTTACTGAACATTTTTTATGTTTCAGGTACTACGTTAGAGGATTTTTGCTGTCTAATTTAAAATTTTAATTCTTACAATTACTTGTTAGAGTTACCACATTTCCAGGTGAGGAAACAGACTTGGAAAAATCAAACAACCTATGTAAAATCACACACTAGTTAGTGGCAAAGCCAGAGTGTAAATGCAGGTCCTTCTGCCCCTGGGCTTTTGCCCCTCCCACTAAACCACACTGTTACTTTAAAGCAGACACTGAGTAGATCTTTTCTCAGTCACGATTTTACGCATCATATAAATCACTTAGCTGCCACTTGATCTTTAAGCCAAAGAAGTAAAGAACCAGAAAACAATTTAAAATGTCAAACACAGTTGTATATGACCAATTCTTCATAATAAGACTACACTCTGATTTCAGCCATGGTCGTGGCAAAGACGTGGGGTAAAAAAGCCTATGAATTGCTTTCCCCGGTAATAAGTAGGACTTGGTAATAATTACATTCATAAGATAATATTGCTTATTCTCTTGTAATTTACTGCAGGAGTAAACTGGCATCAGTAAGACTGAGGATGGATGAATTGACATATATCCATTTTATAGTACAAAGAGACAAACTGTCATTGGTTTTTGTTTTTGTTTTTTTTTTGCGGTACGCGGGCCTCTCACTGTTGTGGCCTCTCCCGTTGCGGAGCACAGGCTCCAGACGCGCAGGCTCAGCGGCCCAGCCGCTCCGTGGCATGGGGGATCCTCCCGGACCAGGGCACGAACCCCCGTCCCCCGCATCGGCAGGCGGACGCTCAACCACTGCGCCACCAGGGAAGTCCTGTCGTTGGTTTTTATTAACATCAACCATCAAGGTGATAGTGCTGTTTGGCCTCTCCACAATCTCCCTGGGCCCGGCTTCCTACTTACTCCCACCCACCGCAGATTCACATGCATTAATTAGTGCATATACTGAAGTGTTTATGTGTCTGCTGTGTGCTTTACACCCAGTAAGCTTCATTACTCTATTGTGCACACAAAGAAGCCAATCACACACCACCTTCTCAGGCTCTCAGGTCTACATTGAAAAGAGAGATTCTACAGTCAACAGAAGATTGAAGAGGGTCTGGTGTGGGCCAAGTTCCCTCCCACTCACTTCCCAATTCCATAATTCTGTACTCTAGAACTCTAACTAGATAGGACCTGGACATCCATAATGCAAGCACAGGAGGAAGTAGGAAAGTAAATTTTCGGCCTTAATTTTTAGTGTGGATAGTTAGGATCAACATGAAAAAAAAATTAGGGCAAGAGCAGAGCTTCGCCCTTTCCCTATGATTCTGAGCCAATCCCCAACTCAAGCATTTTTTTCCAGATCCAAAAACCCTTCCATTCAACATTTTACATCACTCCTCCCCGCTAATATTTGCCCAATGATTTGCACTATTTGGAACAAGTTCAGCCACATGATGAGCCCTTGTCTAGTCTCCTTCCTGAAGGAGCCCACAGGGATGGGAGAATCAGCTTCCTGCCAAGGGTGCCCATTCTGCTTCCAAACTCTGTTGATTTGTGTTGGTAAAAGAGACTTTCATTGAAAGATTCCCCTGACCCATTCCAGGGCCCCCTGCCCTTTGCTTCCAGCCCTGGCCCCTCAAAATTAGAGGATGGTATTTTTCCAGGATATCTGTCCATTTGCTTCATGAAACTTTCTCAAATGGAAGTGTTGTTGACCCCTTGATAGCTTCCTTTAATTTTGGT
The DNA here is from genome assembly GCF_005190385.1 of Monodon monoceros. Taxonomy (NCBI): domain Eukaryota; kingdom Metazoa; phylum Chordata; class Mammalia; order Artiodactyla; family Monodontidae; genus Monodon; species Monodon monoceros. The sequence goes on along the minus strand of NW_021703770.1, from coordinate 26,687,818 downwards.
CCCATTTGCAAAGGATCTAGTAAAATTTCATGAAATTTTGTAAGATACAGATAGTCTTCTTTCAGGTGTTGTGTACAGCTTCTCTATGTTTGCATTCCTTTGTTCAATTCAGTTGAGGATGGGAGGATTCTATGACACCTGTGTTCATGCTATCATTTTCCCTGAAGTCTTTCACTGAGATTTCTTCTATGGTTCCTTGTTTATAAATCCATATCCACCCACCCCCATTTCTGGACTTCGTATTAAAAATATTAGCTTTCATTAATGGGAGTTTTCTGATGCTCAAGGAGGGATTTTGTGCCCAAAAAAGACTATTTAGAATTACTTGGAATTTAAGTATTCAGTATAATAAATTTCTCAATTTAAAACTGAAATTTGCTGCAAATTGAAACCAGAAAGAGATATCACCTCACACCAGTCAAAATGGCTATCACCAAAAAGTCTACAAATAACAAATGTTGGCAAGGATATGGAGAATAGGGAACCCTAGTACACTCTTGGTGGGACTGTAAATTGGTGCAGCCACTGTGGAAAACAGTTTGGAGGCTCTTCAGAAAACTAAAAATAGAACTAATCCAGCAATTTCACTGCTTGGTATATACATCCAAAGAAAATGAAAACTCTAATTTGAAAAGATACATGCACCCCAACGTTCATAGCAGCATTATTTACGGTAGCCAAGATAGAAGCAACCTGTGCCCATCAAAAGATGAATGGATAAAGAAGATGGGGTACATATCTATACAATGGAATATTTCTCAGCCATAAAAAAGAATGAAATTCTGCCATTTGCAACAACGTGGATGGACCTAGAGAGCACTATGTTTAGTGAAATAAGTCAGAGAAAGATGAATACTCTGTGTTATCACTTATATGTGGAATCTAAAAAATAAAACAAATGAGTGTGTATAACAAAACAGGAACAGAGTCACAGATATAGAAAACAAACTAGTTGTTACCAGTGGGGAGAAGGAAGGGAGGAGGAACAAGGTGGGAGCAGGGGATTAAGAGACATAAACTACTATGTATAAAATAAATAAGCATCAAGGACGTATTGTACAGCACAGGGAAATATATCTATTATTTTATAATAACTTTAAATGTAGTTTAATCTAGAAAAACATCGTACACCTGAAACTAACGTTATATTGTAAATTAACTATGCTTCAATTAAAAAAAAAGAAAAAAAAATAGGGCATACACAAAAAAAGTGCTGAAATTTCCCTTAAGCTTTTAAATTCAAATTCACTTAAAGATTCTTTCATGTTATCTATAAATCTAGTAAATTTTATGTAAAACAAGAACAATAATTTTCAGGAAAATCTTTAATTAATGTATGACCAACTAATGTAGAATGGACTAAATTACACTTAAGCCATTTAATTCATGGACTTAATTGATTTCCTTAAGCATTTTGAACTGCATTTAGATTAGTATATTTTATTTTCTTTTGAAGAATTTCAAGTGCTTGATTGGGCAGATACATACACAACACTACTAGGCAAATCCTCCTTAGCTTTTACACAACTATTTAGAGTTAATTACAAATTATTTTAAAATATTTCAATAGTCTTTTAAAATTTAAGGAAATTCTCTTAACAACTTTCAGCTTAAAATAACAAACTTAGCATCAATTAATATTTTAAAGTCAGAATCACAGGGTTAATCTTTCAAATTCTTTAAAATTTCAAGTTTTCTTCCAGACAACAAACTGTATAACAGCATACACATATTATTCTGAGTTTAATACAAAATGAGTTAAACTGTGGGTTTGATTTCCTCACTCTGAATAATATAATTAGTAAGATGAACTCAAGAGCTATATACCAAACTCCAGACCCTTCAAAATGAGAATGATATTCTTTTAAAACAGCAGTGAAACACTGATAAAAATTGACCATGTATTAAGCCACAAAGAAATCCTCAATAAGTTCTACTAAATGGAATTAAACAGGCCATGTTATATAGTCAAAATATAATAAAATTCAAAATAAAAAATAAAGAACAAATAAAAGGAAACCATTAATTTAGAAACTTAAAATTACTTTCATAAATAATTACTGGGAAAGAAAAATCAAAACTTTAATAAAATAATGCTTTTAATAATAATACTTGATACCAATACATAATCATTTGACAATATCCCTTGCTGACTTTCATTTTGCTGTTTTTTACCTCTTGATCAATCTTCATCATTCATCAGTCACTTTAGTACCTGGCTCAATCTTTCCCTCTCCATCATTTACTCTTATCATCTTGGTGAACTTAACTCTATATAGATAATTCATCCAACGCCCAGGCCTTTCAGTTTCTTCACTTCCTGAATTGCAGGAATGGCTTCTTACACAGCTAATGAAAGAATATTTCTTTCAAATTTGCATTGGAAATGCAAGAATATCTTCATAGTATTATATCGTTTATCCCATAATAAGAACTACATTAAGACATAGTTTAAATAGGTTTTATAAGGTTGCCTGACTCTATCATCTAATTATTCTGTTTTTAACACTGGCTGCTGAAATTACAAGCACTCCTTTAACGCGAAATATAATGAAATTAAATACTGAAATATAACAATCTAATGTATGAAAAGACTCTTAACGACCATTTTTAAACAAGTACATTAAAAACCCATATGCAACGATCTGACTTCTAGTATCAAAATAAAACTACTCCAAAATGCAAACTCCCCCAGCTTGCATGATCTCTATTATTCTGGATTCATAGTTTATATCATTACATAGTTACTGGCTGATTGATGTAATTGCATGTTAGTTGCACTCAATTACTTAGATGCCTCTACCAATGTCTAAGAATAATGATAAAATATTGATAAAGACATATAAGATCATACCCACCCACAAGGAGATAATCATCTAATTGGAGAGAAAAAATTAGCAAAGATAAAGAGGTAAGAAAATAAATAACTGATTTATCGTATGACATTGACTCTAAGTACACAGGGATACTATATAGGTGTTCCAATAGCTGTACGTTTCACCCACTAACCTACTGTGAATTATCCAAAAGGGGGATTATTTTGTCATACAAAAAAAAAAAAAGATGGCTATAAATAGGCAGTGCAGGTTTGGTGCAGTAAACCCATGATATTACTAAAATCCCAGTCTACGCTCTTTATGTTCTGCCATCTTTAGCATTTCTTTTTTATTCCTTTGATCATTTTATAAACACAAGATGACTGCTACACCTGCAACTTAGAGTCCAGGTTCTAGGAAGAAGATGAAAGAGATAAAAATCACACAATTTTATCAATAGATGCAGAAAAAGCACTTGACAAAAGAGGAATAAGGTCTGAGGATCTAATGTATAACATGATGACTAAGGTTGATAACACTATTGTATAATTGAAATTTGCTAAAAGAGTAGAACTTAAATGTTCACACCAATAATGAGAAGAGGAAGAAGAAGAAGGAGAAGGAGAAGGAGAAGGAGAAGGAGGAGAAGGAGAAGGAGAAGAAGAAGAAGAAGAAGAAGAAGAAGGAGGAGGAGGAGGAGGAGGAGGAGAAGGGGAAGGGGAAGGGGAAGGAGAAGGAGAAGGAGAAGGAGAAGGAGAAGGAGAAGGAGGAGAAGAAGAAGAAGAGGGGACTTGGTTCATGAAGCCTTCACCTAGAAGTGAAGCTGCTGAACAAACATTGAGAAGGACCATCTCCTGCTTCAATCTGCTGCTGGATAGGAACTAATCAGAGAGAGAGCGGCGGAAGATGGAGAAGGGGGTCATCCAGTGTTTTCCTGATCACAAATCTCACCTCCACTCCAACACTCCTTACACTTTTCTTGCAAAAATAGTAATAGAAATAAGGAGGTGGTGGGGTTTCCAAAAACAAAAATTGTAACCTTCAACCATGAGGGGAAGGCAAAAATCACAACCACTGCAACTCTCAATTCAAAAGTAAAGTTGTACTGCACACAATCAGGATGTTACTTAAGAGTGCTCTTAAAAAGAACACATGGTGTGTGGCTGACAGGGTCTTGGTGCTCCAGCCAGGTGTCAGGCCTGTGCCTCTGAGGTGGGAGAGCCCACTTCAGGACATTTGTCCAGCAGAAACCTCCTGGCTCCATGTAATATCAAACGGCAAAAGTTCCCCCAGAGATCTCCATCTCAATGCTAACACCCAGCTCCACTCAATGATGAGCAAGCTACAGTGCTAGACACCCTATGCCAAACAACTATCAAGACAGGAACACAACCCCACCCATTAGCAGAGAGGCTGCCTAAAATCAGAATAAGGTCACAGACACCCCAAAACACACCACCAGATGTGGTGTTGCAAACCAACAAGATAAGATCCAGCCTCATCTACCAGAACACAGGCACCAGTCCCCTCCACCAGGAAGCCTACACAACTCACTAAACCAAACTTAGCCACTGGGGGCAGGCACCAAAAACAACAGGAAAGACGAACCTGCAGCCAGTGAAAAGAAGACCCCAAACAAAGTAAGTTAAGAAAAATGAGATGACAGAGAAACACACAGCAGATGAAGGAGCAAGGTAAAAACCCACCAGACCAAACAAATGAAGAGGAAATAAGCAGTCTACCTGAAAACGAATTCAGAGTAATGATACTAAAGATGATCGAAAATCTTGGAAATAGAATGGAGAAAATAAAAGAAACGTTTAACAAGGACTAGAAGAACTAAAGAGCAAACAAACAATGATGAACAACACAATAAGTGAAATTTAAAATTCCCTAGAAGGAATCAATACCAGAGTAACTGAGACAGAAAAACAGGTAAGTGATCTGGAAGATAAAATAGTGGAAATAGGGGCTTCCCTGGTGGCACAGTGGTTGAGAGTCTGCCTGCCAAGGCAGGGGACACAGGTTCGTGTCCCAGTCCAGGAAGATCCCACATGCCATGGAGCAGCTGGGCCCATGAGCCGTGGCCACTGAGCCTGCGCGTCCAGAACCTTTGCTCCACAACAGGAGAGGCCACAACAGTGAGAGGCCGGTGTACCGCAAAAAAAAAAAAAAAAAAAAAATTATAGGGGTCCCAGAAGAAGAAGAGAAATACAAAAGGGACTGAGAAAATATATGAAGAGATTATACTTGAAAAATTCCCTAACATGGGAAAGGAAATAGTCAATCAAGTCCAGGAAGTGCAGAGAGTCCCATACAGGATAAATCTAAGGAAAAACATGCCCAGACACATATTAATCAAACTATCAAAAATTAAATACAAAGAAAAAATATTAAAAGCAGCAAGGGAAATTCAACAAAAAATATACAAGGGAATCCCCATAAGGTTAACAGCTGATCTTTCAGCAGAAACTCTGCAAGCCAGAAGGGAGTGGCAGGACATATTTAAAGTGATGAAAGGAAAAAACCTACAACCAAGATTATTCTACCCAGCAAGCTTCTCATTCAGATTTGACGGAGAAATCAAAACCTTTACAGACAACCAAAACCTAAGAGAATTCAGCACCACCAAACCAGCTTTACAACAAATGCTAAAGGAACTTCTCTAAGGAGGAAACACAAGACAAGGAAAAGACCTACAACAACAAACCCAAAACAATTAAGAAAATGGTAATAGGAACATACATATCAATAATTACCTTAAATGTAAATGGATTAAATTCTCCAACCAAAAGACACAGACTGGCTGAATGGATACAAAAACAACACCCATATATATGCTGTCTACAAGAGACCCACTTCAGACATAGGGTCACATACAGACTGAAAGTGAGGGGATGGAAAAAGATATTCCATGCAAATGGAAATCAAAAGAAAGCTGCAGTAGCAATTCTCATATCAGACAAAATAGACTTTAAAATAAAGACTATTATAAGAGACAAAGAAGGAGACTACATGATGATGAAGGGATCAATCCAAGAAGAAGATATAACAATTATAAATATTTATGCACCCAACAGAGGAGCACCTCAATACATAAGGCAAATGCTAACAGCCATAAAAGGGGAAATTGACAGTAACACAATAATAGTAGGGGACTTTAACACCCCACTTTCACCAATGGACAGATCATCCAAACAGAAAATAAATAAGGAAACACAAGCTTTAAACAACACAGTAGACCAGATTGCCTTAATTGATATTTATAGGACATTCCATCCAAAAACAACAGAATACGCTTTCTTCTCAACTGCTCATGGACCATTCTCCAGGATAGATCATATCTTAGGTCACAAATCAAGCCTTGGTAAATTTAAGGAAATTGAAATCGTATCAAGTATCTTTACCAAGCACAACACGATGAGACTAGATATTAATTACAGGAAAAAATCTGGAAAAAATACAAACACATGGAGGCTAAACAATACACTACTAACTAACCAAGAGATCACTGAAGAAATCAAAGAGGAAATCAAAAAATACCTAGAAACAAATGACAATGAAAACACGATGACCCAAAACCTATGGGATGCAGCAAAAGCAGGTTTAAGTGGGAAGTTTATAGCAATACCATCCTACCTCAAGAAACATCTCAAATAAACAACCTAACCTTACACCAAAAACAATTAGAGAAAGAAAACAAAACCCCCCCAAAATTAGCAGAAGGAAAGAAATCATAAAGATCAGATCAGAAATAAATGAAAAAGAAATGAAGGAAACAATAGCAAAGATCAACAAAACTAAAATATGGTCTTTTGAGAAGATAAACAAAATTGATAAACCATTAGTCAGACTCATCAAGAAAAAAAGAGAGAAGACTCAATCAACAGAATTAGAAATGAAAAAGGAGAAGTAACAACTGACACTGCAGAAATACAAAGGATCATGAGAGATTACTACAAGCAACTATATGTCAGTAAAATGGACAGCCTGGAAGAAATGGACAAATTCTTAGAAAAGCACAACCTTCCAAGACTGAACAAGGATGAAATAGAAAATATAAACAGACCAACCACAAGCACTGAAATTGAGACTGTGATTAAAATTCTTCCAACAAACAAAAGCTCAGGACCAGATAGCTTCACAGGCAAATTCTACCAAACATTTAGAGAAGAGCTAACACTTAACCTTCTCAAACTCTTCAAAAATATAGCAGAGGGAGGAGCACTCCCAAACTCATTCTACGAGGCCAACATCACCCTGATACTAAAACCAGACAAAGATGTCACAGAGAAAGTAAATTACAATCCAATATCACTGATGAACATAGATGCAAAAATCCTCAACAAAATACTAGCAAACAGAATCCAACAGCATATTGAAAGGATCATACACCATGATCAAGTGGGGTTTATCCCAGAATGCAAGGATTCTTCAATGTATGCAACTCAATCAATGTGATAAACCATATTAACAAATTGAAGGAGAAAAACCATATGATCATCTCAATAGATGCAGAAAAAGCTTTTGACAAAATTCAACACCCATTTATGATAAAAACCCTCCAGAACGTAGGTATAGAGGGAAGTTACCTCCACATAATAAATGCCATAAATGACATACCCACAGCCAACATCATTCTCAATGGTGAAAAACTGAAACCATTTCCTCTAAGATCTGTAACAAGACAAGGTTGTCCACTCTCACCACGATTATTCAACATAGTTTTGGAAGTTTTAGCCACAGCAATCAGAGAAGAAAAAGAAATAAAAGGAATCCAAATTGGAAAAGAAGAAGTAAAACTGTCACTGTTTGCAGATGACATGATACTATACATAGAGAATCCTAAAGATGCTACCAGAAAACTACCAGAGCTAATCAATGAATTTGGTAGAGTAGCAGGATACAAAATTAATGCACAGAAATCCCTTGCATTCCTATACACTAATGATGAAAAATCTGAAAACGAAATTAAGGAAACACTCCCATTTACCACTGCAACAAAAAGAATAAAATGCTTAGGAATAAACCTACCTAAGGAGACAAAAGACCTGTATGCAAAAAACTATAAGACACTGATGAAAGAAATTAAAGATGATACCAACAGATGGAGAGATATACCATGTTCTTGGATTGGAAGAATCAACATTGTGAAAATAACTATACTACCAAAGCAATGTACAGATTCAATGCAATCCCTATCAAACTACCACTGGCATTTTTCACAGAACTAGAACAAAAAATTTCACAATTTGTATGGAAACACAAAAGACCCCGCATAGCCAAAGCAATCTTGAGAAAGAAACACGGAGCTGGAGGAATCAGGCTCCTGGACTTCAGATTATACTACAAAGCTACAGTAATCAAGACAATATGGTACTGGCACAAAAACAGAAATATAGGTCAATGGAACAGGATAGAAAGCCCATAGATAAACACACGCACATATGGTCACCTTACCTTTGATAAAGGAGGCAAGAATGTACAATGGAGAAAAGACAGCCTCTGCAATAAGTGGTGCTGGGAAAACTGGACAGCTACATGTAAAAGAATGAAATTAGAACACTCCCTATCACCATACACAAAAATAAACTCAAAATGGAGTAAAGACCTAAATGTAAGGCCAGACACTAAAAAACTCTTAGAGGAAAACATAGGTAGAACACTCTATGAAATAAATCACAGCAAGATCCTTTTTGACCCTCCTCCTAGAGAAATGGAAATAAGAACAAAAATAAACATATGGGACCTAATGAAACTTAAAAGCTTTTGCACAGCAAAGGAAAACATAAACAAGACAAAAAGACAACCTCAGAATGGGAGAAACTATTTGCAAATGAAGCAACTGACAAAGTATTAATCTCCAAAATATACAAGCAGCTCATGTAGCTCAATATCAAAAAAACAAATAACCCAATCCACAAATGGGCAGAAAACCTAAATAGACATTTCTCCACAGAATATATACAGATTGCCAACAAACACATGAAAGGATGCTCAACATCACTAATCATTAGAGAAATGCAAATCAAAACTACAATGAGGGGCTTCCCTGGTGGCACAGTGGTTGGGGGTCCGCCTGCCGACGCAGGGGACGCGGGTTCGTGCCCCAGTCCGGGAGGATCCCGCGTGCCACAGAGCGGCTGGGTCCATGAGCCATGGCCACTGGGCCTGTGCGTCCGGAGCCTGTGCTCCGCAACGGGAGAGGCCACAACAGTGAGAGGCCCGCGTACCACACACACACACAAAAAAAACTACAATGAGGTACCACCTCACACTGGTCAGAATGGCCATCATCAAAAAATCTACAAACAATAGTGCTGGAGAGGGTGTGAAGGTAAGGGAACCGTCTTGCACTGTTGGTGGGAATGTAAATTGATACAGTCACTATGGAAAACAGTATGGAGGTTCCTTTAAAAACTAAAAATAGAAGTACCATTTGACCCAGCAATCCCACTACTGGGCATATACCCTGAGAAAACCATAATTCAGAAAGAATCATGTACCACAATGTTCATTGCAGCTCTATTTACAATAGTCACAACATGGAAGCAACCTAAGTGTCCATTGACAGACGAATGGATAAAGAAGATGTGGCACATATATACAATGGAATATTATTCAGCCATAAAAAGAAACGAAATTGAGGTAATTGTAATGAGGTGGATGGATCTAGAATCTGTCATACAGAGTGAAGTAAGTCAGGAAGAGAAAAACAAATACCGTATGCTAACATATATATATGGAATTAAAAAAAAAAAAGGTTCTGAAGAACCTAGGGGCAGGACAGGAATAAAGACACAGACGTAGAGAATGGACTTGAAGACACAGGGAGGGGGAAGGGTAAGCTGGGACGAAGTGAGAGAGTGGCATGGACATATATACACTATCAAATGTAAAATAGATAGCTATTGGGAAGCAGCTGCATCTCACAGGGAGATCAGCTAGGTGCTTTGTGTCCTCCTAGAGGGGTGGGATAGGGAGGGTTGGAGGGAGACACAAGAGTGAGGAGATATGGGTATATATGTATATGTATAGCTGATTCACTTTGTTATACAGCAGAAACTAACACACCATTGTAAAGCAATTACACTCTAATAAAGATGTTAAAAAAAAAAGAAGAGGAAGAAGAAGGAGAAGAGGAAGAATGAGATAAATATGTGAGGTGATTGTGTGTGTAACTAGATTGGAGGAATCCTTTTACAATGCATACATATATTGAATCACCACAATGTACACTTTAAATATCTTTTAATTTTATTTGTCAACTATACCTCAATAAAGCTGAAAAACACTGTTAAAACTAATAAATAATTTCAGTAAAGTTGCAGGATACAAAATCAACATACCAAAATCACGCAGGTTTCTACACACTGACATTGAACTCTCTGAAAAGAAATTTTTTTTAATTCCATTTATAATAGCATCAAAACCAATAAAATACTTAGGAATAAATTTAAACAGTGAGGTGAAAGATCTGTATACTGAAAACTATAAAACACTGATGAAAGAAATTGAAGAAGAAACAAATAAATGGAAAGATTTTTTCGTGTTTATGGCACAAAAAAGCCATTAATCTTGTTAAAAGTCCATGCTGCCCCGATCCATCTATAGATTCAGTGCAATCTCTCTCAAAATTCCAATAGCATTTTCCTAAAATTTGTGTGGAAAAGACCCTAAATAGCCAAAGCAATCTTGAGTAAAAAAGAACAAAGCTGCAGGCATTACATTTCCTGATTTCAAACTATACTATAAAGCTATTGTAACCAAAGCAGTATGGTCTTGGCATAAAAACAGACACATAGCACAAAGAAACAGAATGAAGACCCCAGAAATAAACACATTCATATACAGTCAACTAATATTTGAAAAAGGAGCCAAGAATATTCAGTGGGGGAAAAATAGTTTCTTCAATAAATGATGCTAGGAAAACTGGATATTCACATGCAAAGTAATGAAATTGGACCCCTATCTTATATCACTCACATAAATTAACTCAAAATAGACTAAAGACCTAAATGTAAGACTGAAACCACAAAACTCCTAGAAGAAAACATAGTGAAAACCTCCTTGACATCAATCTTGGTAATGATTTGTTTGATATGACACCAAAAGCAGAAGAAACAAAAGCAAAAATAAACAAGTGGGACTACACTAAACTAAAAAGTTTCTGCATAGCAAAAAAAAACCAATCAACAAAATGAAAGGGCAACCTATGGAATGAAAGAAAATATCACAAACCATATAGCTAAGGTGTTATTATTCAAAATATAGAAGGAACTTATACAACTCAATAGCAAAAACACCAAATAATTTGATTAAAAAGTGTGCAAAGGACCTGCATAGACATTTTTCCAAGGAAGACATAAAGATGGCAATAGAAAGGTGCTTAACATCACTAATCATCAGGAAAATGCAAATCCAAACCACAATGAGATATCACCTCGCACATGTCAGAATGGTTAGTATCAAAAGACAAGAGATAAAGAGTGCTGGCAAGGATGTGAAGAAAAGGAAACACTGGAACACTATTGATAGAAATGTAAATTGGTACAGTCACTATGGAAAACAGTATAAAGGCTCCTCAAACAATTAAAAATAGAACTACCATATGATACAGCAATCTCACTCCTAAGTATAAACTGAAGGAAATGAAATCACTATCTGGAAGAGATACTGCACTACATACACGTTGCAGCATTATTCACAATATCCAAGACATGAAAACAACCTAAGTAGCCATCAACAGATGAATGCATAAAGAAAATGTGGTGTATATAAACAATGGAATATTATTCAGCCATGAGAAAGAAGGAAATCTTACCATTTGCAGCAATATAGATGAAACTTGAGGGCATTATGCTAAGTAAACCAAGTCAGAGAATGACATACCAGTATCACATATATGGAATCTAAAAAAGCCGAACTCATAGAAACAGAGAGTCAATTGCTGATTGCCAGGGGCTGGAGGTTTGAACAAAAGAGATGCTAGTCAAAGAAACAAACTTCTATTTATAAAATGAATCCGTTATGGAGATTTTATGTGCAGCATGATGATTACAGTTGACTATGTTGTATACTTGAAAGCTGCTAAGAGAGTAGAACTTAATTGTTCTCACCACAAAAATAAAAATCATGGTAACTATGTGAGGTGAAGGACATGTTAAGTAACCTTATGGTGGTAATCATTTATATGTATATGTACACCTTACTCACAAAATGTTACATGTCCATTTTATCTCAATAAAGCTAGAAAAAAATAAAAGAAGCATCAAGAGGAAAAGGGGATGCCATGTCTATATTGGGAAAACAATTCATAGAAATTCATTTCTGTCTCACTAGCCAGAGTATTATCATTCCTTGCTTCACAAGAGCTGCCCAGAACAAAATTGGGACTCTGTAAAAGAAAAAGAAAAGGAGAGTTGTTGTAAGTAGATGACCATTTGTTTCTGCAACACTGAGAGTCGAAAGAAGGGAGAAAGTTCTTGGAAATGGTTTCATGGAGGAAGTGAAACAAGAGCTTGATCTGGAAAGGTGGCAGGATCTGGATATCCCAAAGAAGACAGAAGGAGTTTGCTCCAGTGGCATCAACAGCATGACCAGAAGTGGAAGTCAGATTTGAATGATTAGCCTGACATATTCAGAGAACAGATTAAGGGAAGAATATGGCTGGGAACAATGAGAAAACAATGAATAGGTGGAGTGAGTTCAAGTGCTGGATATCTTTTTTTTTTGCGGTACGCAGGCCTCTCACTGTTGTGGCCTCTCCTCTTGTGGAGCACAGGCTCCGGACGCACAAGCCCAGCGGCCATGGCTCACGGGCCCAGCCACTCCGCGGCATATGGGACCTTCCCGGACCGGGGCATGAACCCGTGTCCCCTGCATCGGCAGGTGGACTCTCAACCACTGCGCCACCAGGGGAGCCCAAGTGGTGGATATCTTTGACAGGAAGACTTTGAACTTGATGTGGAGCATATTAAGGATCTACCAAAATTTTGAAGCAAGAGGAAGAATGTGTTTAATAGTTTAAGAAAACTTTTTTTCTTTGTAGAATGTGGTGCAGATTAAAGTGGAAAGAGATTGGATCTATTTGCTTATGAAGTCACTGAAAAACATTCAAGTGCTTTCACTGCATCAGTTATGGTTGTTGCCCAACTGAAGGTCTTAGAGTTACCTTAACACAAGTGTTTCCTGACTAATGGTTCACAAACTGGCAATCATCCATGACATGCTCTCTAATCCTCCCAGAAAATGTTCTATTCATTCTGGAGACTTCACTAACAGTCATTATCAGAACAATATTGTCACTATATTTTTCAACATATAAGACATTCTCTACCTTGGAATTGTGGCAACGGAGCTTTTGAGAAGGAAATATAAGTCGTGATTTTTTAAAAAGCAGGCCATTTTTATTTTGGTCAACATGTTTAAAGTTAAGTGTTGATAGCATCCATGTGTGGAGAAGTGTGTGAAGACTAATTTTTATGCCAGTGTCCTTTCAAACACTGCATTGAAACCCAAGTTTAATGGCCTGCCTGACTCACTCTCCATTCCTCCCCCATCCCTTCTCTCTCCATCCCTTGGGCAACTCGTATTTCTACAGCAGGCTGGAACTTAGCCCCACCCCCAGCTTGAGGACCAATCTTCCTTCCTCCTTTTAGAGGGCAAATTCTGGAACTATAATCAAGTAGCTCAATGACTCAGCAACCTAGCATGAAGTCAGCCTTGCTTCTGGATATGGTTAACCTTTGAATCCCTTTCTGGTGATTTGGTCCTCATTGTGTTTTTCCTTATTGAACACCCTGTTGTGATTGCCTGACCTGATGCCCATTCCTCTAGAGCTAAGGTCCTGCCTGGGTCCCATTGATCCTCCTGAAGACCAGTGTCCTAACCCTGAGTCCCAATGCCCTCCCCGCTCTTTGCCAAACCTTCCTGATGTTTCTTCTCGTCTTGTTGACATTTCTAGCTATTGCTAGTTACCAAATCCCCAGCAGCTCAACTGCCAGTCCTTATTTCCTCATATTTCCTATGGTTTAGAGTTGACTGGTCCCCTGTGTCAAGTCAGCTGAACATCTGACTACAGCCCTGATTCAGATTAGTCCTTTATTTGTGTAACGGTTCACATCTCAGAGCCAGTCTTTCAGCTTTTTGTCTGTGGGAGGATTTTTCCCTAAAATATTAATGCTTTTTTCTTCTTTATGTTTTTCCCTTCCCCAACCATTCCAAGCAAGTAGCCAGGCCCTTAGTATCTCCTTGATGCAGAGAATTTTCCGAAGAAAGCAGAAGCCACTTGAAGAAGATGACTTTTTTTGTCTTTTGGGAAAACTTACTGAAGAGCTTATCTTAAATAACCTAAATGGGTAGAACTGAGAAATGTGTATTCTAGGGAAATAAGAGGAATGAGGACCCAGGCCCATCTCAGGGGAGTACTCCTGAGAGTTGGCAAGGCCTCAGAGGTTTGTCTGTATGAGTTACCAAGAAACCTAGGCCCAGGAACCCCCAGTGCCTAAGTTTCCCACCCCCCACATATGGTACAGATGGGGCACAGCTGCAGAAAATGAAAGGACCATTCCAATTTCAATTAAGGTGTCTCAATAGTAGCAGTGTGGACTTGTGATGGGAGGAGAAGCAACAAGAATGAGACTGATCATCCCTCCAGCCTACTGTGATATGGGTTCAGAAAGGGATTCAGCTTGGTTTTTAAGTAACCCTAGATAACATAACTATAAATAAGGCACAAACAGTACCTTCAAGGAATTTCAAGATAAACATGGAAAATAAGACAAGGTCATTATATATGTACATATATCTTGGGGTATATATATATATATACATATATATGTGTGTGTGTGTGTGTGTGTGTGTGTGTGTGTGTGTGTGTATTATGTATCATAATATATAATATAACATAACAATATAATATAACATAATATCTGTGCCATCAAAGATATAAAAAAATTTACCTCTGATTGGAAGATTCAGAAACATCCTTCATAGACCTAAAGAGATTGGTAAAATTTGTATAAGCAAAACCTCTCAAGCTAGAAAGAACAAAAAATGTAAAGCATCATTCAGTAGGAAGTCCATTTGGCTGAAACTAACAATGCCTAAAGTGTCAGGGGAGGAGATAAAGTTAGAGATGAAACCAGATATGGTGACACTCTGTTCTGCTGACACAGAGAACAGAATATGCAAAGTGATCAGAAGATCTGTGTTAAACGTGGGAGAATAATTCCAGACAGTAGAGCCATCCTGCACTGTGTCAAGAATTAGTGGGGATATAAACACAATCTAGTGATCTCTTATCTCACTTATAACAAATGGTAGAACCAATCAACATAAAATAAGATTGGCAACAGCTAAATTATGAGGTCTTCAATCTGACCTGGGAAAGTTAGACTTATTAAAAACAGGAATCAAAAGGAAGTTCAAAAATTACAAATAGAATAAGCTATAATTGGTAGACTGTAAATGGACAAAAAACTAACCAAGGAATCAAATTTCACTGCAAAGTTTTCACAAGAAAAAAGCTCTCAGTAAAAATAGTAAAATAAGTTAATAAAATAAGAATGAAAATGGAAATATTAGAAATGTTTAACTGTACTCTATAGAAAATTGATCAAGGAATCAAACTGATTTGGTACAATTCACTCTGGAAAAATAGTTTCTCAACAAAAATATATATTGCCTGCGGAATGATTCTGATGAAATTCTCTACACCAAGACCATTGTGTGAGAATGGAAGCGCCATAGGGGTAGGGACTTTGTTTTATTCACTGCTGACTCATCAACACTTAACCCAATAAGGTCTCAGATTTCCATTTCCATTTTATTTCATTCAGCCTACTCAGCAATTATCTATTGAGTACTTACTGGGTTAGAAGTCTTTATTAGGTGTCCTGAATAGAGCTATGAACAGAAGAGACATTGTCCTTGACCTCAGAGCTCTTACAGGGTCTCAGGTTCTTACCAGGAAATCTTCCAAGCATGCTTTGCTGTCTAGTGAAGACCACCGGGAATCTCAGTCCATTTTACGTTCCTCTAGGCCTCAGCGTATTAAAGCAGAAGCCATCTTCTTTAGCCTCAAGCATCACGACAAGCAATGTGGAGCAAGGTCTCATAGATTTTGTGTTTTCCAGATTCTTCTCTCTCTTTTTTTTAGTTGACGTATAGTTGATGTACAACACTATATGTTACAAGTGTACAATGTAGTGATTCACAATTTTTAAAGGTTATACTCCTCTTATAGTTATTATAAAATATTGGTTATATTCCCTGTGTGGCCAATATATCCTTGTAGCTTATTTATACATAATAGTTTGTACCTCTTAATCCCCTATCCTTATATCGCCCCTCCCCTGCCCTCTCCCCATGGGTAACCACTAGGTTGTTCCCTACATCCGTGAGTCTGTTTCTTTTTTGTTATATTCATTAGTTTGCTGTATTTTTTAGATTCCACATATAAGTGATATCACACAGTAAACTGGCAGCATTTTAATCTCTTTTTTTCCTCTCTATGGAAGTATTTAGGTACAACTGTGTATCAAATTATTCTGATCCCCAACTTAGTAAAAGGTTGAAAAATGACACTCTACCACAAATAAATTACAATTCAGGAGTTAAGTCTAACTCCACTAAGAATGTACATAATTACCTCACACATTCAGAAATTATGATCCCAACTACTTATAACTTTGTATTTTGTCATTTAAAAGCAATTGGATTATTTTCAGATAATCAACAAGGACCTATTATATAGCACAGGGAACTCTAATAACCTATATGGGAAAAGAACCTGAAAAAGAATAGATAGAAAAGAATAGATACATGTATACGTATAACTAAATCACTTTGCTGTACACCTGAAACTAACACAACATTTTAAATCAACCATACTCCAATATAAAATTTAAATTTTTAAATAAATCATTTTTCAAAGTAAAAAAATTAATTAATGTGGTATATCCACACAACAGAATATTATTCAGCCATACAAAGGAGTAAAGTACTGACACTGGCTAAGACATTGTTCAGATGAACCTTGAAAACCTTATGCGAAGTGAAAGAAGTCACAAGAAAGACCACATATTAGATGATTCCACTTATATGAAATGTCCAGAAGAGGCAAATCCATACAGATGAAATGTCCAGAAGAGGCAAATCCATACAGACAAATCCATAGAATAGTGGTTGCCTAGGGCTGGGGGCTGGAGGGAATGAAGAGTAACTGCTACTAGGTACATAGTTTCTATTTAGGGGGATGAAAATGCTACAAACTTAGATTATGGTGATAGTAGCGACTCTATAAGTAAATTAAATCCACTGAATTGTATACTTAAACAGTAAATTTTATGGACTGTAAATTATATATCAATAAAGTGGTTTTTAAAAATCACACACAAGAAAAAGAGCAATTGGATTATTGTCATAATTAAAATCAAGGTAATCCTTGTTTCATCTTCCTGTATATTTATCAAAAGTGTCCTTTCCTCCATATCTACCAAAATACAGTTTCTGAATTGAGAAATGATTTAAAAAAAAAAACAAAAAACTTTCCCTTCAAACTTTGGGGCAGTTACAAAAAGAAACCTATCCTGTGGCCATTGCTGACAAGTGCTTAACTACAAGATTGTCTCACAAAAGAGAAAATGTCATTGGATGTGAGTTGCTCTTCGAACCCAAAGTAAAAACAGATTTAAGTTCTACTAAAAATACTCCCCAAGCACGTTTGCAAAGAGAAAAGTCCTCCTCTGTGTGAACATATTGAGCATATTTGGATTTCCCAAGCCAGGACTGTAAAGGATTTTGGTGGTGGAGAAAGCACAGGAGGTTAGACACCAGCTTTGTCTTCCTTCCTACTATGGACTACCATTCTCTTCCTCACTCTCTACCAGTCTGTTGCCCCCATTTCCACCATCGCCCACTCTTTCCTAAATCCCAGCTCACCCGTTTAACACACATTCGTGGAGCACCTATATCACTAAGGATGTTTGAATTGAAGGCAAAACACATTTATTCCTCTTCTGAGCCCCTTGGTCAAGGGCATCTTGGCATTATGTGTGGGAGAGAATGAGGAGATAGAGACGTGCTGCAGAGTTCTGGGGAGGACCTGTGAGACAGCCTCGAACCTCTGAGTCTGCCCATCATGTGCATTAGGGTAGTATGTAAAGGTCCACAGGAACAGCAAAGCAATTTAACAAACCATCCCTTCTCCGTTCTCCTTAATAAGTTCCCACATCACAGTGCTTGAAAGACCAGAATATGCCCTTTATTAATCTTATTACCAAGACTCAGGTCCTTGAGAGCAAGACCTAAATCCCACCCCAGTTCTGACACAATAGAATTCTCAGAAGCAAAAACTTCGCAGGGAAAGAGCAATAAATCAAGACCGAGCTCCTCCCGGATTCTTCTCCAGCAAATGTATTTTCCAGGCAAATAGGAACAAGCGGCAAAAAACAAGCAGCTCAGGTTTCCCTATGATGCGATTACTACCTTGGGGGAGGGGGAGGAGGGTGGATGGAGAGAAAATCTGACCCTACCTTGGATTTATAAAAAAAAAAAAAAAAAGCTGGCATTTTGGCAGTCCATCTACAAGTGCTTTCAGAATGCCAAGTGTACGGTAGAACGCAGCCAGAAACAGAGACCTCCGGTGCCTTGTGATAAGCCACTGTTTCGCTCGCTCCGCTTTTCAGTAGTGTCAGGTGAACGGAGCCTCGCACTGCAACCTTAGACCGAGGAGGACAGTGGCTGCAAGGCAACCAAACACCCAGCTCCACCGCGGTGCCGAAGTGCTAAGCTTGGGAGTGGGGGGCGGGGGGGAGGCCCCGCTTTCTTCTCTTTAAAGAAAGGGCTTGCTACCTTGCCCTTGTTCTTAACCTTTCCTTTTCTGCTGTGTACTCCAGGCAGGTTTATCAGTCAGTGGACCAAGTTGGACCAGCTCACACCACACCTTTTGCCTGGGCAACTGCACCCTCGGGGGTCTCCAAGGGTGAAGAGCTTGACTTCTACCTCGTCTGTCTTCCCTTTATACTTCGCAGAGCGTCAGGAGCGCCCGACAAACTGGACTTGGACTTCGGCTGGATGTTCTTGGGCACCATACTTCACCTATCTGAATTTCAGTCTCCTCACCTGTGAAATGAGGATTATTATACTTGCCCTCCAGTGACAAGGGTTTGGGATTAATAATACACAAAATACTTGCAGTCCGGTCTAGCACACACAAATTGAACAGCAGGTATTGAATGCAGGTATGCACGAAACAGCTGTGAAAAAACATGGATTTTGTTTTACCTGGAAGGTACCTTAAATGCCCCTTTGTTCATTTGTTCCTCCCACTCACCTGTCAGGATTTAACACAAACCTCTCTGCCTCTAGAAAAATCCTGCCCAACTTCATAGAGTTCAGTGCTTTTTTGCTCCATGTTTCCAAAGCAAATTGTTTGAGCATATACACAGCAGCAATTCCTGCACTGTTGAATGTGGTCATTTCCTTGTCTGTCAGCCCCGTCCTGGAGACCCTGAACACTTGGAAGGCAAAGAGGAGATTGTTCAGTGTAAGGGTTACAAGCACAGCCTCTGGGGTCAAACTGCCTGAGACTAAGCCCCACTTTCTTTTTGCCAGTTAACCGTATGGCTCAGCATTCTCCCTGAGTGACAATAATAGTACTACCTCCCAAGGTTCTTAAAAGAGTGCCCAGCATCATAGAAGTGTTAGCTTTTATTACTCTTCTCCTCTGGGTCTCCGGAGCCTGGGAGACCGCTGGTACTTGGTGTATGGGGGTTGGAGGAGCCACTGCAAATTACAAAGAGAGTGATCCATGCATTTCATTCAGGGTCAACACATCATACAGTGGTTCAAGAATGCCTCAATTGGTACCCAAAAGCATTGGAAACAGGATTTTGAAGAGATATTTGCTTACTCATGTTCACTGCAGTACAATCCACAAACCCAAATTTGGATCCACCATCCAAAATGGAATGTCCATCGATGAATGAATGGATAAAGAAAATGTGGTGTGTGTGTGTATATATATATATATATGAAATATTATTCAGCCTTAAAAAAGAAGGAAGTCCTGTCCAACGTTATGACATGGATGAAACTTGAAAACATTATGCTAAGTGAAATAAGCCAGTCGCAAAAGGACAAATATTGTAGGATTCCACTTATATGAGGTATCTAACATAATCAAACTCAGAGAAACAGAAAGTAGAATGCAGGGGAGGGGGAAATGGGGAGTTGCTGTTCAATGGGTCTAAAGATTCAGTGATGCAAGGTGAAAAAATTCTAGAGAGCTGCTGTACAACACTGTGTATATGGTTAACAGTACTGTACTGTACACTTAAAAATTAGAGGGTAATTTTTTTATGTTCTGTGTTTTTTACCACGATTTTTAAAATGCAGATTTAAAGCCAAAAGGAGAAGAAGAAATAAATTGGATGTGTCGGGTTCAGCATCACAAGCCTATTTCTGCCCAGTGCATCTCTGAGGTAAGTGCTGGTGTTCACGGGGCAGTCAAACCTGACCCTGAGACACGGTTCCCTCTTTATGACAAGTACACGTCTCCATGTCCACACAAAGGTGTTTATCTTTGCTGAGCACCACTAACATCATTTGAGAGTCCTGAGCCCTTCAAGTGGCAAAACTGTACAGGTTGAAGGATGCCTGAAGTGTTAATGCTTTGGTCATGTTATTTCTGCCATATATCAAAACTTAACTTAATGATAACATGTTTCTTTAGGCAGATGAAATCTCAAGCTATATATCTGGTGATAAAGAAAAAATAAATCTGAAACCAAAAGCAACTAGACACATGATAAATGCATTTAGAATTAACCCTGGCTTATTCTTTGGTTTAAAAATGTACTTTTTACTTAATAAACTGTGCAGGAACAACAAAAAAAAGTGTTAGTGTTTTACTTTCTCTCTAGCCAAATAGTTTGATTTCCAAACAAGTCTTCTGCTAGATAGCCTGCTTTGTTTTTCTTCATAGCACTTATCTCCACCAGCATTATATAATATAGTCATTAGGTTATTGGTCTATGGCCTCCTAGTAAAATATAATTTCATGAGAGCATAAACTTGGTTTTATTCACTACTATATTCCCAGCTTCTGGAAGAGTTCCTATCACACAGCAGATATTCAATAAATATTTGTTGAGTGAATGAATGAATTAATAAGTTCCTTGTTAAGGGAGGGACAAGAAGAAAGAAGATTGTCCTTAGCTTAGCCACCAAAGTTAAGGTGCTTAAGTTGAACAGGAAATTGTCCTTGGAAGGATAGAATCACTTCATCTCATTGCATTTCATTGTTTTACCCCCTCTAGTGAGGGGATGCAGACCTCAGTTCCACTCTGCAACACAGTAAATATTAATTTAGTTATGATTCTTTAACTAGATATGTCCAGGACACACTAAACTTTATAGACTTTTGTCAGCTAGATAATTCCAGAAATTGAATTTAGTGACAAGAATTCATTAGACATAAGAGATGGAAAAGAGCAAATCCCTCAGGTAGGGCCAAGAAGACAGATATAATTATATTCTGAGCCATTTCAATAAACTCTCGGATAACATCACTTGAAAATGGGTTCAGAAGCGAAGAAAGGGAGATGTCTGAAACACACAGTATTACCCACGTATTCGTTTAATCAGCCTTCAAAGACTGAGTCCTCATGCTGAGTTAAAAGTCTTCCTCTACTTCTTTTTCAAAGCCAACCAAATTCTCTACCAAAAACATCTGCTAGATTTGTAAGGCTTAGAATCCTGGCATTGCAGAGTCTCTCTTTAAGTATCCTGAGGCCCTCTTTTCATGCCACTTAAGAGGATGAACCACCTTTTCCCTATTCTGACCTGTGGGGAGACCCTGTGTCTACAACCGTCCAAGGGGTCCTGTTCATTCTGAAGCTCAGTTCCTTTGAGCCAACATTTCCATCTGTAGCATCTAATGCCATCCCTCCTATGACCCCACAGAAGATTATTTTTACATGCTTCATTTAGGTTTTCTCATGAAATACTAGATCAGAGTCCTTTCCAGAATGATAACTGGAGAGACTATCAAAGCTTCAGAGAAAGAAGATACCAATGGCATTTTTTCTCTTTTTCTTTGAAACAATCCCATGGAGGAGGCTTGGGAGAACTTCGGTTGGGCTTATGAACCTCTTCCATCCAAAAACGGCAACCCAAACTGTCAGTAGCTGACTTTGCACAGCAGTTTGAAAACCAGAAACCAGAATAACTGCCAATAAGAAGCTACTGACAGCAAGATTTTTCCCTGTTGTGTAACCCAGTCTCCCTTCCACCTTCCCTCCCAGAGATCATTCCGTGGGGAGGGATCATTTCCCTTCTCCTGCCCCTAGCAAGTGCCCCATGAATGCATCTGCAGTTTATAAGGCTCCTCAGTCAGATTGGATATGGCAGGAAAAGACTTTGGAGGGATCAGAGCAGGAGATGAGATCTGAGACTTGGGTTCTGTCCCAACCTCACTCCTTACCAGGGTGGCTCAAGGAGAGCTCAGAGTCCCAGGACTATCTCAAAGAGTGAACACATATATACAAGTAAAACCCAGATTAAAGCAACATCAGTTGCAGTATTCAAAGAGGAAAAGGAGTCAAGAAAGGCCAGCAGGAAGCTGCCAGCAGATGGGAGTGAAAAAAGGAAAAAGATTTTGTCTCAGGGGTAGCAGTGGACAGACCCATTGAAGAGTGGTTTATACGTGACTTTAATGTTAATGATAATGATGATAGAATAACAACTGCTACCATTTATTAAGCACCTGTGATGCCCCACTGTGGCAAGTTCTTTCCATACATTAACTGGTTCAGGCACAATGTAATGTGTGCAACTGCCTTTAATTCCATCTCTCAGATGCGGGTCCCAAGGCTTAGAGAAATTAATAACTTGAGTATGATCATTCAGTTGCAGAGAAGAGCTAGGATTTCAGCGCAGGTCCATCTGACTCCCACGCAGCTCTCCTAGCCCCTTAGCAGGGCTGCTGTCCTGAGAGCTTTGGAATGAACTCTAGTTGGAGTATTCAAGTTCTGACTCACGCCCTCTTCTACCAGCTCCCTGACAATCCAGCATGCGTGTGGAAAAGGAGGGTGAACCAGGGAAGCGATTCCTGCTTTATTCCTCTCCTAGGGGCTGCTCTCTGCTCGGATTCCAAGAGATGGTGTAGATTGACCCCGAGATGGAATGACAGGGAGCAACAAGAAGTCCACAGGGGGTCATTTTGCCATGCCACACCCCCGCACAATATATCTGCCCCAAGACTCCTGGGCCCGTGGGGTGCCCAGCTGGACTTGGTCTTGGTTGCCTCTATTTTCCTGTCTGAAAGCTCAATTTGTTGGTTATTCTTCTGTTTCTAATAACACTTTAGCTCAGCTCAGCTTTTGCTGACTCTTCACACTCCTTCCCATGAACATTGTTTCCCTCCGCTGCCAACATGGAGAGCAGTGGAACGGGAATGCCAAGGGGAAGCCAGGGAGCCCCAGGGCAAATCTTCCTTGGCAGCCAGCTTTTTGATATGGCAAGGACAGGCCAGGGTTCCAAAGAACACAAATATTCCCATTTTTCTTTTTGGCAGAATTAATGGATAAGTGCTTTAACAAAGACGGGAATATGACGGAGGGAGGCTGGAAAGAAAAGGGTAAAGAGAAGAGACTTTTGACTAGATAAGAGGCCTGCATTGGAGCTCATCTTCTAGGCTGCAAAGATGACGTCTACTTTACACTCACTCAGAAAAGAGTCTTATCTCCTATGTTCTCAGCAATTGTCAGAGCTCCACACATTTTGGTTTTCTGTGGTGGGAACAAAAACATTTTCTTCCCCAAAGCTAACTATGATAATAATGGTGATGATAGCTATCCTGTGCTAAACAGGATAAACATTGTGCTAAACATTTTACGAGATGATGATGACGATTAATGATAATGAAGACTCACAACTTCATAGTTAATCACATAACAGGCAATGTTCGAACTGATTTACATACATATTAACTCATATACTAAGACATGAGTTAACATATTAATTCTTACAGCAAAAGTTCGAGATAGATACTA
Organism: Monodon monoceros; assembly: GCF_005190385.1. Classification (NCBI taxonomy): domain Eukaryota; kingdom Metazoa; phylum Chordata; class Mammalia; order Artiodactyla; family Monodontidae; genus Monodon; species Monodon monoceros. The sequence continues at coordinate 26,663,940 of NW_021703770.1, read as the reverse complement.
TTATTTTCCCAGTTTACAGATGAGGAAACTGAAGAACAGAGTGTGACTTGCTCAAGGTCATGACCCTGAAAGGTAGGTATTTATTCCCCAGGAAACCAAGGTTCAGAGGGGTTTAGTAACCTGCTCAAGGTCACATAGAGTGAGATAATGGTGAAACTGAGTTTCAAACCAAATCTTCTAGACTCCAAAGCATATGCTATTAGCCACCACGCTTGATTAACTCTCTAATTCTCTCTATAGATATATGTACAGACACATATATACATACATGTGTATATATGTAAAACACATACACATCCACACAACCTAGCAAACCAGAGGCTTGATGGGGTCAAATAGCCATCTTGTGTTTCTCTCCAAGAATTTGGGACTGCTAGGCTCTAAAACAGTGTTTCTTAGTGCCTCTAAAAATGTCACATCTTGCTATACACACAAAAGGACTATATTTGGAAGTGACTTGAGATACATGGAGAAGGCCACTGGAGGCCCTTTCAGGCCTTGTCCTGCCACCTGTGAGCTGAAAGGATCAGTATTTTGGAACACTGAAATCCACCCCGTTTAGGAAGTTCTGCCTTAGAGAAACGTTCCAGGCATGTAAGCAGGAAGCGAACTGAGAACCTACTCCATCTCACCTCTTCCGTTTCCCTGGTTCTGCACATGCTCTGAATTTGTTTCTCCAGGAATAAAAAGAAATGTGCTGAATAAAGTCAATTTCACCACTAAAAACAAATAAATAGGCCCCACCACCTGAAAAATCCCAGTTAAAACTTTTCTTTTTCTTTCTTCTTCCTCCAGGAAAACAGAACAATAGTAGTTTAAATGGAAGCGTCAGGAAGCCCAGAGCAAACTGTGAACACCATTTACCTGGAAGACTGCTGAGCTGCAGATTTCACTTTTTCCCCTGAGTGAACAGCAGGCACTGTCTTTACTGTCTTGCAATTCCCACCATCGAAACCTGACGGCTGGGTGAGCAGCACAGGTGTGAGTGTGCTGGGTCCCTTCTGAGCCCAAGTGGTATGAGCTGCACCAGTTGGGGCTTTTTTTTTTTTTTCTGCCAGAACAGAATAAACATTGGTACCCATATCATTGGGGCAGGAATGCCGTGGCAAAAGGACACAGTGTGACTGGCAGCCAGTCCTCTCTGGCTTTCAGTTTTATGTTTCTCAAATTCTAATTGATTTGCAACCTCACCAGGAGGAGTTCTACTTCATTTCTCTGTTACATAAAGCTGGATGGCCCTAGGGCACATGGGCTGTGGAGTTCTCTGGAGCTCAGGCTTGGAGTGAGTGAGTCCATTCCCAAAGCTGACTCCATGCATGAGACAGAGAGAAGAGAGGAAGATAACTCTGAGCCTTTGCTTCTTTGCATTTTCCCCCTGGAAGCCACACGGTGATAGATGCTGGGTAAACCCTTTTGCTTCCAATGCCAGATGCAATGTACATGTGTTGTCAAACTAGGATTAGTTTGTTATTTCTCCTTTAAGTAGGTTAAGCTTTTTTAAGCAGGGGTAATTAAGATTATGACTAGACAACGAATGAAGAAATCACAGGGCTTAATGAGGGTATAGTAGTTACCCTCAAATGAAAAGGATAACAAGCTTGCTTTTATTGGTAGGAGAAAAGATTTTTTTTAAAAAAGGAGGGCTTCCCTGGTGGTGCTGTGGTTAAGAATCCACCTGCCAATGCAGGGGACATGGGTTCGAGCCCTGGTCCAGGAAGATCTCACATGCTGTGGAGCAACTAAGCCCGTGCGCCACAACTACTGAGCCTGCTCTCTAGAGCCTGCATGCCACAACTACTGAAGCCCACGTGCCTAGAGCCTGTGCTCCACAACAAGAAAAGCCACTGCAATGAGAAGCCCACGCACCGCAACGAAGAGTAGCCCCCGCTCGCTGCAACTAGAGAAAGCTCACGTGCAGCAACGAAGACCCAACACAGCCAAAAATAATAAAAAATAAATTTTAAAATTTTAAAAAGGAAAGATGGCAATAAAAGATACACAGATACACAGCTCCATCCGCAATCCTCTAGTAGAATTGGGAGCAGATCTGACCACTAAGGTAACTGGTCTGTCCCTTTTGGAATTCATTTTTAAGAACAGTTTCCTCCCCCACTTCTCCCACTACTTGTTGGCTTCTTCAATTATCTGTGGTTACTAATTTCAAAATACTTTCAAAGATAAAGGTGGTGATGTTGGCACAAATACTTCTGATCACAGGTTCTGGATATCTGCTCAAAGACCTCGGTGGAAAACAGAAAGGCATAAAGGAAGAAAGAGAAGCAGTCAGAAAGGGGGTGCAAACTCTTTCTCTCAGTTGACTCTACCCATTAACTGTTTCTCCAATCTGTCCTTCACTCCCAGCACTCCTTGCCAGCGCTGTCCACAACTCTCACTGTCTCGCTTCTGAAGAAATGCAAGAGACTCCTGATCTCTTTGCTTCTAATTGCTCGTCCCTCCAATCCATCCTTCACACAACAGCCAGATTGATGGCTCTAAAAGGCCAGCTTTGGGATTCCCTGGTGGCGCAGTGGTTGAGAGTCCGCCTGCCGATGCAGGGGACACGGGTTCGTGCCCCGGTCCGGGAAGATCCCACATGCCGCGGAGCGGCTGGGCCCGTGAGCCACGGCCGCTGAGCCTGCGCGTCCGGAGCCTGTCCTCCGCCACGGGAGAGGCCACAGCAGTGAGAGGCCCGTGTACCGCCAAAAAAATAAATAAATAAAAAGAAAAGGCCAGCTTGTTCACGCCACTCCCCTGTTTAAATTTCTTTCTGGGGCACAGAAATTCCACCTTGAGGAGCATCTCCTGTAAGTAATACTTGCATGTTTTCAAAGACAAGAATATTCAAATCAGCATTGTGTATTGACTGGCAACATATTTAATATCTATCATTAGTGGACGGGTTAAATAAATCATGGTTCAACCACATAATTGTAAAACACAGAGCTGTGGAAAAGAATGAGATAGATCTAAATGTGCCAAATACGGAATAATCTCAAGATACAAAGCAAGGTCTGTATGGTATGCTCCTGTGTGTGCAAAAATGGGTGAAGAAAGGAGATGTTTATACATAAACGATTTCCACAAAGATACACAAGAAATGGTTGCTTCCCAGGAGGGAGGCTGTGGAAATGAAGATCTAGGGTGCCAAAGATTCTTTTTATTATGCGCTCTTTGTAGATTTTAAAATCACATGTAGGTATCACATTTGTAATTAGAAACACTAATTTAAAAAGCAAAAACAAAACCCTCCATGTAATGAAAGCACTCCATCAGCATCTAACAAAGGCACTTCATCGCCTGGCCCCAGCTTACCTTTGAGTCCTCCTCTGTTGACTCAGGTCACGCCACACCATTTGCCACTGCCTGACCCGCTCCTGCTACCCAAGAGTATTGCAAACATATGCACACAGCTGGGTCTCCTCATTTTCATATGGAAGATAATAGCAGTGCCCATTACATAGAGGTTTTTGAGAAGTAAATGAGATAAAACACAAGTGCTCATAACAGTATCTAGCAAGTAATAAGTTTTCCATAAATGTTAGTTGCTATTATTTTATCCTAAAGCAGTCCTTCTCTTTAGAAAGGCTTTTGCTCCATTCTATGCCTTGTGAAAGGTTACTTATACTCTACAGTCTAGCTCAAATGTCATCCTCTCCACATTCTTCATAGCCTCCAAACTCTGAGCACTTTGTTCATACCATTTGTGTAGTGCTTTTCATATTCTATCGTAATTAATAACATACAGGTCTGCTCTTATCCATATCTGTCCATATCCATATTATGGGGTAAATAGAGCAAGGACTGTGACTGTGATATATATAACTTTATAGAGTCTAATATAAGTTTTCAATAATTATTTAGAGAAATCATGTAATGAAAGCAGTACAAAAATCCCCAGAAGATGCAGCATGTATGTATCACAGCAATCAAAATCCTCTCGCAGTGTGTCAGCTAATGGTCTCCCCACTGTGTGACACTTGAGGAACCTTCTGGGAAATAAGGATTAACATTAGTGCCAAGATTCCCCCCAAGGTGATCTAAGCACTTCACACCATTTTGGTTGTCAGGCCTCACTGTTCACAGCTCATCCTTCTTGCCAGAACACTGGGCCAGCTTTTTGTACTTAGCAATATAGATTGTGAGCTAACGCTTGGCTGATGTCTAATTTAAAAGATTGACTGTGCATTAAAAGCCCTGCAAGACCGAAACAAAAAAAAATGGCTTGAATAAATCATTCCAAGATCAATCTCTTCTCTGATTATCATTTTGGATTTGAGTCTCTAAAATTAACACATTTAATAATATTCTCTGTCCTCCATGCTCATGTGGAAAATAATATATTATTCAGAGACATAAAACACAAATCCAGAGTTAAAATATCTGAGTGGGGGGAAAGGTTTTTCTAGACCGATATATCTCCGTGGATAATGTATTATCAGAATCACCTGGAGATACTTAAGACTCAGGTTCTCGAGCTCACCCAAGGCTTACTAAATGAGAATCCCTAGCAATGAGGACCCTGGAATCTGCTTTTTCATACAGGGTGCACTGGTGGTTCTTGTATATGAAAACATGAGAGCCACTGATTTATGTTAACATTCAGGAAATTCAGCTTGAATAAGAAAGTACAGCAAATGTGAAGATCTCATGAAATGTCAAGCTTCACCAAATCACCAAATCCCTACTGTGTGCTGCTGCCCGCTTTTGTACTCTCTAGGCAGTAATATTTTTGGTTTGGCTAGGCACCTTGCACAATGTCATGCTTGCAAAGATGCCAAGGATATTGCAAGCTTTGGACAACTGTGGAGAACTGAAATGTGGTTAGGTAGTGATTGATTCACTTTCCCTTAGGCTGTACATTGAGTTTCCCAGTTCTAATTAGAGCTACACTTTCCTGTGCATCACAGGCCTCATTAGGAATAATGGTCACGGGAAGGAAAAGAAAGCAACATAGTTTGTCTTGGGGGTCAAGTAATATGGAGGATTGGATCAAAATTGTACTTTACCCTTCATGCCCGTTTGCTTTGCGTTTTTAAATGCCTGTCTTTTGAGTAGATCCAGTTGCCTTTGCAGTTCTTCTTTTCACAGCACTGTAAGCGCATGGCATAAAGGTAAAAACCAAGAGCCACACACTCTACTCTTCCTCTTTACCCACAATAGACAAGTCAGCTCAGTATGATTTGGGAGTCATTGTGCCTTATAAATGAATCTATATATTAACAGATTTACTGCAAAATTATAGTCTCTAGTGGAAAGAGCGTTTGTTTTCAAGTCAGGATCTATGTCTGAGACCCACTTCATCTTTTCTTAGGTGTACAACCTTAATGAGGCATTTCACTTCTCCTTTCTGAACCACGGTTTTATTTGCAAGAGGAGAAAAAGAATTCCTACTTTCAGGTTGTTGCCATAAGGATAAAAGAAATAATATTGAAAAAGTGTTAGAATATTGTCTTGGGATTTAATAACATGTCATTAATTCAATCATCAAATAATGAAGCATCTATGATTTCCTACTATGTGGTATCAATAACTGTGTTGCTCTGGAAAATAGTAAGAGAAGTACAGTTATCCTTAAGCTACTATGGTGTTTACAGACAAGATAAAAATTGAAACACACAAACTATAACAATACTGTATAGACGTTATTTAATTAATAATACAAAATACATCATTAGGCAGTATGTGATCAAGTGCTAGAGTAAGCGTTTAATTTTAAAAATGCAACAAATAAAAGAAGTGAAGAAATAATTTAGTGGCCAGAAAAGCAATTTGCTAAGATCACCTTGAAAATTCCTGAGGCACTTGTGAAAGTATATTCACTCAAAAAATATTTCCTGATTGTCTACTACAAGCAGGCACTATACTAGGCTCTGGGAAACAGTGCTAAACAAGACAGAAAAGATTCCTGTTGCCATGGAGCCTGTATTTTAATGGCAGGAGAAAGACAAAGAGAATAAATTTATGTTCACAACTAATGTAATTCCAAGCAGTGAGTGATAAATTCTAGGGTAAGGCATTAGAGTAGGACTAGTTGGTGGTTATTTTAGAAATAGAGAGTCAAGGAATACCTCTCTCTCGAGGGAATGTTTGAACAGAGACCTAAATGAAGTAAGAGAGTGAGCCAGGGAAAGGTCAGAGGGAAGGCAAAGGAGCAGCAAGTACAAAAGCAGGAATGAGCTTGGAGTGCAAGATCCTGCAGGAAGAGCAGTGTGGCTGGAATGAGGAGCAGAGCAGGAGACTCAGTAAGAGGTTAAAGTGGAAGCCAGACCCCACAGAATGTCTCAGCCATCAAAAGGGAGAAGTTTACTCTAAATTGTGATGTGAGCCCATTACAGGATTTTGAGCAAAGGAGTGGCATAATTTACTTATTTCCTCTAAGATAATCATGTATGGAGAACAGACTCTGAAAGGAGAGAATAAATATGAGATCAGTTAGTATATTAATACAGTGGTCTAGGAAAGATGACAGTGGCTTAAGCTCTAGGAGATGAGAAATGAAACTAAAAAGATAGTCATTAAAAGAAGACATTAGGGTTTCCCTGGTGACGCAGTGGTTGAGAGTCCACCTGCTGATGCAGGGGACACGGGTTCGTGCCCCGGTCCGGGAGAATCCCACGTGCCGCGGAGCGGCTGGGCACGTGAGCCATGGCCGCTGGGCCTGCGCGTCCGGAGCCTGTGCTCCGCAACGGGAGAGGCCACAGCAGTGAGAGGCCCGCATACGGCAAAAAAAAAAGAAGACATTAAAGAGACTATCAAAAGGAGAAATGATGAAAAATATAAGAGGCTGGTGGACAATATAGGAAAAGTAAAGAGGATAAAGAAGAAATGAATTAGAGCTGGGGTGAGAAATAGGGAGTTCAGAAAGAGTTATTATTTGGGTAACAGAATGTAAAGACCTAGAATCTGGAGCCCACACACTTGAATTTGAATGCCAAGTCCACCACTCACTACCCATATGCTTTTGGAAATGTTATTTAACATCTCTAAGCCAGTTTTCTCATTCGTAAAATAAGAATAATAACATCTACATCATAGAGTTGTGAGAGTCAAATGAGAAAACATACCAATTTCCCGACACATGTAGGTCCTCCAAAAAATGTTTTTACCCTTATACCCGCCCCATTGAATTTAACCTTTATTCATCTCCTTTTAACAACAAGAAAACTCTAAATGCCATTATTTAGAAACAAAGTTTCTTTATGGAAACTTTGTTGTAGTGAATCCACAATTATAGTTTATTTTAATTACTGTATTCTCCAATAATTCAAGGAGAGTTCTAAAAACTGGCCTAGCTTTATGGAAATTCAGAAGATTTCAAGGCAAACTGTGTGGCATGGTCAGATCACTTTAAGGGAATCTCTGTACCAAGCCCTGTTTACCAGATGGGGCTCAGTCTTGGGTCCACTGAAACTGTGAACTGTTAGCAGGAACACTGTGGGGAGATTTTGACTGTCTGGGACACTGTATAAGGGGAGGCATGCTTTAAGGTAATCAAAGCATAAACTCCATAGGGCTTTATGGATTAAGGTCACAGCCCCTCAATGAACACGTAATGCCCTAAAGATGATTCCCATTTGCTCATCCAAAAGGGAAAATGGACCAGCAGAAGGGAGGTGGCTTTTATTTCCATTGTGTTGCACTAAGAAACTCCAGGGCTTACCGCAATTTCCTATCAGGGCCTCTCCCTTTAAGTACAGCCTCCTATCCCTGTAGCATGTAGGAAAATTGAAGTTTTCTAAATATTAGGACGAACTCCATTAAAGAGTTGAAGATGAGACGTTGAGTCAGAGCTCACGCATATAAGATATAGCTCAAGGCTTGGTCTTTCATACTGTTAGAAGTACTTTATTAGATAATGGACACAGGGCCAAACTAAAACAAAAAATACCGTTGGTACAATATTGGTGTAATATGCAAAAAAGAACTTGGGGTTGGAGAAGGGGAGGTAAAAGCACATAAGAAGATTAAATCTCACTAGTTAGGAAATGAAGCAGGCAAGTACTTTAAATCAATCAACACTTTTTTCATATTCCCCAAAAGACACCAAGGCTCAGTTGAAAATAGTGGCCATTGAATTAATTTAGACACACCACATAAAACACATTATCTATCAGTCCCTTAATTGCTCTGTGATGCTGAGTAAAGCTATTTCTTCTGATTTAGAGTCCCAACTAAAAAGTCCTGTGGTCCAAACAAACGGGAGAATTTTGATAACCGATGTGTTGGTCCCTTAGAGCCGATGATGTCAGATATTACCAATGACCATACTTTCTATAGTACAAGTGATAACTTGAATCATGGCAAGGAAAAAAATTCCCCCTGGCTCGTAGGTATTTTGATTTGAAAATCAAATCATCTTCCTGATTTCTATGAAGATTTTAATCAAACTACAGAAAATACGAAAGATCGTTGATATTTTGTTCAAACAGAAGTGGACTTTGCTTATCTATCTGTATATTCAGCAGATGTACTATACAAATATAAATTTTGGAAAATTCCAGTCTAGAAACTTCTTATCAAAGAAAATAGAAAGGTCTTACCTGCTATGTTCTACACACCTGTACACAGCAGTATTGGGGAAAAAAAAGGAGTGTGATTTTCTTGCCCGTAATATTGAGGCTTTCATAGTGAAAACATTGGTCACTTTTCAATTTCCTTAAAATGCACAGAAGCACTTAATAAGATTGACTTTATAGAAATGGAAGGAGATTGTGTCCTTAGATATGTGCCCACAAGATGGGTATCATTGTTACTAGCCGTAGAAAAGATGCTAAAATGTTAGCTTACTGTAAAATCATATTTTCAAACTGTGAGACAAGAATGTCCTTCTCTAATATGAAAATGCATCCAGAGGGAGAATGGATAAAAGATTACAGTAAAACAGAATTGTATATGCTGTTTCTCTGAAACTGTTCAATGATCTTTGAAGAGGCCATAAGGAAACTGGAAAAGGATGGACTGGGTGCACATGAATCATTCAATGTTATGTGTAGGCTTCAACAAAACTCATACAGTGAAAAACAAAATGACTCTTTTTTTTGGAGAAATAAGACTGCTTTAAAACTCAGAAAATGGTAGCCAAGTTAAATAGGACTTTCTCATTTCTTTACGAAAACTACCTTATTTGGAATCCAACTTCAATTTCACAAGTTCAAATTACCTCTATGCCTTAAATGCTGAAAAGGACATTTAACTTATGATGACATCCTATGTGCTTGATTGTTTAAAAATGATGAACAATTAAAAAAACAAAACAAAACAAACCCCCAAAAAAGTTTAAAAAAATGAAAAAAAATGGTGAGCAATTTAGTTATGGATAACCTACCTGATTGACTTCTACATGCAAAGGATCTGATTGATAAGCAGCTGGTCTACCAAAACAAGTGTATAGGTACAACATGAATGGACATTTTGGGAGAGCCAGAAACTAATTCTTATAAGTCTAAAAACCTGCTGTTACTACAGAGTAAAATCCCAAGTATTCAATGCCCAACTTGTTGAGAAGATATTGGGATCAATGTCGTCACATTGGATTGACATCAGAAATCCGTGGGCTTATAGCTATAATATTTAATATCTTTGAATGGTAATTAGACTTATCATGGTGATCATTTTGAAATGTATAGAAATATTGAATCACTATGGTGTGTAACATGCTCTAATAGTAGAGCCTAGCTGTAGATCAATTATACTTCAGAAACAAACAAACAAACAAACTCTTAGAAAAAGAGATCAGATTTGTGGTTATGGAGGTTGTGGAAGGGAGAATTGGATGAAGGCAAACGTACAAACTTCCAGTTAAAAGTAAGTACTAAGGACATAATGTACAACACGATAAATATAATCACCACTGCTAATGTTATAAGTGAAAGTTGTTAAGAGAGTAAATCCTGAGTTCTCATCACAAGAAAAAAATTTTTTTTCTATTTCCTTAATTTTATATCTATATGACTAGATGGATGCTCTCTAAACTTACTGTGATAATCATTTCACGACATACGTAAGTCAGACCATTATGCTGTACACCTTAAACTTATACAGTGCTCTATGTTAATTGTATCTCAATAAAATTAGAAGGAAAAGATTTAAAAGAAAGAGCAGAGCTGCAAATCAAAATGAATTTTACATTCAACTATATTTACTTTTACCACTACATAAAAGAAAAAAAGGATGTCCTAAGGCAAAGGCTTCAGGCATTCAGAGAAGTATTATTGGAAAAGGAAACTGAAAGAGTAAAACTATTCTACCGTATCATAAGATAGAAAGAAACATCTCATTGTTACTTTTTTATTAGATATAGGCAATATCTGTTTAATTAGTATGGATCTTAAAAATACACATTACTATATCCTGGAATTATTTAATATCCAATTAAGAGAGTTAAATCATTGCATCAGAGGGAAGAAATATCAAAATATTGTTAAATCTTCCTCACACAATTAATTGGTCTTACTATTAATTACTACTAATTGTCACTATTAACTAGTTCTATTGCTTTGGTTGAAACAATAGCATTTATATAACAGAAAAGTAAATAATACAGAATTTAATATAATTTCAAATAAACACCCATTTTTCATATCTTTATTTTAAAGTAATAACATATAAATTATTTATCATATACTATAGATAACTATCTCCCAGGTGGGAGCTCTACTAAGTTGTTCACCTTAATTCTCTCCCAGACCAATCCTGTTCCCTTACCCACCTGGTGCTCCCTAGATCACGCTTCAGTAAACCTTCTTCACATAACTTCCTGTCAGCCAAAGTCTGATTCTGCGGAAGCCAATGACAATGACCAGCACAGAAATGGCTCCTTGCTTCATGACCTTACCGTCTAGGAGGAAAGAAAAACATCAAACATGCAATTCCAAAAAATGTATGTAGAGAGGAAGGATAGGGGATCTATAGAGAATTAGAGAAAGTCCAACTGGAAGAGCCAATCTGGCCAGGGAAGGCTTTCCTGAGGAAGAGACAGCTAGTTAATTCTCTGGAGGCTAAAAAGAAAACCATCTGCAAGCCCAGGTTTGCAGTATTGGAATAAGTTTAGGGTTGCAAATTAGTTGCCTACAGGGCAAATTCAGGCTGATGGCAGACTTTGTTAGGCCATCATAGTGTTTTGTAAAAACTCAGACACAGTACAGTCTTTTTTTTAATCATAAGATTTTTTATTTAAATGTTTGATTTCTGGCCTCTTTTGAAAAATAATAAATTTAGCAATACTAGGCCTAAATCCCACATTACAACAATCAGTGGGAAGTGAGGAGCCACTGCCCACCTTAGGTGACTTACACCTTTTCTACTTCACATGGTCCCCTCACCACCCAGTCTTTCATTAGTTTGGAAAGACTTCCACTAGATATACCAGTCTTTCTGAGAACAATCTTCCCACCTCTATGACTAGCTCTGAGAAGATTCCTTTAAAGTATTCTGCTTTTTAAGAAACTAGTGATTACCTAACTATCGCTTTTGCTTTGTGTTCAGACAGTACTGAGTTGGCATCCTAGCTTCACTATACGTTTTTGGTCAGATTATTTAAACTTGCAGAGCCTCAATTTTCTTATCTGGAAAAAAAGCAATTTTGCAAGGTTGTTGAGGGATTATGTAAAGTGTCTACCACTTTATATACAAAAACAACAGTAAAATAATTATTATAACAAGGCAAGATTTATCTGCTATGGTATTCTAGTATTCTTATTTAGCCTTGGACATTTACCTGTTTCCAGAATAATTTCTGAGAGAGAGACAGAGACATTTTAATTGAACCCAAATAACACAGAAATACTTCCAAATATCCAGCTATCTAGCTCTCAGCTGGCTAGCCACTTAAAAAAATAATAAGGAGCTCAGAATAAACCTTTTCGTTGCTGGCTAAATTCTATTGATAGAAGCATTCAAATAGAATGTTAAACTTATTGATTTTAGTCCCCACCTGCTCGGCTTGCATCTTATTTCCTCGACAGCAGGATTAAAAGAGAAAGAGCCATGAGTAATGGAATGTCTGGGGCAGATTTCGGGCACAAGAGATAAACTCCAGGTGTCTAAACTTGCATATATATCAGCCTATATCTCTTTCTGATCTTCCTAGTAGGAGTACATTCCTTTGGTTTATCCTCACTTGATCTCTTCCATTTTCCCACTGAGGACTGACCAGACTCTGCTTTAACCATATCCTCGATAGCAGAATGAATTCCATCGTCTCTTTTGGTGGGGTGTCATTTGTCAACTGGAATAAGGGCCTCAATTGTGATGAGGAAGCCCTGAATATCGATAGACAACTGCCGACTATCAATGCCTCACTCTTGCCTTGTGCCTGATACCCCAGCCCAGCTAGCTAGGTGTCAGAGGTAACATTCCTCTCCCAGGTTTCAATACCCTCCGTCATGACCCCTTGACTCTGCTTCATGACTTCCATTATTTGTTTGTTTTTTTTGTTTTTGTTTTTCATTATTATTTGTTTTTATATATTGAGGAAGGTGAGATTTTTAAGCTTATAGGAGGAAACAGTAACCAATTGGATGCCATTTAGCACTCAAAAAGAAATGGATTGAATATCACCTTACTTGTTTTAATTCTTGCTACTCCACAACATACAATATCCTCTGGTTGAGCTTGCTAACTTCCTGGACCCCATTCACTCTTACTTTTAAGTGATTTTACTTTTTATTATGAAATATGTCATCCATAAAAAAGAATATATAAAGCATACATGTACACTTAAAAAAAAAAACAAACCTGGGGACTTCCCTGGTGGCAGTGGCTAGGAATCCACTTGCTGGTGAGGGGGACGCCGGTTCGATCCCTGGCCCGGGGGATCCCACGTGCCACAGAGCAGCTGAGCCCACACACCACAACTACTGATGCCCGCATGCAGCAACGAAGACACAATGCAGCCAAAAATAAATAAATAAATAAATAAAATTTGTAAAGCAAACACCCAAGTTCTCATACACACCTCCATTATGAAATGATAGAACATTAATACTTCATGAGACCTTCCCTTCCTTTCCCCAGATGTAACCACTATTTTAACTTTTGCGATAATAATTGTTAATAGCTTTATAATTTACATATGTTATCCTGTAACAATGTAATTTAGTTTTGCCTAGCTTAGAATTTTATATAAATAGAATAATAATAGCTTTTATTTTGTGACTTGCTTATGTTACTCCATATTGTTTGTGAGATTCATCCACACTGATATATAGGTACAATTAGTTAATATTCTCTGCTGTATAGTAATCCGTTGTATTACTTTACTATATTGCAGTTTCTTGTATGCATGCCACTGCTGGTGGACATTCACTTCTCCATACGCACTTTGTTCCACTTATGCCTTCATGCCTTTGTCCAAGTATAAGAGACTCTCCTTTTTCCCTTCTCATGTATTCAATTCTCTCAAAAATATGAGTATTGTTTTTCCTGATTCTTCCTCACCAATTCACTGTCTGTTCTCTGGGTTACTAATGCATGCCTTCATTAATTATTCAAATACTTTGAGTACTTAGTGCTAGAAACTTAGCCTCAATACTACACAGTTTAATATTCAGTATTGCTCACAAATCTTTTACCAACACTGTTGGACTCATAATAGTGCTCAATTAGTACGTGTTCATCCTTGGTTGAGAATAATAGCAATAACAATAGTTATATTAGTAGTAGTAGTAATAGCTGACATTTATTGTGTACTTACTATGTGCAAGCCACTGTTCTAAGAGCATTACAAGTATTAACTTAGTTGATCCTCACAACAACACTATGAAATATGCTTATCCTCATTTTATAGATGAGAAAACTAAGATCAGAGAAAGTATGTCATGTGCCCAAAGTCACAGAGCTAGTGAGTGTTAGAAGAGAAGGAACAATAGCAACTTAAATATGATCAATTTAGTTATTCCATGCTGATTTATAAAGGTATAATCATAACATTAATAGTAACAAGTATTACTTGTTGAGTATCCTCACTGTACCAAAAGTTAAATTCAGCCCCCTTACATGATCTCATTAATTCTCACAATAATTTGTTATGCTGGGTACTATATTTCCAACTTAAAAGCAAGGAAACTGAGGCTCATAGAGGCTAAGCAACTTGCCTAAATAGATTATAAGTGGCAGGCTGAGGTTTGAACCTAAATATGTCTGACCTCAACATCTATGCTCTGCCATAACACCCTGTTACTTCCCTGTAGATTTCACCAGCCCTTTGGCATTGATGCTTTTCCTTGTTAAATCCTAATTTTTCTCCTACTCCCCTCCCTCTCTTCCTCTTCCCCCTCCTCCTGCTTCTTCTTTTTGCTGCCTTTCATTACAGGATGTGATGGGAAATAAAACCTATCAAGTTCAACCTTCCAATGTTCAATGACATCAAGGAAAGAGAGGTCATCACTGGTTGGAATGACAGTATTGTATGCTCCATAGAAATTTTTTTATCCATACTATTCTGCTCTCTGTGTATGTCACCATAAGTGATTGGGTGTAGTACAGGAAGAAAAAGTGAGTGTGACCATTGACCCTGCTAGTAGGACTCTGGTGAATATCAAGACAGTCTCTTCTCCCACCAATCCTTCAGATTATTCACTTCCTCCTTGTTTCCTGAGAGTAGAAGTTACCAGCTGGATCCCTCTCTGTATTCTTGCTGCATCTATTGCTCTAACTAGTGAAAAGTAAGCACCACATAATGCTTTCAGAACCATTGTGGGGAAGGTACAATTATGACCATCAATAAGTATTACTTTACAGTTTATAATGTCATTTAATTAAATAATAGTTAAAACTTTATACTTTTAGTATGAGTTACCATATGTAGCTAAATCTTGGGCACCCAAATGGCATTTAGTTAACTTTTTGCTTATATAACTGCAAAGCAATTTGTAAACTGAAAAGTGTAGAGATGCCCCTTGCAAAGCTACTTTCTGAATCACCAGGGTGGAATTTAAAAAACTATTATGGGGGACTTCCCTGGTGGCACAGTGGTTAAGAATTCGCCTGCCAATGCAGGGGACATGGGTTGGAGCCCCGGACTGGGAAGATCCCACATGCTGCGGAGCAACTAAGTCTGTGCGCCACAACTACTGAGCCCACGCGTGCCACAACTATTGAAGCCCGTGCGCTCTAGGGCCCATGTGCCGCAACTAGTGAGCCCACATGCTGCAACTACTGAAGCCTGCATGCCTAGAGCCCGTGCTCTGCAACAAGAGAAGCCACCACAATGAGAAGCCTGCACACCTCAACAAAGAGTAGCCCCCCTCTCGCTGCAACTAGAAAAAGCCTACATGCAGCAATGAAGACCCAACACAGCCAAAAAATCAAAAAATAAAAACTAGTATGCACACAAATGACTGAGAGATGGTACAAGTGAAAAAAATCAGAGATGTAGATGGATTTTTATATTAATTTACAAACAGTAAAATTCACTCTTTTCAGTGTACAGTTCTATGCGTTTTGACAAATGCACATAGTTGTATAACCATTACCACAAACGAGACACACCACAGTTCCATCAACCTCCCCCAGATCTCTTTGGTTACCCTCTGGGACTCAGACTTTCCCCCTACCCTTAGTTCCTGGCTACCACTGATATGTATTCTATCTCTCTAGTTTTAGATATGTATTCTATCTCTATAGTTTTACATCATATAAATGAAATCACATGGTATATAGTCTATTTTTTTCTACACAAGTTACCATCATGAATTTTCAGTTGAATATGGCCCAACTCTGAAATTTCAGCACTTTTTAATATACAAATTGTAACTTCTTAAAAAATTTTTAATTTTAAGATAACTCAATCGTTTTATAATAGAAAAAGAACACAGATTGAGTACTTGGACTTATGTCAAATAGCACCTTATATTTTAGCACTCAGTAATTAGCAGTCAGTAATTAAAGAGAACAATTTTTAAAACATAATTTAAATTCTCAAAAGTTTTTATTAATTGAAATATAGTTGTACAATATTATGTTAGTTTCAGATGTACTACATAATGATTTGACATTTACATAATTAGGAAATTATCACCATGATAAGCCTAGTAAACATCTGTCCCCATACAAAGTTATTACAATATTATTGACCATATTCCTTATTCTGTATATTATATCCCCGTGACTTATTTATTATATAACTTCAGGTTAGTACCTCTTAATCCCCTTCACCTATTTCCCCCCACTGAACCTCCCTCCACTCTGGCAACCACCAGTTTTTTCTCTATATCTACGAGTCCGTTTTTGTTGTTTGTTTTTTTTTCTACATTCTGCATATAAGTGAGATCATGTGATATTTGTCGTTGTCTGATTCATTTTACTTAGTATCATATCCTCTAGATCCATCCATATTATTGCAAATGTCAAAATTTCATTTTTTAAAAATGTCTGAGTAACATTCCACTGTGTGTGTGTATACATACATATATATATGCCACATATTCTTATTTTTTAAATTTTTTTATTAATTTATTTTTGGCTGCGTTGGGTCTTTGTTGCTGCATGTGGGCTTTCTCTAGTTGTGGTGAGCAGGGGCCTACTCTTCATTGCAGTGCCTGGGCTTCTCATTGCGTTGTTTTCTCTTGTTGCAGAGCATGGGGTCTAGGTGCGCAGGCTTCAGTAGTTGTGGTGCATGGGCTCAGTAGTTGTGGCTTGCAGGCTCTAGAGCACAGGCTCAGTAGTTGTGGCACACAGGTTTAGTTGCTCCACGGCATGTGAGATCTTCCCAGACCAGGGCTTGAACCCATGTCCCCTGCATTGGCAGGCAGATTCTTAACCACTGCGCCACCAGGAAAGCCCCTATGCCACATATTCTTTACCCATTTGTCTATCAATAGACATTTAGGTTGCTTCCACATCCTGCCTATTGTAAATAATGCTGCATGAGGATTGGAATGCATATATCTTATTGAATTAGTGTTATTGTTTTCTTTGAGTAGATAACCAGAAGTGAAATTGTTGGATCATATGGCAGTTCTATTTCTAATTTTTTGAGGAACCTCCATACTGTTTTCCATAGTGGTTGTACCAATTTACATTCCCATCAATAGTACACAATGGTTCCCTTTTCTCCATATCCTTGCTAGCATTTGTTATTTCTTGTCCTTTTGGTGATAGCCATTCTGAGAGGTGTGAGGTGGTATCTTACTGTGGTTTTGATTTGCATTTCCCTGATGGGTAATGATGTGGAGCATCTTTTCATGTGTCCGTTGGCCATCTGCATGTCTTCTTTAGGACAATGTCTATTCAGCTCCTCTGCCCAATTTTTAATTCAGTTGTTTGTCTGTTTGTTTTTGATGTTGAGTTGTATGAATTTTTTGTATATTTTGGATATTAACCCCTTATTGCATATGTTTGCAAATATCTTCTCTCATTCGGTAAGTGCCTTTTCATTTTGTTGATAGTTTCCTTCAATGTGCAAAAGCTGTGTAGTTTGATGTAGTCCAATTTGTTTACTTTTGCTTTTGTCTCTGTCACCTGAGGAGACATATCCAAAAAAGTACTTCTAAGACTGATGTTAAATATTGCACTGCCTATTTTTTTTTCTAGGAGTTTTATGACTTCAAGTCTTAACATTTAAGTGTTTAATCTATTCTGAGTTTACTTTTGTATATGTTGTGAGAAACTAGTCCAGTTTGATTCTTTTGCATGCAGCTGTCCAGTTTTCCCCATGGTACATTCTTGTCTCATCTGTCATAGATTAATTGACCAAGTAAGTGTGGGTTTATTTCTGAGCAATCCACTCTGTTGCATTGATCTATGTGTGTCTGTTTTTGTGACAGTATCATACTATTTTAATTACTGTAACTTTGTAGTGTAGTTTTAAGTCAAGGCCTGTGATAACTCCAGCTCTCTTCTCCTTTCTAAAGATTGTTTTGGCTATTCAGGGTCTTTTGTTTTTCCTTAAAAAATTTAGAAATATTTGTTATATTGCTCTGAAAAATGTCATGGGTATTTTGAAAAGGATTGCATTGAATCTGTAGATTGCCTTGGGTAGTATGGTCATTTCAACAATATTAATTCTTGCAATCAATTAGCATAGCATATCTTTTCACTTGTTTGTGTCACCCACAATTCCTTTAATCAGTGCCTTACAGTTTTTTTAGTGTAAGTCTTTTACCTCCTTGGTTAGATTTATTTCTAGGTATTTTATTCTTTTTGATGCAATTGTAAATATAATTGTATTATTAATTTCTTTCCCTGATAGTTCATTTTTAGCGTATAGAAATGCAACAGATTTCTGTATATTAATTTGTATCCTGCAGCTTTACTAAATTTGTCTATTAGTCTAAGAGTTTTTTGGTGTCATCTTTAGGATTTCTTATATATAGCATCATGTTATCGACAAACAGTGACAGTTTCACTCTTTCTTTCCAACTTGGAATTTTTAAATTTCATTTTCTTATTTGATTGCTATGGTTACAAATTTCAATACTATGTTGAATAAAAATGGTGAGAGTGGGCATCCTTGTCTTCTCCCTGATCTTAGATGAAATGCTTTCAGCTTTTCACCATTGAATATGATGTTGGCTCTAAGTCTCTGATATATAGCCTTTATTATGTGAGGTATGTTTCCTCTATACTTCTTTTGTTGAGAGTTTTATATAAATGGATGTTGGATTTTGTCAAAAACTTTTTCTGCACTTATTGAGACGATAATATAATTTTTATTCTTCAGTTTGCTAATGTGGTATTTGAGATTTTTCTTATTTTCTGAGGAAGGCTTGTATTACTATAAACTTCTCTCTTAGAACTGCTTTTCCTAAGTCCCATAGATTTTGGTCCAAAATGGAGACATTTTCATTTGTCTCCAGATATTTTTTGATTTCCTCTTTGATTTCTTCAGTGACCCATTGATTGTTTAGCAGCATATTGTTTAGTCTCCATATGTTTGTGTTTTTGGCAGTTTTTTTCTTGTAGTTGATTTCTAGTCTCATAGTATTGTGGTCGAAAAAGGTGCTTGATACGATTTCAATCTTCTCAAATTTACTGAGACTTTTTTGTGGCCTAGCATGTGCTCTATGCTGAAGAATGTTCTATGTGCTCTTGAAAATAATGTGTATTCTGCTGCTTTTAGGTGGAATGCTCTATATACAGCTATTAAGTCCATCTGGTCTAATGTGTCATTTAAGGCCAGTGTTTCCTTACTGATTTTCTGTCTGGATGATCTGTCCATTGATGTAAGTGGAGTGTTAAAGTTTCCTACCACTATTGTGTTACTGTCAAGTTCTCCCTTTATGTCTGTTAATATTTGCTTTATGTATTTAGGTGCTCCAATGTTGGGTCATATTTATTTAAAATTGTTATACCTTCTTGTTGGATCTATCCCTTTAGCATTTATGTAATGTCCTTCTTTGTCTCTTGTTACAGTCTTTGTTTTAAAGTCTATTTTGTCTGATACAAGTATTGTGACTCCAGCTTTCTTTTGATTTCGGTTTGCATGGAATACCTTTTTTCCATCCCCTCGCTTTCAGTCTGTGTGTGTCTTTAAATCTGAACTGAGTCTCTCATAGGCAAGCGTACATGTGTCTTATTTTTTTATCCACTCAGCCACTCTCAGTCTTGATTGGAGCACTTAGTACATTTACATTTAAAGTAATTATTGATAGGTATGTACTTATTGACAGTTCGTTAATTGTTTTCAGGTTGCTTTCATAGCTCATTTTTGTTCATTTATTCTTCTTTTGCTCTCTTCCCATGTGATTTGATGACTATCTTTAGTATTATTTATGGATTCCTTTCTCTTTTGTGTATCTATTACAGGTTTTTGGCTTGTGGCTACCATTAAGTTTATATATAGTGATCTATCTATCTATCTATCATCTATCTATCATCATCATCTATCATCATCTATGTATCATCTCTGATTATTTTAAGTTGCCGATCTCTTAATGACAAATGCATTTGAACAACCCTACACTTTTATTCCCCTCCTCCCATGATTACTATTTTTAACATATATTTTACAACCTTTTGTTTTGTGTATCCTTGACTTATTGTGGCTATAGATTATTTTACTACTTTTGTCTTTTAACCTTCCTACTAGCTTTATAGGTGACTGATCTACTTCCTTGACTGTATGTTTGCCTTTACTAATGAGATTTTTTTCTTTCATAATTTTCATATTTCTAGTTGTGGTCTTTTCTTTTTCACTTGGAGAGGTCCCTCTAACATTTCTTATAAAGCCAGTTTAGTGGTGCTGAACTCTTTTAGCTTTTGCTGGCTGTAAAACCATTTATCTCTCCTTTAAATCTGAATGATAACCTTGCCAGGTAGAATTCTTGATTGTAGGTTTTTGCCTTTCATCCCTTTGAATATATCATACCACTCTCTTCTAGCCTGAAAATTTTCTGCTGAAAAAATCAGCTGATAGCCTTACGAGGATTCATTTGCATGTGACTTTTTTCTCTTGCTGCCTTTAAAGTTCATGTTTCTGACTTTTGCCATTTAATTATGATGTGCCTTGGTGTGGATCTTTCTTTGGGACTCTCTGTGATTCCTGGACCTGGCTGTCTGTTTCTTTTCCCAGGTTAGGGAAGTTTTTAGCTCTTATTTCTTCGAATAATTTCTCTGCACCTTTCTCTCTGTCTCTTCTCCTTCTGGGACCCCTATAATGAGAATGTTAGTATGCTTGATGTTGTCCCAGAGGTCTCTTAAACCATCCTCAATTAAAAAAACTTTTTTTTTTTTTCTGTTCATCTTGGTAATTTCCACTATTGTCTTTCAGTTCATGGATCCAGTCCTCTGTATCATCTAATCTACTGCTGATTCCTTTTAGTGTATTTTTTACTTCAGTTATTGTATTCTTCAGCTCTATTTGGTTCTCCTTTATATCTTCTCTTTGTTAAACTTCTCACTGTGTTCGATTCTTCTCCCAAGTTCATTGAGCATCTTTATGATCATTACCTTGAACTCTTTATCAGTTAGATTGCTTATATCCACTTCACTTTGTTCTTCTCCTAGGGTTTTGTCTTGTTCCTTTGTTAGGAACATATTCCTCTGTCTCATTTTGCCTAATTATGTGTTTATTTCCATGTATTTGGTACGTTAGTTATGTTTCCCAATCTTGAAGCGTGGCTTTATATAGGAGATGTCCTGTGGAGCCCAGCAGCACACTCCCCTCTGGTCACCTGAGCTATATGCTCTACAAGTGGCCTCTATGTGGGCTGCATGGGTCATTCTCTTCTGGTGGGACCAACTACTGTGGGCATGTTCTCTGGCTTAGTTGGCTGCCAGGCCCTGTCTTGTGTAGTAGCTGCTGGCTCACTGGTGGGGGGCCTGAGTCTCAGCTCAGCTAGCTACAAGGCCTTGGGTGTCCTAGGGCTAGTGTCAGCTTGCAGGTGGGTGGGGCCAAGTCCCAGGGAATCCTGTGGTTGGTGCCATCCTGAGACTTGTGCCATCCACTGGTGGGAGGGGCAGGGTCTCAGCATGGCTCTCTGGAGGGTCCACTTCAGCTAGTGCCGGTCCATTGGTGAAAGGGGTCAGATTCTGGCTGGCTGGCTACAGGGCTAGGGATGCCCAGGACTAATAGGCTAGAGAGAGGACTCCAAAATGGCATTTGCCAGCACCAGTATCCTTGTGGTAGAAAGAGCTCCTAAAAATGACTGCTGCCAGCATCTATGGCCCCAGGGGGAGTCCCAGTTGTCTCCTTTCTTTCCATGAGGCTCTACAAGTTCAGTAAGTGGGCATGATCCAGGCTCTTTTCAATTTGCTGTCTCTGTGCTGGGACTTGGAGCATGAGATTTTGCACACACTCTTTAAGGGCAAAATCTTTGTTTCCTACAGCCTTCCAGTTCTCCCATGTGGAGGCCTTTCTGGCCTTCGAGGCCAGTCATTCTGGGGGCTCACCTTTCCAGTACAGGACCCCTGGGCTAGGGAGCCTGATGTGGAGCTAAGAACATTTGCTCCTTGGGGAGAACTTCTGCAATTGTGATTATCCTATTTGTAGCTCACCTACCTGGGAGTGTGGGTCTTGACTACATGTCTCTATATGTAGTTCTTTCTTTATACCTTTAGTGTGGAAAGGTATAAACTATAGAAAATGCCTATACTCTTCTTTGATTAGTGAAGATTTAGCAATTTACCTTAACCATTGTTTACAGATGTTACTACAACGTAATGTAATTTTATAGAGGCTTTGTGCTCTCTTCACAAAGTATCTTTTGAAGTCCAAAATAGCTTAAAGAAGAACAAAAGAAACTTCTGAGCTCTCTACCATGTCATTGCTAAATTACTGGGGTACATTTAATTCTAAATTTTGACTATTCACAACACTCATTCAGTGTGAGTAAATTAATAAAAATAATAGGGTTTTATTAGTATAAATTATCAGCATTTATATTAATACACAATGCTGAAAAATAGAGATTGGTATTGGTGTAGGTGTTATTGTATTAATATCCAGTGTACCATATGGTAATAAAATGAATGTTTTTCTAAAAAAAAAAAATTCATTCTTTATACTATCTCATTGATAGTTTCTCTGTAAATAGTTGTACTTTTGGTGTGCCCATGGCAGGAGGTAAACTCCAGGTCTTCCTACTCTACCATCTTGGCCACACCTTCTGGTATATAGCCTTTTGACTCTGGCTTCTTTCACTTAGCATAATGCACTTGAGATTAATTCATGTTGTTGCATGTGTCAATAGTGCATTACTTTTTATTGAGGAGTAATATTCCATTATATGTATGTTTGTCCATTCCCCAGTTGAAAGACATTTAGATTATTTGTAGGTTTTGGTAATTAGGAATAAAGTTGTCATAACATTCACATACAAGTTTTTATGTAACACAGGTTTTATTTCACTTAGTAAATGACTATGAATGGAATTGTAGGGTTGTATTTTAATTGTATGTTTAACTTTATAAATAACTGTAAAACTGTTTTCCAAAATGCCACTTTGTATTCTCACCAGCAGAGAAGAGTTCCAGTTGCTGCACACCTTCCTGTGCTGCATGTCAGTCTTCGTTTTCAACCATTCTAATCTATGAGTAGCAGTATCACATTGTAGTTCTAATTTGCATATCCCTAAGACCAATGATGTTGAGTATATCTTCACGTGCATATTTGCCATTTGTATATCTTCTTTGGTGAACTGTCTCTTCAAATCTTTTGTCCATTTTAAAATTAGGTTGTTTTCTTATTTCTGAGTTTTCATTATATATCTGGATCCAAGTCCTTTACAAATATGGGGTCTTCAAACATTTTCTCCATGTCTATGGTTTGCATTTTCATTTTCTTAACAGTGTCATTTTCAGAGTAAAAATGTTTTTATGAAGTTCAATTAGTCAATATTTTTCTTCTATAGATTATGGTTTTGATGTTGTATCTAAGAATTCTTGCTCTAACGTAAGGTCACAAAGATTTTTTCCTGTTTTCTTCCAAAAATTTTATAGTTTTACCATTTACATTTATACCTATGGTACACTTAAAGGTAAATTTGGTATAAGGTATGGGGTATAGGTCAAGGTGCCTTATTTTTACATATAGATGTTCAGTTGTGATGTTACCTGTAGTTTTTCGTATACGCCCTTTGTCAGATTAAGGAAATTTCCTTTCATTCCTAGTTTGCTGTGAATTTTTATCATGAATGGTTGTTGAATTTTTTCAAGTACATTTTCTGTATCTACTTAAAGGGTTAGGTGGCTTTCTTTCATCTGTTAATATTGTAAATTATATTGATTGATTATTCAATGTTGAGCTGGCTTTCCATTTCTGAGATAAGCTCCACTTTGTCATGATGTATTACTGTTTTATATGTTGCTGCATTTGATAATATACTGTTGAGGATTTTTGTCATTGTGTTCATGAGGTATATTGGTCTGTTGTGTTCTTTTCTTGTAATGTCTTTGTCTAGTTTTGGTATCAGAATAATGCTGGCCTCTTAAAAAGAGGTGGGAAGTGTTTCTTCCTCTTCTATCTTCTGAAACAGTTGTACAGAATTCATATTACTTCTTCCTTAAATGTTTTGTATAATTTGCCAGTGGAGCCAGTTTTCTTTGTGGGAAGGTATTTAACATATAAATTCAATTTCTTTAATAGGTATAGAATTATTCAGGTTATCTATTTCTGAGTGAGTTTTGGTAATTTGTGTCTTCTGAGGAATTTGTCAATTTAATCTGTTACAGGATTTATAAGCATAGAGCTGATCACAGTATTTTTATCCTTTTAATTTCTTTAGGGTCTGTAGAAATATCTCCTTTTTCATTCTTGATATTGGTAAATTGGGTTTCCTCTTTTTTTCCTGGACAGGTTTGCTAAAGATTGATCAGTTAAAATGATGTTTTCAAACTGGTTGCATTTTAAACAAGAATCCCCAAAGATTCTGATACTAATGGCTCTAGATGGGTCTTTAGGGGGTCCCAATCTATGGCATACAAGGTACTCACCATTAGTAAGAAGAAGCAAATCCAAAATAAGGTTTATGTTTAAATAGAGCTCTTATGATTTACCTAACTCTAACCTGTCTCATCACCTATGACATAATTTTGCTGTGTTAATTTAAAAGTCACTTAATTATTAGAACCAACTTTATCTAGGTAACTCACCAGACACTTCAAATGAGTAAATGGTGGGTTTTCATCTTCCCCAAACACACATTCCTAAATCTCTGTTTCAAATAATTATGGACATTTTTCAGAGTAATATATTAAATATCTTAATTACTAATTTTTCTTAGTCAAAAGAAGTTACTATGGTTCACGTGACCCTGAATTAAAAATAAAATTATGGGAATTGCAGGAGATGATATCAAATGTTTTCCAGATGTCCTTTAAAATTATTGCTTCATATACTCTTGCTGACTTGAGGAAAACAAAATAGGGCTCAAGAAATGATTCAAGCATATAAGTTATTAAAATTCAGATGCTTTTTGACCCTACAAGCTAAATGCCAAGAGAAATGAGTTGGAAAATGCCCAGTGCCCATCTTCTTTCTGGAGGTTCCAAAATTTATGACTAAGTTATTTTCTATAAGTCTAGGACCAATTGTTGCTGTTCCCAGAATGCTTAAAGCAATTATGCCGCTGCACTGGACTTTAAAAGGAGTGATCTATATTTTAAGCTATGGTTGTAATTTTCAAAATCTGACTTAATAAAATAAAGATATTGGAATAAAAGAGGTCCTAAGAAATATTTATTAAACTTCCACTTTTTATTTAAATGAAGAGTGTTTTTTTCACAACAGAAATTTATCTTGAAGTCCTCTAAAATCAGATTCATTTTTCTATCCTCTTAGCACATTTAAAAAAATCTTCAAAGCACCTGTCTGCTGCCCTGTAAAACTCTTTCTCTAATACACTACGTAAAGTTAGGGCAATCATATACTCCAGCTTAGATGATAAATTATAAGGTCACCCTACCTAAAATGAGTTTGAGTCAAAGCTATCAATATACAATCAGACATTCATTAGAGCAAGTACTAACTGACCAACACTAAATGCATTGCAGTTGAGAGATAAAAAGAATGCCTTCTGCTTTTAAAGAAATGACATTTTCATAAGGTGGTGAGTACAAGCACTACTTACCAGTACCATTACTTGTATGTTTAAAAGAGTAAAACTGAAAGAAGAAAGTTGAGTATAAAGTAAACTCTTAGCAGCAGAAGAACCAAAAACATGTCTGTTATGGTCCCTACTATATTCTTGGCACCTAGCATAATGCCTAGAATAAAATGGGTGCTCAATAAATATTTTTCTGCTGACTATAAGTCTAATTACGTACTTAGGCTTGGAAGTCAGACAGACTTGGGCCAAAAGCCTGCCTTATCCAGGTATCTATATACAAGACTTTCATCAAAGGGTTTGTTCTTCCTTCTGAGTCATAAGACATGAATTTGAAAGACATCCATTTCTAAAAATCAAATTTATTCTAAAAAATTAAGATTATCGCGTGAAAAATCACTAAAAAGTTGTGTGTTAAGCTTTGAGGGAAACTCATAAAGAGGAGTTTCAGTATTTGCAGCATGTTACATAAGCACTTATCTGTGCAGAATGTCCACTTTAAGGAGGATGAGACTTTGGGATATATAAGTTCTAGCATATTTGTTTGGATTCAGTGTCAGTCACTGATAGGAAAAGAATAAATTTATTTTAAAAATGGAACTATGTATCAAAAGACTTATTATAAATATTTGTGCACTTTGACTCATTAATTCCACTTCTGAGAATCTATCCTAAATCAAAATACAGAGAAGCTTATTGAAATATTACTTGAAACAATTACAAAAATAAAAGGAACAACCTAATACCTAATAATAGAAAATTTATAGTAAAACTATAGTACACCAACATTATTCACTATAACTGTGAGAAGATTTTTGATAAGGAAAACTGCTTTGTCACACTGCAAAATCAGAAACGTATAATAAAAATTATGTATTCAGTATGCATTCAACTATATAAAAATAGACATAGAACTAGCACTGGAACTGCCTCAATTTAAAGACATCAGAGTAGGTAAAAATAAAAGGCAAATGTTCAGACAAGAGAAGAAACTAACAAAAGAATAGATCAGTTTAAAAATAAACAGATACCTTAAAACATATTAGGCAAACAGAAATAAAACAGGTGTCAAAAGACTGATTTCATAAAAAGGAGAATTCAAGGAAGAAAACATTAAGTGGGAAAAAAGATAGACACATGTGTATAATAATACATTATAAAAATTAATAACAACTGTATAAAAGTCTATGTATCAAATTACATAGCACTAAACTGTAAAAAGAATCATTAAAATATCTGTGAAATATTTAGAAATACACTTTAGATAGAAAATTTCAACATGCCACTATAAATTCTGTCATATCAGATAGAAAAAAAAATAAGAGAGATTTGAAAAAGTAATTAATAATCAATTAATGATTCACTCTGAAAACACTTTCACATAATTTTTAAAGCATCTAAGTAAAATTAACATGGTAACATCCATTAGACCAAAAAATATATATAAATAAGCTCTGCAAAACTAAATTATAGCAGTCTACTTTATAGATTGCAAAGCAATAAAATTATAAATTAATAATGGAAATTTAAACCGACAAACCTACTCCTTCAAAATTAAAAGTGTTAAAGTGTTTCTCCTACTGGATCACATGTTATGGAATATAGTCATAGTTGTCCAAAGGCAAAAATTCACAATCCTTATTACTGTTTTAAAAAATAGCAAATGAAAATTTAAAAACTAACATTCAACAAGCTATAAAAATAATATGCTTCATTCTCTACCTTTTACATGTTGGAGTTTCCCAGGGCTAGATTCTCTTCCCATTCTGTTGTGAGGCAATTTCATCCATTCCCACAGTTCCATTTGACATTTATATGGCAAGTGAAATGAAATTTTTTAAAAACTCAGGAGAATGGAAATCATCTCCCCCAAAAGAGAGAAAAATCAAAGAGCAGAAGAAATTTAAAAAAAAAACCTTATAAAAATCTTGTTCAGACGGAAAAGAGAAAGACAAGTTACTACAGTTATGAAACTAATGTTACTAAAGATGATGAAGATTTTAAAATCCAAAACAGGACAGAATAAAAATTTCAAACAAAAGTTCAAAAGACAAAATCAGCACTTCCAGTTCCTGCTCTGACATGAAAAGAGCTTGGAAGTCATCTCTCCCATCTTTATAATGAGAAAAAAGCTGAATATGAATGCCATGCCATGAGGACACTCCATTAGCCCTGTGGAGTAATCCGCATAGAAAGGAAATAAGGCCCCTATTTGCCACCTTGGTAATGCGTACTCCAGGACCCTTTAAGCCTTCAGATAACTACAGCCCCAGCCAACATAGGACTGTAATCTCATGACTCCAAACAATGACTAATTGACTGAGTATATCCTGAATGTGACCAACAGAGACTATGGGAGATAATAAATTATTATTGTTGTTTTAGACTGATTTATTTATTAGGTTACAAATGCACTGTTTTGATAGACATGTGAAAGACATGTAGGAACATGTCAAAAAAACAAGTATAGAGAAAAATAGAGATATTGACTGAAAATTTTTCCAGAACTGATGGAAGTCATCTTCTATCATCTTCTACTCACTTAAACAGTTCCATGAATTCTAAGTAAAATTAAAAGAAAAAAAAAAAACAGACATCATAATGAAACTACAGAACTTCAAAGATAGAGAGATCTTCAGGAAAGCCTAAGAGAAAAAGATAAACGATCTTCAAAAGAGCAAAATTTAGACTGACAGCAGAATTTTCAATAGTAGCAATGGAACCCAGAAGTCTATGAAGTGCACTCAATTTTGCTAAGAGAAAGAAACTATCAGAATTCTATACCCAGAAGGAATATAACCAGAAAGTCATTACAACTAAAGGTGAGATAAAAATTGTATTCAGAGAAGGATAAACAGTGAGTTTGCTATCAATAAAATATTACTAAAGGAAATCCCAAAATATGTGTTTCAGACACATGGATTAGGATCTGTGATGAAAAGTTTAAAGTTCAAGAAGGAAAGGGTTATGTGGATAAATTCAAACAAATGTTGATGATATAAAACAATACTAATATCTTTCTGGATTAAAATAAAAACAAGATAAGTTAGAATTAAAATACATGACAATAGGATGCAAATGGCGGACAGGTGATTGAAATCAACTGTGCTAAAGCTTGTATATTGTTCAGGTGGGAAAAAATATTTTTTATTAAATCTACAGGTTAATAATGTAAAATTAATTAATTAACTAATGCATGTTAAAATTTCTAGGAAAATTCTTGAAATAATACCTCTTTTATTATTTGATAGATGTGGTAGCTATTAATAAGACTGATCCAAAATAGTAGAGAAAAGTAACACTTGGAAAAATAAGAGGAGAGAGAAAGTTGAAAAGATAGAACAAAAAGGAAGTGCAAAATAAATGTTAGAAAAAAAATCCAAGTATGTGTGTATAGTAATTTAAAATATACATATTTATATAAACAGAATTTATATATTAACATTTATTATAACATATATTTATATATCATATATATTTACACATACATACACAGTAATTATATCTACAGATAGTAATTAAAGTAAGTTTTAATGGATTAAATAAGCCCATTAAAAGGCAAAGATCAGCAGAATACATTTAAGAAAAGAAAAATGTACATCTAAAACATAACTATAAAAAGCTTAAAAGGAAAAAGTTGGAAAAAATAGCATGGAATATTGAACCAAAAGAAAATTAGGGTCTGTATACTAATATCAGACACAATAGATTTTGTGACAAAAAACATTATTAAAATAAAGAGCTTCACTACATACTGATGAACATGAAGTTAAGAGTTCTAGACTTGTATATTCCTAATACTATGGCTTCAAATCATATATAACAACAATTAACAGACTTCAGTGAGATACAAACAAATCTACCATAATAATAGAAGATTTTAACACAACTCTCTCAGTAATTGGCCGAATTAGTAGAAAAAATTTAAGGACAGAGACAATTTGAATAATATTATTCAATGTTAGTCTAGAGAATGCACCCAACTGTAGAATGCACTATTTTTTATCAAGCACAAATGAAATATTTACCACAAGTGACCACATACATAAAACAATTTACAACCAACTTGAAAGAACTGGGATCACAGACCTTATTCTCCAACTACAGTGTGATTAAGTCCAAAATCAATACTAGCATGGTAAGAGAATAAAGACCTTAAAAACAAACACCTTTCTATTGGTCATTAGCTGTATGACACAGATAGTGTTGCAGAGCACGCATACCTCACACCATACACAAAGCTCATTCCAGAAGGATTTCACAGACACGTGTATAAGGCAAAACTATAAAACTTTCAGAAAACAATGTAGGAGAATATTTTGAAGACCTCACGGTACAAAAGGATTTCTTAAAGCACAA
This sequence comes from Monodon monoceros, assembly GCF_005190385.1. Classification (NCBI taxonomy): domain Eukaryota; kingdom Metazoa; phylum Chordata; class Mammalia; order Artiodactyla; family Monodontidae; genus Monodon; species Monodon monoceros. The sequence continues at coordinate 26,634,097 of NW_021703770.1, read as the reverse complement.
AAAAGACAAATCAAAGGAACACACTATTAAATGACTGCTAAAATTAAGAACTTGTGCTTATCAAATGACTCTACACAGAAAGTGAAAGGCAAATATCTGTAAAATATATAACCAATGAAGGATCACATACAAATAAAATATAAAGAATATTATGCTTCAGTTTTAGAAAGATAATTTAATAGGAAAAAGGGAAAAAATAAATTTCACAGCAGAAACAAAAATACACGTATAATAAAAGATATTTGATCTAATTGATAAATCAGGAAAATGAAAATCATAGTGAGATGACATTTATACTAGATTGTATCCACAAATTTAAATGTCTGACAATATCAAGTGCTAATGAGAATGCAGAACAAAAAGAACTTTCATCCACCACTATTAGAATTAAAAACTGATACAATCACTCAGGAAAAATTTTGGTGTTATCCAGTAAATGAGAATACACACAAAGACTATAACCCACCAGATGCCCTACTAGGTATACCCTAAGGGTGTCTCTTGCACATGTGCACCAGAAAACATGTATAAAAATATTTATAGTGCCATTTTACATAATAGTAAAAACCTGAAAATAAAAGTCCATCACTGATGGAATGGATAAATAAGTTATGGGATCACACAACAGATCATGACACAGAGTGATATGAGTAAGCTATAGCTATGTGCATCCATGTGGACAAATCTCAAAAATATTGTGTTGAGCAAAAGGAAACAGCCATAGAAAAATACATACAATATCGATTCATTTATATAAAATTCACAAACAGGCACAACCTCATAATGTATTCTTTAGTGGTGTGTATGTTGGTGGTAAAAACTTTAAAGAAAAGCAAGGGGATGGTTGACACAAATGTCAGAATGGGGAGAGGTACAAACGGCAGGAACATGGAAAGACAATGGTCTATTTCTTGACCTGAGTAATGAGTTCATAGAAATCTGATATTATTTTTAAACTGCACATATACACTTTTATATTCTTCTTCTTGCTTGGATATGTGCTATATTTTACAAACACACACCAAGAAACCCTTCTTTTTTCTAAAAAGCAAAAACCCTGAATAAACTAATGTATCCAGTAGGGCTTAGTTGCAAGCAAAAGAATCAACTTGAAAAGAGCTCAAGCAAAAAATCAATTTTGTAAAGTATATTATGTGATCACTGAATTTCTATTAAAATCAGCTATTCCAACATGGAAACCATACAGACAGAAATGATGCCCAAGTTACTCTGCTGGATGGTCCCTGTGGAACTGCCACTTCAGTAGTTTCAAGGTACATACTGCAGCTGCACACACTGGGCAGTGGGCATTGTCACTAGATTCTCTGTCTCTGGAAGTTTCATGGCCCTGCTCTCATCAGCACTGGAATTGATTTCTGAGATATCAGCTTCTTTGTGACAGTAGTTTCAAAATGTTGGAAAATAATGGGCCTAAGTCATATGATAAAGAATTTGAACACAGCAAAACTGTGAAGAATCATTCTCAATGGAGTTACGTGAATACCATCTCCTTAAGCTGTGCAGTATAATCACAGGAGTTTGCAGAAGCCCTGGCACCTGCTTGAAAAATGAGTTTCTGGATTCTAGCTTCTAAAGTGTATACTACTGAAGTGGAAACTCCCCAAATACAGTGAAGGTCTTAGAAATTGTTAGGTGGCTCTTATGGACTGAACTGTGCTTCCCCCCAAATTCTTATGTTGAAGGCTTAGCCCCCAGCAGACAGTATTTAGAGATAAGGCCTTTAAATATGATTAAATTAAAATAAGGACCTTAGGATGGGACCTAATCCAATCTGATTTATGTCCTCATAAGAGGAAATTTGGACATACCAAGAGACACCAGGGATGTGCACTCACAGAGGAAAGACCATGTGAAGACGCAGTAAGGAGAACATCTGCAAATCAAGGAGACAAGTCTCAGCAGAAACCAAACATACTGATGCCTTGATTTTGGATGTCTAGTCCCCCGAACTGTGAGAAAATTAATTTCTGTTGGTTAAGCAACCTAGTCTTATTTTGTTAGAGCAGCTTTAGCAAACTAATACAGTGGTGAAGGAGGAGGGCATGTGTTCACTGGAACTACTCCCATAAGAAAAAAATGGGAATAAAAAGTATTTTCAAGTCAGAATAGTAATTAGCTTTGTAGGAATTTTGACTAGGGTGTTGGAAATGATTTATATCTGGATTTAGGTGGTGTTTACAGAGGTGTGTATGTGTGTCTATCTGTATCTAAAATTTCATTAGGCTTGTGCACTCTACCATATGTATGTTTTACCTCAAATAAAAAGTTAATTTTTAAAAACTACCACAAAAATGCCTGGTACCAGTTCTACTGGCAAGGTTTTTCATATTTTCAAAAACCAAACTGCCACACAGTTTGGAAGTAAAGCTACTGAGTTAATTTTATGAAATTAGCATAACTCGGAAACTGAGACCAGATAAAGAACTGAATCAATTTCACTTAGAAATACTGACTTTAAAGAATAAATTATTAGCAACACATTTCAAAAGTACATTAAAAAGTAAATCTTTCACCAGCACAATGCAGGGTTTATTCCAGGAATGCAGATATTCCACTTTTGAGAAATTTATTAATGTATTCTACCCCATATGCCAGTAGATGTCAAATGGCATTCACAGAGATTCCTGATTTTAGAAATGACCAAACAAGCAAAAATAGAAGTAGCTGTTCAAGGTTTTTAAAATATCTGGTAAAATCAGGAAACTGAATGGATACCCACTATCATCACTATTGGTTAACACTGCACCTATTAGTAATTCCAGAACAATGAGATGATAGAAAGAAGGATTAATGCTATGGTTTGTAGATAATACAACTACATGCTTAGAAAACTAGTGAAAATCAACTTAACAAAGCTCTAAAATTAACAGGTTTTCAGCAAAGTAGCAGAAAAGAAAAGTAATAGCTAAAAGTAATAGCTTTCTTTTCAATTAGCTAAAACTAATTGGAATGAATTCTATTTGCTCTTAAAACAAGAAATATAAAATAACTGTAAGAGAAATTATGTAGGGTTCATATGACCAAATTATGGCACTTTCCTTAAATAGAATCATACCATGGTCCTGAATGGACAGGCTAATTTTGCAGATATCATTTCTTTCCAAGTTAATTTAATAAAACTAGAAAAAATTTAGGTGTGGGGTGCTTTGTCATGTGTCAACTCTCTTTTGTTACTTTCTATTTCTCATAAGAGTGAACGAGAGAGATTTTTATGGGAGGTTTGGAGTGGGAGCAAGGCAGCAGGCATTTTGTACCTTGTACACATTGTCACTGATCTGCAGTTTCATCTCTTGGTGTGATGTAGCAGCCAGGCCTACATACAATCCTCTGCCTTCCCCTAGATCCTCTTTCAGTTGCTCTAACTCCTGAACTAGGTGTGTATTTGGACCCATGACCAAAGGCAGACACCCATGCCATAACACCAAGGGCAGAGGCAACAAGAACAGGCACTGGTGTTACTCCATCCCTGTGGGGCCGAGCTCATGCTTGTGGTTCCACCTTGTCCTTGCTCTTCCCACTTTACCTCCATCTTTCCTTCCCAATTGCTTGCCCTTTGAACTTCAAGCTCCAGCATCAAAGACAAGCAACCTTGCAGACACTACTTAACCAGTTCCTATAATTGCATACGAACAAACCTCTGTGTGTGTGTGTGTGTGTCTGTGTGTGTGTGTCTATCTCCTAGTGGTTCTGCTTCTCTGAACTGTTACTGATACAAGGTGTCTAACTTGGAAGGACTGATGTAAAGGATTTTTAAAAGCATAATAGCAATGGAAGAAATCACAAATACTGAAAAGTATGATCACATACAAATTAAAACTTCTGAGTGTTAAAAATACATAAATACATTCAAGACAAAACAAAACACATGATAGTTTTAATGTCTTTGATATATAGTGTTCCTATGAATAAATTCTTAAAATACAGCTGACAGTACAGTGGAGAAAGGACAGCCTCTTCAATAAGTGGTGCTGGGAAAACTGGACAGCTACATGTAAAAGTATGAGATTAGATCACTCCCTAACACTATACACAAAAATAAACTCAAAATGGATTAAAGACCTAAATGTAAGGCCAGAAACTATCAAACTCTTAGAGGAAAACATAGGAAGGACACTCTATGACATAAATCGCAGCAAGGTCCTTTTTGACCCACCTCCTAGAGAAATGGAAATAAAAACAAAAGTAAACAAATGGGACCTAATGAAACTTCAAAGCTTTTGCGCAGCAAAGGAAACCATAAAGAAGACCAAAAGACAACCCTCAGAATGGGAGAAAATATTTGCAAATGAAGCAAATGACAAAGAATTAATCTCCAAAATTTATAAGCAGCTCATGCAGCTCAATAACAAAAAAACAAACAACCCAATCCAAAAATGGGCAGACCTAAATAGACATTTCTCCAAAGAAGATATACAGACTGCCAACAAACACATGAAAGAATGCTCAACATCATTAATCATTAGAGAAATGCAAATCAAAACTACAATGAGATATCATCTCACACCAGTCAGAATGGCCATCATCAAAAAATCTAGAAACAATAAATGCTGGAGAGGGTGTGGAGAAAAGGGAACCCTCTCGCACTGTTGGTGGGAAGGTAAATTGATACAGCCACTATGGAGAACAGTATGGAGGTTTCTTAAAAAAACTACAAATAGAACTACCATATGACCCAGCAATCCCACTACTGGGCATATACCCTGAGAAAACCATAATTCAAAAAGAGTCACGTACCAAAATGTTCATTGCAGCTCTATTTACAATAGCCCGGAGATGGAAACAACCTAAGTGTCCATCATCGGATGAATGGATAAAGAAGATGTGAAACATATATACAATGGAATATTACTCAGCCATAAAAAGAAACGAAATTGAGCTATTTGTAATGAGGTGGATAGACCTAGAGTCTGTCATACAGAGTGAAGTAAGTCAGAAAGAGAGAGACAAATACCGTATGCTAACACATATATATGGAATTTAAGAAAAAAAAATGTCATGAAAAACCTAGGGGTGAAACAGGAATAAAGACACAGACTTACTAGAGAATGGACTTGAGGCTATGGGGAGGGGGAAGGGTAAACTGTGACAAAGCGAGAGAGAGGCATGGACATATATACACTACCAAACGTAAGGTAGATAGCTAGTGGGAAGCAGCCGCATAGCACAGGGAGATCAGCTCCGTGCTTTGTGACCCCTGGAGGGGTGGGATAGGGAGGGTGGGAGGGAGGGAGACGCAAGCGGGAAGAGATATGGGAACATATGTATATATATAACTGATTCATTTTGTTGTGAAGCTGAAACTAACATACCATTGTAAAGCAATTATACTCCAATAAAGATGTTAAAATGAAAAAAAAAAACAGTTGAAAAATGGGGGAAAATATAATTATGTTAAAGAAATATTGTAATTGGCCATTAGTCATATGAAATCAATATGGATTATTAATTTTATTTAAAGAAATTAAAATTTCCTGCATAATCTACAACTATAATTTAATAAAAGTTTATTTTAAGAAGTCTAATATAACTTACTGATAGTGAGAAAGTAGAGTGATACATGGTTTTCAGGTCAGTTTGGTCAGAAATATCAAGAACCTTGGAGGAATTAATTCCTCTCCTAGAAATCTAACTTAAGAGCACAATTAGCATTTGGATAATTAATAATATACAAAGATATTCATTGCAACATCACTATGCTAACAAACCACTGCATACATAATTGTGATAGGAAACTGGTTAAATATATCACAGTACATTCATAAGATAGAGCCGTAAGTCTCCATTAACAATTACGTACTTGAAATATTAAAAAAATGAGGCAATGTCTATAATATAAGGCTATGTGAAAAGAATGGCCTACAAAAATTTGTAAAGCATAACTCTCATTAAAAATTATAATTTAAACATAAAAATAGCAAAATAAAGGACTAGAAGAAAAATAAATCAAAGTGATTATGTAGATTATGGAATTGTTTTTACTTCTTTTTCCTATATTTGTATTTCTTTATGCTTTTCTGTATTTAAATTTTCTACGATATTCATTTTACAATCACAAAAAAAGATGCTATTAATATACCAAATTATTGTCCCTAGATTGTGGGATTAGGTTTCTGGTTTTATGAAATTCCAATTTTTTAATGTGCCAAGTGAGCAAACTTTAAGGTCTCTGAGGGTTCTTGCAAAAAATAAGCTGCCTTTCCTTTTCCTGAAAGTGTGAGCTAGAAAATGAGTAGAAATAAACTGTGATTGGTAAAGGTCTTATCACTGTATTTCAGAATGGGATTTTCAATGGTGCAATAGCTCTAATTGTTAGAAAGCTCTCATCTAATTGCTTCCAACAAATGGTTCTAATTCTACCCTCTTGGGCCACACAGAGTATGTCTAATCTTTCCTTCACATGCAAGCCCTTCAAATATTTGAAAAGTTTTCATCCCCCCTGGGTCTTCCTAAGGCTAAATATCTCCAGATTCTTCAACTATTTCTCATAGGTCATGATTTTGTCTCTTCAACAGATGCCATCCTTCAGACATATTCCCTTTTTTCAGACAATTAGTGAATGAGAAAACCTTATTGACTAGCCATGAAAAATATGAAAAGTCAACATAAGGTTTATTTTCAGATTTATCTTTCAGTTTTATTAGAAAATAATTTTTTTCCTTTTAAAAGTTAATTTCCAGGAAGTGTTCTTCATTATAACTCAAGTACTCAGAAAATACTAGGCTAAGGATGCACTTTATTAAATTATTTAATTATTTCTGGAAGCAGCGCGGCAGTATAGACTAGTGTTTAGGGGCACAGGCTCTGGAATCAGAGCATCTGGGTTCAAATCCTTCTATACCATTTATAGCTGTATGACCCTGAGAATGACTCTCTGTGTTTATTTCCTTCCCTGTAAAATGGATGGCAATAATACTAAACGTCTCATGGGTTATTGATAATTAAATAAGATAATGTATGTAAAGCACTTAAATCACAGTGCCTGGCACATGGTAAAGTGTCTTTAAGTAAAACTTTATACATGTTCTCAAAGTAATTTAAAAATCCTCAGAATAAGTCTATATGAAGATAGCAATTGTATGGAGCATCTACATGAAGACAGGATATGAACAGAAAGCAAAAGCGTTATTAACAGTGGTTTTTGCAATAATTTCATGGTCCTGAATTTATTTCACATGATTTTATTTAAAAACTGAATTTTAGAAGTTTAAATCAATGGATACAGAACTTTATTGTGAAGGACATAAATAAATAGGGCATGTGGACCAATTAACTAAATTCAGTGTTCCAGAAGAGAAATAATGAGGGCTTGATTCTTGGAGAGGAGAAGGTAGTTTCATAACAATGAAAACTACCACTTCATTGAGTAGTTACCCTGTGCCAAGCATTCACTCAAATTGGAGGAGGAAGAGGACGAAGGGCAGGGAGGGAGGATAAAGGAGGGTGAGGAGAGCAGGTGAGGGAAGCAAGGAGGGGAAGGGCAAACAGGGAAATAGTGAGTGCTTGCTAACAGCTACTGAGGGCAGGCACTGTGTTAATTGCTGTGCATGAATTGCTTCATTTAACCCCATAACCCTACGAAATATGTATTGGAAAAAGTCTTTAGAGAGGTTAAGTAACTTGCCCAAGGCCAAGTTATAACAATTTATGTCTGGTAAAGAAGAACTCAAACCTAGTTCTTAAGTCACTAAGTTTATCAGGGAAAAAACTGTTTCCATAGGAAGAGAAAAAGGACCTGGAAGAAAGGATGAAGGTCTGGTATCTAAACAACAGAATCAGTAGTGATAAGAAGTGTGGATCTGAGTGGGGTGGGAGGTGGAATAAAAAGAATAATTTCTTGGTTTTTGCATTTCTGACGGCACTAGCCAAGACACTCTAAGTAAAAAAAAAAAAAAAAAAATAGGATTACACTAAACCAGTTTTGCATTACAAAGGAATTGAACACTGAAGGTCGAGTTAAGACTAGGTAACATTCTCAATCCTTTTATTTAATTCTAATTTCTGGGAACTTAAAATGAAACATGGAAGATAAAAACACTTTCTCTTTTTGGTAAAGGTGATTTTTAAATTTGGTAACTTTAGAAAGGTCCATGTTTGCCTCAATTTGGTAAAGTAAAGCTTAGCAATGTTTTCTTAAATTCATACACCAAAGGAAACCTTTCAGGACCCAGCAGGCTGTTTTAGTCATGGCATGTTCACTTTCAGAGAGCTGTCTGGAGGGTGATATCGCCATGCCAGTGCTTTCTTCTTCTCTATACACACCTGATTAAAGGCTACAGGATCAAAGAGCAAACCACTTACAGCAACGGGCTGCAGACCCAAAAGCTCATCTGTGAATGGAATCACTTAAAACTATTTTAAAGGGTCATCACAAAGAGGGTGCTTATTTTTAGAAATGAGTTTTCTTTTGATACAATGAAAAATGTTGGCCATTTCCCTTATGTTTATAACAACATTCCAATTTAATCTTCAGTTTAAAAATTCTTTAATTATTGCACAAGTTTTGTTGATTGCACAACACCCACATCGCTGTTCTACGTGTGTGTGTGTGTTTGTGTATGTGTGTACAGATTCCTTTCCTTTATGGTAATAATATACGTTAAAGCTAAGATTTACAATTTTCATTCTGCTTGCTTGGGAAAGCTTTAAACATGAATGATAGGGGGAAAAAGCTTGATAGAAAAAAAAGTCTGCGATAAAAACATTATATTTTTACTAATTTTATTATTACTTACCCAAATCTTTTTCTGGTAACAACAGTGGAGCTGGAAAGGAGCATGGTATTGTACAGGTATCTGTTCCAAAAGTTAATTCTTCTTAATTCCACATCCCTATTCTCCACCACTTAATGTCATTGATTCTATGTCATGTATATATATATACTGAAGGACTTCAAGTAAAAGTAACCAATAGGTGCTGGAATTATTTTTAGGGTGATTATTAGAATCTTGTACAGAAAAAGGCCTTCCAATCTAAATTTCCTTTGTGGGTTATCATGACTATCACTGAAAAATCTGGAAGAACATATGCCAAAACATACAACCGCATGTTTTTTTGTCCAGTCATACATAAGAACCCAGCATAATTATTCTTGAATTAAAAAGAGAGTTATGCTCTTTTAAATACTGAGGCCCCATCTAGTATTCAGTTGATAAATTCAGTGAAGTGTATTTACTTCACTTTTGTTTATAGTGAAATTAAAAGTTGAAAGACAAAAAAATGTCTTACCAATGTAAATAAATTATGTGAAAAAACACTGCATACCACTTTATACCTTTATATGTCTTTGGCATTTCTATTTTGAGCAAATATATTGTTCTAATGTAGGACAACTTTTTAATTTTCCTTGTCTTACATTGTTTTATAAAATTTAAGAGTGAACTTTTAAAAACAAACAAGCAAACAAAAAACAAAAGAAGTTTGTCTGCTCCTAGAAAACCCAAAAAACATTGGGTAAATTAAAAAAAAACACACACATATTAGTTTTGCTTCTCTACAATTTAGTCATTATAGTAGAATATAAGTTTCAAACACACAAAACCTCGAGTCTCCTGGTGCATCTTGTGTTACCATCTCCTATTCCACTGGCATTCCTATGTCGGAGCAGAGTGTTCTTAGGATAATTTAGCTGAAAAAAAGAAAAAGGAAAAAAAAAGCTACAGTTCTTCCTTGTTGTCTATTCAAATATCCAGAGATGCCAAAGGGAATTCTCTCATTTTTTCTTTAGATGCTCTAGAAGGGAGCAAACTGTTTTAGTATTGTTTTTAACTTTGATGAATGATGAACTTAAATTTCATTCTGTTTTCTAATAAGAGAATGTAATAGCATCTTATAAGAGAAATAATTTTGTCAGTATGGGACTTTTTTTTTTAAAACTATATAGTCAACTGTTCTTCCCAGAGTTCCTTAAGTCACTAATGGTCAGATAAGAAAAGGCTGCCAGGTGATCAAATGATAAACCTGAACAATAATGTCCAAGTTACAAGACTGTTTTGAGACTCATTTGAGATGATGTAAATCATTACAGATGAATGTTAACAAAAAGTGAAAATGAAGCAAATATGAGGCATTATTACTGACTGTTCAGTGAAACCGCATTTGAGTCCTACAAATCTTCAAAGAACAAGGCCCAAAGTCCCATAACTGTGTCTAGTTATGCCTAGACAACCAAGAATGTTCTCTAAGTATGTCATCTATTAAAACATACTGATCATGTAGAGCTCTGGATGATTTCTGAATCAAGGAAACCATCCACAGTCTGCCCAGTATTTTCTAGGCCTGGTTATTCTAACTCACCAGCAGAAATTTAAAATTTTAAGAATGATAACAAAAGTTCCAATACCTGTCATAGCTTCTTAAGTTTTGTCCCTTTCAACGTAGTGTTTACAATGACAGCAGCACATATAACACCGATTTACTGACCTTTCAATATACAAAGATAAAGCTTCTGATTTGCCATTAAGGGATTCATGCTTTATGCTTTGTTTGCTTTGTTTTTAAAAGTTGTGATGATTTTAAGCGGATCTACGTGCACTGTTTTCTGGTCTCCTGGCATCTCATAGCATGCACTTAGGAAACAGCTGGCAAAGTTTCAAGGTGCAAATCTGTGGCTAGGAGTGGAGAAACACTAACTGGCTTATGCACAGAAGGTCCAACAGCTCTGTCCTAATTAGCCAACTGAACAAAGACACAACTAATCAGTGCTTCCTCTCTATGCAAACCATTTGTCTTTAAAATAAAATGAAAAGCTGCATACTCCCTAAGTTGAGGAAACCAGAGGGAATCACAGCAATGCCCTCTCTGCTAGACTGCTGCTTTAATATTTACCAAACATCACCTGTGTACCTGAATAAACAGATAGGTAGTGGAGTAAATATCTAAGCATCTACTATTATGCCTACTGTTTAGGGAGTACAAAGATGAAGAAATTATGGTTATTATGCTTAAAGGGCAATGTAGAAGGCAAGAAAAAAAAAAGGTCCACAAATAAAAGCAATACAATACTATATTTTATTCCCTCAGAAGAGCACCAGATTTCAAGTCCTGATTAAATAAAAGTGTTCCTGCGATCCAATTGCTTTTTCCATGCCATTGTGCACATAAGCCATACCTCTGGGTCCTCAAAACAGCTGCTGTCTAGATCCACATGGAATCTTCGATGTATACGTTTAAGCCATCAGACTTACACATGCACATAAGCAATACTTCGTTTATTTACCTGGAATTGTGCCTAAGTACCCATGCTGTTTCCCAGTTCAAAATGTCAACTTCTCCTCAATTGTCCTCACAATCCTTAAAAACTAAATGAATCAGTCTGGCATTGTTCTCCCAATCTCAGTAGACTAAATGGAAATCAGCACAAGAATCAGTTTTAGAACCAAAATAGGAGATGCCTTAGATTAATGTTATTTCTTGCAGATTCTAACAATTCAACAGTTTATTAAATACATGAGATGAAAAATTAACAAAACTCAACAGTGTTTGTGCTACCTCTCCAGCAAGTTAACACTTTTCCAGAGGATGGCTTGTTCTCTGAGAGAATTAAAATGCATGGGAGTAAATTATGCATGGAAAACACATAAAACAGTTTAACAGCAGGCCATTTTCTAAGAGTCTAATTAAAGACTCATTGGAAGTTTTAAACATTTCACTCTAGCAGATAGTTTGGACCTGACCTTGGTTACTTCTCTTACTGATGGTTGTTACTACTCAGTATTTTACTACTGACATCTACTGCTGAGGTAAATCTGATTTAGGGCTTCAACTGCTCCAGTGTTAGCAGCGATACTAGAACAAAAATGTTTCTTCCCAAGTGACCTCTTCAAGATGCTTCAGGATTTTTGAGGATACCTGTACCTCTTCCTTTGTTCACATATCTACCAGATGGAAAACAAAACAGTGGTTAGATGTGGGGATCAACAGTAGGCTGACAAACAGAATTCTGAGTTTAGAATATTGTGATTTTAGAAGTCAATAGTTTTATATGTTGTTCAGCTGTTTTCCTGACTACTGGGAAGTAGAGAGGAAGGAAAACATCTGAGATCATTAGAATATCTGCCTCTATTTTCCTTCTACCATTACCAAGAAAGAGCCAAGACCCAGAGAAAGACAAGTTTGGAAACTTTTCTTAAATTGCAGTTATCATTTGATTTTAACAACTTTTCAACTAACCTTAACCATAAAATAAAAACGTATCCTATAACAACAATTCATCAGTCTAAGTGTTTCCACATACAATAGTACTTACCAAATTGTATTATGTTTGTGTGTCTCAGACATCAACTCTAAACTCATGGAAAGAAGGGCTGTGGAAGTCTTTAAAAGTTTTTGAACAGGTACATTTATCAACCTTTCCCCCTCTAAGTCCACATTTTTTCCACTGTACAATTCTGAACAAGACTCATTCATTCATTCAATAATTTATCAAGGGCTTACTATAAGCCAGGCATTAGGGATTCAGCAATGAAAAAGACACGTATTATCCATAAACAAATGAAAATGACAGCCTAAGACAGAAATGAACCAATTAATTATAAAATATTAAATATAATCATAGTGGGGTAAATAATACAAATGAGGCCGAGATTGTGACAGAAGAATCTAGCCTATTCTGCGGGTAAGGAAAATCTTCCTTGAGAAAGGAAATGTCAAGTTTTCTTTGATGTGAGTTGAGTCCTGAAGGAAAAATAAAATATAAACTAAAAGTACACGTGTGCGGGGACTTCCCTGGTGGTCCAATGGTTAAGAATCCGCCTTCCAATGCAGGGGACTCGGGTTCAATCCCTGGTCAGGGAACTAAGATCCCACATGCCGCGGGGCAACTGAGCCTGCGTGCCACAACTAGAGAGAAGCCCGCGCACCATAACGAAGAGCCTGCGCGCTGCAACTAAGACCTGATGCAGCCAAATCAATAAATGAATGAATATTAAAAAACAACAAAAAAAGTACATGTGTGCTTCTGGGAAGTGGGAAGTGGAAGCAGAGAAAATTTATTCCCAAGTAGAGGGAACAGCATTACAAACATTAAAGCATAGGGAAGGACTGTTGTTCTTTAGAGAAGAATTTTTCAAATGTGAATTAATATCAAACAGTAGATTATGAAACCAAAAGAACAGAACAGAATAAAAAGAGATCACCACATATCAAAAAGGTGGGTATTGTTTTATAAAACTTTTGCATCAAATATGTTTATTTTTATAGTATTGGGTCATGATGTAAAATGTTTTCCTTACTCTGCAGCAGTCAAAATAGCTTGAAGCTACTGCTTTAAGGACTGAGGTCAGTAGGGCTTGAGGCTGGCATATAATGAATGAGGCTGATGCAGCAAGCAGATGCCAGATAATGAGAGCCAGGTTAAGGATTCAGTCTTCAGGCTAACAATGGGGAGCCACTGAAGAATTTCAGTGAAGAAAAACAATCAGATTTAAATTTGAAAAAATAACTTGAACTCTATAATATGGAAAATGGGTGGGATTGGGGGGGTGTCAAGAATAGTTACAGGGAGAGTAACTCAGAAGTTATTGTGTTCATTAAGTGATAGATGCTAGCTTGGGCAAGAGTAGTGGCAGAGAAATAGATTCAAAACATAAAATATAAAATAAATGTAAAGAATACAAGTGGGCATTGAAAGTACGATAAGAGACTACCGAAGATGTAGAAAATAACTGAAATAAGAAACTGAATAGATGTTTAACAGCAAATTAGACACAGTTGAAGAGGTTGTTAATGAATTAGAAAACAGATCTGAAGAAATTACCCAAAAAGCAATGCAGCACAGATGACAGAGGTAAAAAAATATGAAAGGGAGGGAGGTTCTTCTGGAGTGAGAACTCAAAAACTTGAGGACCCAAGAAAAGGAAATACCCAAAGAGATAATTTTCCAGAACTAATGCAACATAAAAGCCATTTTCAGCATCAGGAGGCCCAGTGAAAACTTTGCAGTATAAATAGAAGAAAATTCACTTAGACACCTCATTGTAAAACTGTAGAACACCAATGAAAAGGAAATGCTAAAAGCAACCTGAGGGAAAAAAAATGTAATTACAAAAAGAATGAACAAGAAAAAGGGTACTATTGTACAAAATAATGTCTTATTTATGAGGTTACAATGAAAAGGACAGACTATGGACACAAATAACAAGCTGAGAGAAAGATGACTGCAGTCGAAGCTTTCTTCATATTGTTGGCAGGGGGCAAAGATATTAATTTTAAGACATTAAGTTAAAAAATACAAGTTAAAATTTCTAGGGTGACCACTATAAAAATAGAATGTTTAGCTACCCAACTAGTAGAAGATCAAAGAAAAATGGAACCATAAGAAGGCAAGAAATAGAGTGGAAAAAAGACAAAGTGGAACATAAAGAAAGCTTATAATAAGATGGTAGAAATAAACCCATATATGTTAGTAATCATAATAAAAGGAATGGATTTAACATTCCAGTTAACAGACACATGACTGTCAGGCTGGTTCCAAAAACTCCAGATAAGAAGCTGGAAACACCCTGTGTTCATCAATCCTTGAATGAATTAATTATGGTATATTCACACAATGGAATATTACAAAGCAGTGAAAAAGAATAGACTACAGCTGAATACAGCAACATGAATAAATCAATATGGATAAGTTTCAGTGTTTACAAAGCAAGCCACAGAATACAAAGCATGATTTCAATTAAATACATGTCAAAAACATGCAAAACCAGGCATTTTTGCTAGGGATGTACATATAAAGAAATTAACACAAAGGTCATGGTAATGGTTACTTCTCAGGGGCAAAGAGGAAAATACAATTAGTGAGGGGCTCACAAGCTCTTCAAAGTTACTAGAACCATTCAATTTCTTAAGCTGAGTAGTAGGTAGGAGATACTGGTAAACGGGTATTTTATTTTTCTTTAAACTGGAGATATTATTTATATATATTCTTTTGTATATTTCATATGTTAAAAAGCATAAACACACTGCTTGTGAATATATAGTAACTTTAAAAAAAGATACACAAGCAACTATTTAAGCTTCATGAACTCTTGTTCTCTGACGTGTTCCCAGTGCCTGTAAAAACTGCTGACACACAGAAGGGTCTATTATTCAATGGAAAAAAATAAAGAGCACAAAAAAATTAATCAGTATGTAATTTGTGCTCAACAGCTTACTGGGACAGTTTACCTGTTATCAAAACTTAAGGTTAAATCCAGAACCAAGTAATTTGTTTTTATGCAAACCTCAAATGTGCACTTCAACAATGAACAAAGTTTAGTAATGTGTCAAAATGGCCATTAGTTGTATACAGTTTGATTATTTTTCTGATTGATACTGGTAATCCATAGTGGCATCATCTTTCTTCAAAGGGCAGCAATATTTGAAATGCAATAAGTGGTAGAAAATGTGAACATTAACTATTCATATAATGTATAATCTTGAAGGAGTGGTACATAAATAGAAAAAAAAATCAGAGATATTCATTAAAGTTCTGTATGTTCCAATAGGTTCTTTTGTGAGGCCAATAGCATCAGATGATTATACTGGCTTAAAAAACAAAACTAAACTAAACACCCTATTGCTCTCATTTGAAGATAATAGTGCCAAGAGACTTAAATGGTTTTGTGCATCAAGATTCTCATTTACAACCTACTAAACATACATCTCATAACCCTATGTAAACTTAGTCTGGAAGGATTTATAAAGCAATAATGATGTAAGGAGAGACAGTGTGACATAACCGAAAAAGCCTGTTTTCAATTCCTTGCTTTAACATTTACTAGGTATGACCTTGAGTAACCATCTGTGTATATTTCCTCATCAACAATATATAAATATTTGCACAAAAATTTCAGTGTTTCCAGGCATAAGTGAGGCACTCAAATGTTAGATTCCTTTTCTTTTCCTTAGGGTTATTTAGATATATAGGTGTAAAAATGCCTGACACATAGTAAATGCTTAATAGTCACATACTATCTTTCCTCCCTGCAGTTTTTACAGGTCCACTAAGACGTATTAAATAACTGTCAGACTTGCTTTTAATTGCTAGTGATATAATCACCTAGAAATCTTTTGCTATTAACATGGCTTGGTTGAGCTATCTTAAGATAAAAAGTGAATATTAATGATGCCTTTAAGAATGTTTTGCCCTTGGGGCACTGGTGAGGATGGAAACATAAGCATCTTAAACATTCTTCCCATTTCAACATAGCCTGAGTAACACATGCAACTTTATATAACTACTGCTCCGTTTCTTATAGCTCTGTACTTTTGAGCCATGGAATTAGCTCCTACACATGAGGTAATGAGGGTCTGCTTCTATCTAGTTACTGATATGCCACCTTATGGCACTTTCTCTATGAACCTTGATCATTTTGTATTACAAGTGATCCTCTAAACTTGGCATTTTCACAACAGTGGTTATAGATGAATCAAAAATTAGCATTTGGCTTACCTTGACCAGGAATCCTCCTAGCTTCAACACCTTTGGATTACAGTTTAGAAGAACCAATACCACAAACCACAGCACAAGGGCCAAATCTGGCCCGTATTCTCCAAATTTAACTGTATGTTGAGGGTGGCCTGACCAGGTGTCAAATAAAAGAACAGTATGCATGTATCTTTTATCTTTGTACCATTTGTTGAGAGCAGAAACAGAAACTTCTCTTGTGACTGGGTTTTAGTTCAACAATCAAAATGAAACATCAAACCACTTCTAGGTAAAGGAGACCCAACCAGGGCTTTATATACTTCTTGAATATCTTAGGTGTCTATTTAACTCTGTGTTTGTGTGTGTGCATGTGCGCACATGCACAAAATATTCAAGGAGATATTTATAAAATTCAACTTATATTCCTATTTAAGTCTCTGTAGCTGCCTAGTGAGTGACTAAAGAGCCACTTTAAGGAATTAAGAAACAGCAGCCTTATTTGTTAATAGCCCCAAACTGGAAACCACCAAAATATCCTAAAATAGGTACATGGTTAAACAATCTGGTACATCAATGCCATGGAATACAACTTAGCAATAAAAAAAAACAAACTACTGATATATATGGTAACTTGGATAAAGAGATCTCAAGGGCATTATGAGTAGAAAAAGCTAATCTCAAAAAAGTCACATATTGTATAATTCCATTGCTGTAACATTCTCATGACAAAATTATAGAGACAGAGAACAGACGAGTGGTTGCCAGGGGTTAGGGCTGGTTGGAGTAGGTGTGACTCCAAAGGGGTAGCATGAGGGAGTTCTTCATGATGATGATAGCTCTGTATCTTGACTGCAGCGATGGTTACCAAAAAAGTGATAAAATGGTACAGAGCTATTCACACCATTGTACCAATGTCAATACCCTGGTTTTGATACTGTATTATAGTAACACATGAGGAAAATATTGGGAGAAACTAGATTAAGGCTGCATAGGACCTCTCTGTACTATTTCTGCAACTTCCTGTGAATCTATAATTATTCCAAAATAAAAAGTTTAAAAAAAATCACACACTTACATACACAAGGAAATATAATGACATAAATGAAACATAGCCAATTTTATTCAAATTCTCCAAAATTTATGCTAAATATGTTAATCGTTTATAAAATGTTTCACCTTTGTATAATGGTTTTATTATTTCACCTTTCTTTTATAGTTTTTTCATTTTTTTCTGTACAGTTCTTCAGTAGAAGCCAGAGTCCTGAGTTGCCCAGTTAGGAGCCTAAAATACACAAAGAGAAATCAACAGGGTGAAAAGAAATACTTTCTGAAAAGCCAGTTTCAAAAAAAAGTGATACTAGCAAAGTTTTTAGCAATACTCCTCCCAAACCATTCTCTAAGATTTTAACAACCTCTTCAATTACTAAATGCGAGGTGTCTCAAAACAACAAAACACACCAAAATACCATCTGATACAGTTTCTCACCAATTATAAAGTATGACAAGGACAATATCACCAATATTATAACCAAAATCAATACAAATTGATCCTTAAGCATACGGAAACAACCACTACATAAAAGTTATTTTTCAGGCTCAGTTATTCTGGACTTGGATGGAAAAGGCAAGGACAATAATTTCCTGATTCTTCCTTCTCTTTTACAACTGAAGGACTATGCTAAGGACAAAATCTGATGCTAAAACTTCAATCAAATGAGATCTTTGAATGTGCCTCAACAGTTTCCTAAAAATGTCCTACCCTCCAGTTATACATAATCATAATGACTAAAGAGCATTAGAGGTAGTTTGGAATCCCAAAATTACAAGGCCATACAAATTCCTTTAGTATCTAATATGCAGGATTTCTACCAAAAAGGGGGATATATTTTTCTGACAATTAAACATGACTTTCAGAAAAAATAAAATTTTATAAAATCAATATATATAATAAGATCAACATTATTACAGAAGTAGTTCTTTAGATTTACTGAATAAAAGGAAAATGAATTTCAAACACTTGAGAGATAACACATGTAAGTTATCATCTGCCAGTATCAAAATGATGTGTTAAAAACACTGAGGAAATGAGATAATGAAGGCACACAGGAAGGGTAAAAGAAAAATAACCCAATTATGGTTAAAACTAGGAACACTTAATTTTTTTTGCTGCCTTAACTAACGCATAATACATCTAAGAGAAACCTTTTCCGTTTAGTAATTTCTTAAATAAAATGTTTATAGCCCCAACAAATACAGAATCAGATACAACCAAAATTAATTTGTTCTCAAATGAAGTCCATATAACAATTATATTACATTATTGCTAAATCCCAGACAGAAGAGAAGATGTGTGGTTCTTACCTCTGATCTACTGTTCTGATTAAGTTTCTTCTCAATATTCATGGCCAACATCTGGCTTCTAAATGAAAGGCTTTTGGTCTTTTCAATCACTTGCTGATAGGGTGAGACTGCATTGTTACCCATAACCACATGACCCTACAATGAGACAGAGGGAAACTGATCCTGTAATGTTAACAACCAAGTTTCTCAGGTAAGTCATGAGGATGACATCACAACCTACATGTCTGTTGCAAATATTTTTATGCACAGAGATGACAATATTCATCCAACAACACAAAATAGGAGGTTGCTGTTGCCTTCAGAAAATTATTATACATTAAAACAAAAATTCTTAATAGCATAAACATCCTAATAAAAACTTCTCCCCAAAGTATCAAATAATGAGCAACTGATATCTAGTATTTTGCACAGATAACATAATACTCACTAATTTAGAATCAATCTTGGCATCCAGTCTTGCATTTCTTATCAAATTTACAATCCACCTTTCAGCTTCTTCTGGAGTCATGTTCAGTTTATCTGCCAACATGCTAATGAAAAAAGAAAAAAATGACATTAACTGGGTCTAAAAACTTAGTTTCACATACATAGTCTTTGACCTATGCTCTGAATAGAAACTTTTAGGTACTTATGGGTCACCTTCTCTTAAATATTATGAGTCTTAAAAGTGCACTATTGATGTTTGTGCTATTATCTTGTACCATTCACAATCTATCTCATTTCACCAACCAGACTGTAAGATCCTTGAAGGTAGGGCCCCATATTCTGTATTACAGAAATCCTATTACAAGGAACATCAGTAGTAAGAATAATAAAATGTAACACGTAACTAAAACTCAGGGCCGCTACATATGTTTGTTATAAATTCTAAGGACACTCCCTAGAACTAGAACACTATATAACCTAAATGGCCGCTGAATTTAAGGGAAAAGAGACAGACACACATACACAGAAAACCCGAAAGGAGAGGGGGAGGAAAAAAGATGACAGACACCAAGACCCTGATCTAAAGCCTTTGATGTCATCAACCAATCTGCATTTTCTAATTTATGGTCAGGTTGAAAAAGAGGCCACTGCAGAGCTTAATTTATCAGGACTAACACAAACACAAGCCTTGCTAGTAGGTAAGCCAGTCAGTCACCTGATGAAAGAGTATCTACATATGCATGTATAGTATTTAGAAGGATGGTATACATATATGCATATACACAGGTGTTAGACACAAACATTAACTGTCCCTTTACTTGTCTTCACTGAAGATATTGCACACCTGCTAGGCCTTCTAATGTTATCACCGGTTTAATGAAAAAAAAAAAACCTAGAATATCAGTAACAAAATAATTCCTTAGAATATTATAAACTAAAATTCCTGATCTGATTGCATTCCCAATTTTATAACATAAATATTCAAGACATTGCCAATCATATAATTATGTAATTCCGGAGCTCCCAACCTAAAAGTAACCAATCAAGTTAATAAAAATACCTTTATGGGAATAATATAATCTGTGCTATCCCTATTTTATATGTTTATTGTCAAAGAGAAGAATTTCATTCAAAATGTAAAAATTAAGTTAGGCTATCAATAAAATCATTACACACTAAATTACAAACTAAAGGTATGAAGACAATCATTTAAAATTTATCCCTAAAATATGCTTGATGTTAAAAACATCATGATGAGTATGAGCCAACTCAACCATAAAACTCCCTGGATTTACATGTCAAATTCTGTTGTCTGTCTTTTTATGGTCGATTTTGCTGTAAGTACACATTCTCAGCAAACGCAAAGAACAATTAGTCCATGACTACTACTTCAATTTCATGATCAGGTTTCATCTTAGTCTCTTTGTTACTGCTCTCTAACCAAACCTTATTTTATTTAAGCTACTAGAAGTAGGGAAATGTGTCATTTTACTGAAAGAACCAGGCTTTTTTTTTTGACTAGGAAAAATTCCTGCAGCTGGTGTTTCCTGTGGCTTCCCAATAAACTCCTTGTGTTTCCTGCAGGTATTTGACTTAGAGATGTGTAAATATCATTCTCCTGGGCTTCCCTGGTGGCGCAGTGGTTAAGAATCTGCCTGCCAATGCAGGGGACAAGGGTTCAAGCCCTGGTCCGGTAAGTTCCCACATGCCGTGGAGCAATGAAGCCCGTGCGCCACAACTACTGAGCCTGTGAGCCACAACTACGGATGCCCGCGTGCCTAGAGCCCGTGCTCCGCAACAAGAGAAGCCAACGCAATGAGAAGCCCATGCACCACAACGAAGAGTAGCCCCCGCTCTCCGCAACCAGAGAAAGCACGCACGCAGCAAGGAAGACCCAACGCAGCCAAAAATAAATAAATAAATAAATTTCATTCTCTTCTGTGCTGCTAAAGTAAGCAACTGCCTAATACTTTTATCTGAAGCTGCTACTCTAAAGGTAAAGAACATATTTTCCAAAAGATATTACTTTATCGACTCCTGTAACAATTTCTCTTTTGTATGTCTCCTCCTCCTCCTGTATTCCCCCAAAATACAACTCTTTAAAGTGAGGTCAAGACCATTTTACTCTGAAACGCACAAATGAAAACAATTTATACTGAATATATTAAAACTCCAATCTTCAAGATCTCTATATACTGCTTTTCAAAATAGACGTTATTCCTAGTAGCTACTAATTGTGTATAGTTGGTTTTATACAGGTTTTTAAAAATTATAATATAGAACCTGTTTATGCAGGCTGTTTACATAATTAAAATTATAATGAAACATTCAGTCTCAAGCCTAAGCTACTGATCAGATTCCTCTTCTTGCTGCCTATAACAAACTGAGAAGTCCTATCAATTATCTCTTTAACCACTGCCGCTAATCTAAGTTCCCTACCAAACTATTCTCATCTTGAAAGACTCTCCTCTTCAACCAGACTAAACCTCTGTTCATTAAACATACCATGTTTTTAACCACTTCAGGACTTTTGCACATGCTGTGCCTTCTGCTTAAAAGGCTAATCCATCTTTTTCTTCACTAAGCTATGTGTTACATGGCTATCAGCTAAAACAGCACCCTCATCAGCCTTCCAAGACACCTCTGCCAATCATGACAGATCTGTTTGATGCTTTCATGGCCCCCTATTTTTTTCAGAGCATTCATAGAGCTGTAGTTGTTTTGTTGAGTATCTGCTTTCATGATAGACTGTATATGTACCCCAAGAGCATGCATCATAGCTTCTTTGTTCACTGCTATATATCCAGCAATTAGCACAGTCTACAGGAGGCAATTAAATAAATACTTATTGTCTGATTCCTACCCTAGTCACTACCCTAGGGCTCCATTACTATTTCCTAATTTTCTAATTAATCTACCTTGAGTCTCTCCTTAATCTATTTTACATAGTTGTCAGCTTAGTCCTAAAACCCAACTACCAGTTTATTCCTAAATTCCTTTCACCCTTCTACCAAAACAATAAAATTCAAACTTCCAAGTTTCTCTTTCATGGTTCTCTACAATTTAGCTACAATCTACCTTTCCAGTCTTCTCTTATTCTTCCTCATGAATACCACACACCAACCAAATCATTCATTCAACAAAATATGAACTATGTTAGATGTTTGTGACAACATACAGTCTGCTCCCCACTTTCATAAAGTTTAAAGCTGGAGACTGGGAAATAGGGGACAATCACCTAATACCCCAAATATATAAACTATTTTAAGTGTAAGGATAAAAAAGTGAAAGGAGCTATGTGAGTGCAAAAGGGTTTAATCAGTTCCAGTCTGGAAGTTTGAGGACGGTTTAAGTAAAGAAATATTTAAGGTCAAATTTTAAGATAAAAGAAAGAAAATTCTACACTGTATAACTCTACCTAGAATTTTCCATCCCTCTTTTTTCTTTACATACATATTCTAAGTCTCATATTCCATCATGGTTAGAGCAATCTGGCAACATGCAGCAAGACCCACAAATGTCTGCATACTCTGGCCCATAATCCCACTTTGGGGATTTACTGTTTTGCAATGTGCTTGTTGATCCTTTACTTTTAAATCAAGTCAAAGAAAAACTTGAAATAAGGTCCAAGAAGTATCAGTAAATTATTGATGGTATCTCAGGTTATCTAGGCTACCAATCACTCTGAGAATAAGTAAGAGAACGTGGCAATAATCCAGTTTCTTTCAAGTAACAGGAAAATATACACAGTAAAAGTAATTAAATAATAGAAATCCTCAAAGTCCACAATTCTCTTACATTCTACTGATTTTATGAAAATATTAGTAAAGGTTTAAAAATAAAAATTTAATATCCTATTAAAGCTTAAAAAAACAAACTTGCCTTAAGCCATCCTACACCATGCTAATTTTGTGTTTTTAAAATAATTTAGTTTCTCAATAAATTAAAAGACAAAATGTATCAAAAGGCAGAATTTCTGAGAAAAATACCTAATTCAATCTAGGTTTCAAACTCAAAAATAACTTCCAGATTATTTAGATTACACTAAAAATCTCAACCCTGTCAGTAGGCAGCTTAAAGAAGATATTTTAGGCTTAAAGACTTATATTTAAGACATGACACCATAAAGCTCCCAGAAGATAACATAGGCAAAACATTCTCTGACATAAATCATACCACTGTTTTCTTAGGTCAGTCTCCCAAGGCAATAGAAATAAAAGCAAAAAACAAACAAACAAAAAATAACCAAATGGAACCTAATCAAACGTAAGCTTTTGCACAGCAAAGGAAACCATAAACAAAACAAAAAGACAACCTACTGACTGGGAGAAAGTATTTGCAAATGATGCGACCAACAAGGGATTAATTTCCAAAATATACAAACAGCTCATAGAACTCAACAACAAAACAACCTAGTCGAAAGAATGGGCAGAAGACCTAAACAGACATTTCTCCAAAGAAGACATACAGAGATGGCCAATAGGCCTATGAAAAGATGCTCAACATTGCTAATTATTAGAGAAATGCAAATCAAAACTGCAATGAGGTACCACCTCACATCAGTCAGAATGGCCATCACTAAAAAGTCTACAAATAACAAATGCTGGAGAGGGTGTGGAGAAAAGGGAACCCTCCTACACTGTTGGTGGGAATGTAAATTGGTGCAGCCACTAGAGAAAACAGTATGGAGGTTCCTCAAAAAACGAAAAAGAGTTGCCATATGATCCAGCAATCCCACTCCTGGGTATATATCCAGACAAAACCATAATTCAAAAAGATACATGCACCCCTATGTTCACAGCAGCAATGCTATTCACAATAGCCAAAACATGGAAACAACCCAAATGTCCAATGACAGATGAATGAATAAAGAAGATGTGGTATATATACACAAAGGAATACTACTCAGCCATAAAAAAGAATGAAATAATGCCATTTGCAGCAACATGGATGGACCTGGAGATATCATACTAAGTGAAGTCAGACAGAGAAAGACAAATACCACATGATACCACTTATATGTGAAATCTAAAATACGACACAAATGAACTTATCTACAAAACAGAAACAGACTCAAGGACAGGGAACAGACTTGTGGTTGCTGAGGTAGAGGAGGGCTGGGGGAGGGATGGACTGGGAGTTTGGGATTAGCAGATGCAAACTACTATATATAGGATGGATAAACAACAAGGTCCTACTGTATAGCACAGGGAACTATATCCAATATCCTGTAATAAACCATAATGGAAAGAAATAAAAAAAGAATATATATACATATAACTGAATCACTTTGCTATACAAGCAGAAATTAACACAACACTGTAAATCAACTATACTTCAATAAGATAAATTAAAAAGACATTTAAAATATTTTGTGTAAACCCCTTATTCCCATCTTTTAGTTGAAGAGCTCTCCTCCTCAAGTGATACAACATGATATTGAATATATTAAGTCAGTAATACATAAGACCCCAAGTAGCCCAAGCAATCTTGAGAAAGAAGAACAAAGCTGGAGGCATCACACGCCTTGACTTCAAACTATATCACAAAGATACAGTAATCAAAACAGTATGCTACTGGCATAAAAACAGATACAAAGATCCATGGAACACAATAGAGAGCTCAAACCCAAGCATTAATTTATTTTTGACAAAGGAGGCAAGAATACACGATGGGAAAAGAACAGTCTCTTCAACAAACGGTGTTGGGAAAACTGGACAGCTACATGCAAACAAATGAAACTGGACCACTATCTCACACCATGTACAAAAATTAACTCAAAATGAATTAAAGACTTGAACATTAAGACCTGAAACCAGGGCTTCCCTGGTGGCACAGTGGTTGAGAGTTCGCCTGCCGATGCAGGGGACACGGGTTCGTGCTCCGGTCTGGGAAGATCCCACATGCTGCAAAGCGGCTGGGCCCATAAGCCATGGCCGCTGAGCCTGCGTGTCTGGAGCCTGTGCTCCGCAACGGGAGAGGCCACAACAGTGAGAGGCCCGCATACCAAAAAAAAAAAAAAAAACAAAAAAAAACACAGGTAGTAAGTTCCTTGACATAAGTCTTGGTGATGATTTTTTGGACCTGATACCAAAAACAAACCCCAAAACAAAGGCAACAAAAGCAAAAATTAACATCAAACTAAAAAACCCCTGCACAGTAAAGGAAACCATCAATGAGAAGAAAAGGCAACCTACCAAATGGGAGAAATATTGCAAAATATTGCAAACCATGTATTTAAGGGGTTAATACCCAAAATACAGAAGGAACACATATAACTCAGTATCAAAACAACAAGTAATTTGATTTAAAAATGGGCAGAGGATCTGAATATTTTTCCAAGGAACGTGAAAAGGTGCTCAGCATCACTAATCATCAGAGAAATGCAAATCAAAACTATAATGAGATCTCTCACACCTGTTAGAATGGCTATTACCAAAAAGATAAGAAATAAGTGTTAGCATGAATGTGGAGAAAGGGGAACACTTGTGCACTGCTGGTGGTAAAGTAAATTGGTATAGCCACTACGGAAGACAGTATGTTAGTTCCTCAAACAATTAAAAATAGAACTATCATATGATCCAGCAATTCCACTTATGAATATTTATCCGAAGGAAATGAAAACACTAACTTGAGAAGATATACCTAAACTCATGTTCACTGCAGTATTATTTACAACAGCCAAGACACAAAAGCAACCTAAGTGACCATCAATGGATGAAGAAAATGTGATACACACACACACACACACACACACACACACACACACACACACACAGAGGAATATTATTCAACCATTAAAAGAATGAAACCTTGCCATTTGTGACAACATGGAAAGAACTTGAGGGCATTATGCCAAGTGAATTAAGTCAGACAGAAAAAGACAAATACCATATTATCTCATTTATACGTGGAATCTAAAACAAACAAAAAATGCTCGTAGAAACAGAGAAGAGATTGGGGAGGGCGGCGGGGACTGGGTGAAGGGTCAAAAGGTACAAACGTACTGTTACAAAATAAGTCATGGGGTATAATGTACAGCATGGTGACTATAGTTTAGAGTAAATCTCATCACAAGAAAAAAAAATTTGCAACTATGTGTGGCGATGAATGCTGACTACAGTTATTATGGTGATCATTTCACAATATATACAATATCAAATCATTATGTTGTACACCTGAAACTAATGTAATGTTTTGTTATATGTTAATTATATCTCAATTTATAAAAAGAAAACTACAACAAAAACTATCATTAATATCCTTAGCAAAATTAAAAACCACTGTAGTATTGCATTCATAAAATAAGAACAGAATGCTATAACGGAAAAATATTCAGAGAAAAGAGTGACAGAGGGCTCTTGGAAATTAAAGAATAACATTAGAGATTTGTTGTTTTTAATCTACAGAAGATTTGAAAGATGTTGAGAAAATATCCCAGAGTGTAGAACACAAAGACAAAGTGATGGAAAATAGAGAAGAAAATTGGAAGCCTGGTCCAGCAGGTCTAATACCTGAACAATAGAAGTTCCAGAAAGAATAAACAGTGAACATAAAGAAGAAAGAAATAATTCAAGAAAATTTCCCAGAACTGGAGAGCATGAGCTTCCAAATTAAAAAGGTCCTACATAAAGAATTAAAACAGACCTAAACTAAGGCATATCATTGTAAAATTTCAGAGCAATGGGGACAAAAAAAAAAAGCTTCTTCCCCCCACATTTCTAGAGAGGAGAACAAAACACCTGTATAAAAGATGAGGAATAAAAATGGCTTCTGACTTCTACAACAAAAGCTAGAAAGCAAGAGAATCACATCTTCAAAATTCTGTAGTAGTTTTCAAATGAGAATACCATGCCTTGAGCAATACCACTACTCAAGTATGAGAGTCAAATACACAATTTTAGATGTGAAAAAATTTACCTCCAAAGTACCCTTCCTTATAAAGCCGCTGAAGAATATGATAATTACCAAATATGATAACAAACCAAGAAAAAGGAAGGCATAATGTCCACGAAACTGGAGCACTATCATAGTAGACAAGCTAAGGAAATCCCCAGAACAAATGACAAAGAGAGATAAATATGCACCTGGCAGAAAGAGCAACGAGTCCACATTTTTTTGAGGAAGATAAAACTAATAAAATAATCAATTTTCAGAAGAGATTTATAAACTGGCAAAGAATCTGAAGTAGAATTAATGAAAAAGACATTAGGAAGAACAATGAAGCAAATGAGGGAAAAGTGGCAATTATCAATTACATGGAAAATAAATACTGAATACTAAAACATACTACAGATCTACCTTATTTGAAAAAAGGTACTAAGTTAACTTAGCACGTATTTGGTGCTAAGTTCAGAAATCAACACACAATTTATAAAAGATTAAAAAGTTCAGAAAAAGTCCCATATATAAATGAGAATTTAAAATGTGATATGGGTGGCATTTCAAATAGGTCGGGGGAAGGATAGTATTTCAATAAATCATGTTGGCTAGCTATTGGGGGTGGGGGGAAGCTATTCTCTATTCCCAAATAATCATTGATGGATTCAAACAGAAGAAATAAAGCCATTAAGGTCCTAGAAAAAAACATATAAATAGCATATAAACCTATTATGAGAAAGAACTTTTTAATAAAATACAAAATCCAGTACCATAAAGGAAAAGCTTAGTAACTTTGACTAAATAAAAACATAAATCATTCCTTTGGGGGGAAAAAAATAGAATCCTAAGTGCTATTTCAAGGCATAGAAAAAAATAAGTATTTCATTCTCTATTCAATTTCATTAATAAAACATATTCAAGACTCTTAGCACAAAACCAGATACTTTTCTTCTTTCTGGGAAGTAATTAAGACCAGTGGTCCCACTTAAGCACATAAAATATATAAATCTAAATCTAGAGAACCAATTAGGCTTTCATCAACTCTAGGCTGACTATCAGGTTTTCAATGATTAATCTTTTAGACAGTCTCCCTTTTCTGAACCCTCCCATAGCCCCTGCCCTAATATTAATATCTTAACAAATAAGGATTTGGGGTCCAGCATTTCATAGGCATATGAATTACCTGTTTAAATAACCTGGCTTTCCAAATTTTATTTGATAAGCACAATTTATTTCAAATAGTATTGACTTTAGCATTAAACTATGGAAACTCTGGCCTGCTTTTCACTGAAGACTGTGGCTATTTAGCATATCCAAAGAGCAGCAGTCTTTTATAACTGTATGCTATGACAACTAATTAAAGAATAAGTGTTAAGTGTAAACTGTGTTTAACTGTAAGATTAGGAGGAAATAGAAAGAAACCAGGAGAAAACTGAGAAAATGCTAAATTCTGTGTGTGACAAATGAAAATTCTCACTGAATTTTGCAACATTGCATTAGTCAAAAATGAGAGTATAGAGCTTCCCTGGTGGTGCAGTGGTTAAGAATACGCCTGCTAACGCAGAAGACACGGGTTTGAGCCCTGGTCCGGGAAGATCCCACATGCCGCGGAGCAACTAAGACCGTGCACCACAACTACTGAAGCCCACGAGCCTAGAGCCCGTGCTCCCAACAAGAGAAGCCACCACAATGAGAAGCCTGCGCACCACAACGAAGAGTAGCCCCTGCTCACCGCAACCAGAAAAAAGCTCATGTTCAGCAATGAAGACCCAACGCAGCCCAAACTAAAAATAAATAAATTTTTTTAAAAAGAAACTTGAAAAAAAGACAGTATATTACTTTATAGTTAACACAGAAATGCAGTGATAATGGCTGTTAAAATGATTTAATCTCCATCTGGAAACACACCTTTTTATTTCTAACATCAGGAAGTATAATTAAGAATACAAATTGCTACATAGTAATAAAAACTTTAAGAAAAATATTAAGATCTAAAGTGTTACTTAATAAAATAAGCAAAGTAGAATGACTTCATAACTTAAATGCAAGAGCAGTTGGCAAATACATAGTTTTGTGAAAAGCCAAAACTAACCCCCATAGGGAAATTATATTAATGTATGCTCCAAAATGTTTATCATACACATTCAAAATATTACTTCCATACTTTGCTTTTATCTACAATTGAAAACTGGTCCAAGAATTATTCTAGAACAGCTTTTAAATTTCAGACACACACCATATCTGATAAACTATTCAGCTATACTAAATTAAATCCCACCACAGTAATCTTTTTTGACAGATGTTGTATACTTTATGGTAAACAGATTCGAAACTTATCCTACAAATCTATAGGGTTGTATACAAACCGATAAAAACATTCTTAATATGCACTTTTACAAAGGTAAGACTATCACATGTGCTTACAGCCACTTAGTGAAGAATCCTATCAACAGAGAATGTTCCAAATCACAAATGGAAAGAGTTATTTAATAAACAACCACGCGTTTTATAATACTGAATAGCATGTGATATGCGTCTGCTGGGGGACAGAAAGGAAGACAGAGACAAATCTTCCCCGCCCAACCCTAGAAAAGATCGAACATCAAATAACTTTAAATTAATTAGCAGCAGAGATAGGCCAGCATAAACTAGTGAATGGAGTAATTTGTCATAATTAATATATGGTGGAAGAGTCTACTTAAATATATCCCATTTAGAGAATTATCAGAGTTCACTGAACCTTCAATCCAAATTATTCTCTGATTTTTCAATATACAAATAATGTCCATGTCATTCTAATTACTCTGTATTTTTCTTCAAAATGCCTATCATAATTTGTAATCTTACCTTTATTTAATATCTGTTTCTTCCTCTGGATTTTAAGCTCTAAGGCTATGCTCCAAGAGGCACTCATTCACATCTGTAATATTTTCTTCTTCAACAACTGTACTAGTTACACTGCTCTTAACTAATTATATCTTAATGTATATCATATGTATTTATCCTCTTTAGAAAGCTGAACACTGGGCTTCCCTGGTGGCACAGTGGTTAAGAATCTGCCTGCCAATGCAGGGGACACGGGTTCGAGCCCTGGTCTGGGAAGATCCCACATGCCGCGGAGCAACAAAGCCCATGCGCCACAACTACTGAGCCTGCGCTCTAGAGCCCTGCGGGCCACAACTACGGAGCCCATGTGCCACAACTACTGAAGCCCATGCACCTAGAGCCCGTGCTCTGCAACAAGAGAAGCCCCACTGCAATGAGAAGCCTGCGCACTGCAACGAAGAGTAGCCCTCGCTCGCCACAATTAGAGAAAGCCCCCGCATACAGCAACGCAGCCAAAAATAAATAAATAATATTTATTATTTAAATAAATAAATAAATAAAATTTATTTAAATAAAAATTTATATTTAAATATAAATTAAATATTTAATATTTAAATTTAAATAAATAAAGACCCAACGCAGCCAAAAATAAATAAAAATAAATAAAAGCAAATCATATTAAAAAAAAGAAATCTGAACACTATCTTTTAAAAATTTTGCACATTCTTGAAATGACAAAATTACAGAAATGGAGAACAGATGAGTGGTTGCCAGGGGTTAAAGAGAGGTGGGAGGGAAGTGGGTATGGCTATAAAAGAGCAATTTGAGGAATCCTTGTGGTGACAGAAATGTTCTGTATCTGAATATATCAACAACAATAATGATGGCTGTGATATTTTACTACGGCTTACAAAATGTTACCATTGAAGGAAACTGTGTAAAGGGCATAGGGGAACTCTTCATTATTTCTTACAACTCAAGGTCAATCTATTATCATCTCAAAATAAGAGGCGTAATTTAAAAAAAGAAGTTTTGCATCAGAGTTACTTAGAGGAGCTTTGAAAAATACAGATGCTGAGATCTCCCCCTCCCCACTCTGAGAATGCTTCATTTTTGGGGGGTTGGACCTGGGAAGTTTTAAACCAAATTCTCAAGCCTTGATCCCAGAGATTCTGATTCAGAAGGTCTGGGGTAAAGCCAGAAAATCTATTCTTAAGTTTAAGTTGTTGGTGGTTTTTTAAGTTCTCCAGATGATTCTGATGTACAGCTAGGTTTAAAAACCTCTGGACTAGAGAACAATAAATTTTTCTATGGATTGTTTGAAGGTAAACATTAGCTATTTTGGTCATTATTATGGATTCCAAGTCCTTGGGGTCTGAATTAAGACATTTGTTGTACTTACAAAAGCCCAACTTAGATGCTTAACATAATTTTCAGCCATATTCCTAACCCATTAAAGCAGCTCTGAAAACATGAAGGGGGCTTCCCTGGAGGGGCAGTGGTTGAGAACCTGCCTGCCAATGCAGGGGACACGGGTTCGAGCCCTGGTCTGGGAAGATCCCACATGCCGCGGATCAACTAGGCCCGTGAGCCACAACTACTGAGCCTGTGCGTCTGGAGCTTGTGCTCCGCAACAAGAGAGGCCACTACAGTGAGAGGCCCGCGCACCGCGATGAAGAGTGGCCCCTGCTCGCCGCAACTAGAGAAAGCCCTCACACAGAAACGAAGACCCAACACAGCCATAAATAAATAAATAAATAAATAATTTTTAAAAAACGTGAAGAAGCGTAGCCCCCTGGACTGAGCCTATTGGCCACATACTCTCCACTATCACCCTGTAAACCTTACAACCTGAGATCTCACTGTTACTCTAAAAAGAAGTATTTCTTTGTTCACATGAAGCTATGCTTTATGCTCTGCCTCTACCTTCTTAATTCATTATAAACTAAAAATACTAAATCACTGGTTTTTCACTTCATTATCCTAGCAGGCTGTAATTATGTGCCTAAAAAAAACTGGTGACCTGATGCAATGGTTCTCAATCCTGATGTGCTTTGGAATTATCACCCTAAATGGAACAGCATAGTAGCCCTATTTATTACACAGCATAGCATAGCATACACAGAAAATCTGACTCAGAAAGTTCGCAGTTGCTTCAGGGAATCTCTTTGTAAAATAAAAATCAAAATTCTACAGATTTTGCACAAAAACATTAAACACTGTCGTATGGTTTCCATCTTTATCCTCTGGCTCAAGTGATAAACTAATGACAAATTAGTCCAAATCTGCTGTTTCTAAAAATATCAATTGCTCACAATGAAAAAGAAAGAATTTATAATGAGGGTGAAGACAATGAATGTCAGAGAGCTATTAGCTCAGCCTCTTTCATTAAATAAGCCCTAAGCTGCTTAATGTCTCTGAGCCTTCAGTTTCTCAGCTATAAACAGGGAGTTACAAAACAAAGGAGTTGTACTGAATCAGTGTTTTGTAAAATTGGGTTTCCAGAGTCAGAGTCGTATGGTTCCATAGAGTCAGGAGGAAAGCTGAATAGAGGTACAGGCTAAACAAGGTGAAGGGGCTCTTATTTTATCTGCATATATGTATACATAAATATGTATACTCATATACATAATATTGCATTTCACAACGAATGACATTTTAGGAATTGCCATGTATTCTTTAAGAGAATCAGATTTGTAAAATTATATGTCTGCTAGCTAAAGTACTACTAAAACAGGTCAAGGCTTCAACTACCATAGAAAAAGCCTCACACACTGTAATTCTAACTCTGAGTAACCACTTCAATGACAATCCACTAAAATAAGGCAAACAAGTATGGATGCCTTAGCAAAAACAAATGGCACTAAAGAAAAACTTTGGTCTACATACAATTCCTAAGAAGTAAACATTAAAGTAGCTTAGTTTTTAAACATTAAGGAGCATTTACCGTTCGACTTCATCTGTGGCCAAAGGGCACTGTTATTTTTCAAATTCTAATATGTAAAATTAGTTTCTAATAGGTTATGTAAGTTTCACAATTTTTTCCTAATAATTTCCTCACACAAGAGAAAATTCCAACTGAAATTCACCATAATTTTTCCATGTTTCAACATTTTAGGATGTCACAAGAGTTTACTATATGAGAATTAAAATATATAATTAAATAAAACATTCAATTAACTGAAATGATTACCAAATGTGGTCTTTTCAACAGCATTTCCAATTTACTAAGGACTAACTCCTTATTTGAACCCTTGTTAAAAACCATTCTAAAACTGGTCACTGCTCTTTTCTCCCTACGTAATGGTATAATAGTATTATTTTAAAAGGTAACTCTTTAAAAAGGTAACTGACAATCATAATACTGCCTTGAAGTTATCATTTTCAAAATTCATGCTTTCCCACACACATGGAAACTAAAGAAGATAAAGAAGGACTGTAGCACCCCGGAATTCAAACAAAAGCTAGGATTTTTAATAAATTACTAGGACAATGTTTCCTTTTTCTTCTAAAGCAAAGAGAAATAAAATAAAAATCCAATTAACTGGAATCCTATTAAGTATAACTTTACAGTAAATGAAAATTTACAGGAATTTAGAAGTAGAAAATACAAATCAAATCAGAGTGCTCTTACTTAATGCTGATACATTGATGGATGCGACAAAAAGTCTCAAATATGAAGAGACGGGCATTTTCAATGAAATCCTCAAGACAAGCCACCAAGAAGAAATCATTCACTAGCACCTATGCATATAAAAAAAAGAAAAAACGGTGCTGACAAGCAATTTTGAAAAATTTGTCACAAATACTTTCTTTGTGCTTTACTCATTATTCCATTCACTATAATTCTCTCATCTATCCAAGTTG
The DNA here is from genome assembly GCF_005190385.1 of Monodon monoceros. NCBI lineage: Eukaryota > Metazoa > Chordata > Mammalia > Artiodactyla > Monodontidae > Monodon > Monodon monoceros. The sequence goes on along the minus strand of NW_021703770.1, from coordinate 26,600,313 downwards.
TACACCACAGCACTTTCTAGAACACTATATTCAAGTCTCTAACAATTTAACCAAGAAGTAAACGAATGCTACAGGAAAAAGAGCTAAGAACTGCACTGTTTCCTTGTTCCATTGATGACTTGAGCAATCTTGCAACAAAGCAGCTTTGTCCTGTCTCTATCCTACATAAATGTTCTGTAGATAACATATTTCCAGCTATTTAAGATAGTTACAAATGGACTAAAGATATGCATATTTTTGTGATAGTAAGTAGACTTGAAAATCTAAAAAAGAAAAAAATTCAAAGGGTGGCACCTATTCCACAGATGGTATTATACTTAGAAGGGAATATTCTAACTTCAAGAATAGCAACCAAGTGCCCCACTGCCTTGGCAAGGCCTAGATACTTAGTATTACAATATACACCAATATTTAAATAACAATGTCACATTTCACTGCAAGTACACAAGTTATTAAACTGGATTCTAATTTTGTCCAATGTTTGAAAATCACCTCTAAAGGTATACTTACATAATTTCCTTTTCCTTAGACAAATAAGATCTTAAGTCCTTCAACAAACTTCCAATTTTTGTGCTAATATCTGGGTTCAAAAATGAAACTGACAGCTAGTAACTTGTAGATTTGGTAAATGCCTTAAACAGGTAAATTCTTAGTTTCTCAAAACTTGCAAACTAAGTTATTCAAAAAAACCCGTAAATCTAACTCTTTCAGTTGCTCTCACAGAACTTTAGTTTCCACCAACTAACAGAAGACATTGTAGTTAAAAAATTCACACTCTTAGCTTGACAGATTTATAGCAAATGATAAATACAATCATAAGAAAAATTCTGAAGATAGGCCTGCTTACGTAACACACTGGAATTACAGCTGTGATGGAAAATTCCATATAATCTTGCCCATACATAAAAAATATTTCACATATTTACTCATTCAGGATAAGACATGTGTGAATTTATAAAGCCCCCATGTTTTAACAAACTGTCCTAACAAAAGGGATAGACTCAGGCAATAAGATTGAAAATGTCTTCAACCCAGCACATTTCTAAATAATCTGCATATTAAGATTAATAAACATTTCTGATATAATCACTTTAATAAAACCCTGCAAGGTTAACTTTTATAATATTCAGAATTTTAAGAATATTATTAATTTGTAAGTAAAAATTTGTACTTACTGATTCACATTCCCTTAGCTTTTTCTGAGCCCCATCAAAGTCAAAGTTAACATATAAGCATTCAACAAACTCTGTAATTGGGTCTTTATATGTGTAAGACTCCTGTAAAATTAAGTCAAAGGTTAAGTTGGATCTGATTCAACACTGTTTAGTAGACCGTCCCCAGAATAGCCCAATCTTCCTATTTTCTCCTCCCTTACCATTAATTTCTAACAAATTACCTAGTATTATCTTCTCAAAGCAGTTGCTCATATCCTGATTGCAGGCCACACCTTAACCTTATAATGCCTTCCAGACCAAGTTCTCTAAATTCTCATCCTAGAACCATTCCAAAAGCTTTCAAATTCCTCTACTGCCAAAAGTCTCCCTTAGTTAATATTAAACAGTGATGAACTTCTCCAAGTAAAAGGGTATTCATATCTTTCAGGATAAAACTGTCTTTTTGTACTTAAATTATTCTTAGATCAAATAAATGTTTAAGTTCTTTTTTAACCCATAGTTATTGCTAAGAAATTCACTAAAAATCAATCAGTAGGGCTATAGCTTTTGTACAACTTGGGGACTATTAAAATTATATTCTATGTAAAGATCACTACTCTGGAACTATGTAGGTAATGACCTTCCAACAAAAAGTTCCAAGCTCCAGATCTCCTTCACCCTTTGCAATAAGAGCAACACTAATACACAATGCATATTAAGTATCTAACTAGCAGAGAGCAGTATTCATTCATACCACATCTACCATAAGTATATCATGAACTTAAAAGTAGTATATGCCCATTTGGGGTTCTTGGGCTCTTTTCTCTTCATGTATACTTCCCCCCTATTTTTAAACATTTTTACCTTAAGAACTAAGAGTCCTACTTTTTCAGAAAAAGAGGTTAGACTTAAAGTTTAGGCACGTTTTAAAAATCAATAGATTTTAGTTTTTACCTGTTGAATAACTTTGACCAGATCTTTTAGCACTTGCCGGCGTTTTCGGACATCTTTGTTTGTTATGACTGCTGTGGTCAAATAGCGGAGAATATGTGGACACATTGTCTGAATTGCATTAAGATACCTACGGTAAAAATATAAAAGTTACTTAATATTAATCACTTACCCAGTTTTTTTAGATCTATAATCACCTGTGATTTAAAAAAAAACACTTGGGGCTTCCCTGGTGCTGCAGTGGTTAAGAATCCACCTGCCAATGCAGGCGACACAGGTTCGAGCCCTGGCTGGGGAAGATCCCACATGCTGTGGAGCAACTTAGCCCACGTGCCACAACTACTGAGCCTGCGAGCCACAACTAGTGAGCCCATGTCCACAACTACTGAAGCCTGCGCGCCCAGAGCCCGTGCTCCACAACTAGAGAAGCCACCACAATGAGAAGCCCGCGCACTGCAACGAAGAGTAGCCCCCACTCGCCGCAACTAGAGAAAGCCCGTGCGCAACAAAGAAGACTCAATGCAGCCAAATATTAAAAAAATTAAGTTATAAAAGAATAAAAATAAAACACTTGAGCAGCCCATTAGATTGCACTGTTTCAGAAAACTAGGATTGCAAAAACTTAAGAATGAATACTATAAAGCAGCGGTTCACAACCTTTTTGGCACCAGGGACCAGTTCTGTGGAAGACAATTTTTCCATGGGAGGGCGGCAGGGGGGAGTTGGTGTGGTTCAGGTAGTAATGTGCTCGATGGTGGGGAGGGTTCAGGTGGTAATGCGAGAGTGCAAGCGATCGGGAGTGATGGGGAGTGGCAGATGAAGCTTTGCTTGCTTGCCCACCGCTCACCGCCTGCTGTGCAGCCCAGTTCCTAACAGGCCGAGGACAGGTACCAGTCTGCAGACTGGGAGTTGGAGACCCCTGCTGTAAGGGCCATCTCCTCCAAGAAAAAGTCTAAATGATGAGAATGCCAGCTGGTATTTCCCGATTTGGAGTGAGATGACAGACTCACTTAAGAGGTAAATAATCCTATTACCATTGTTGAATAAGAGGATTTTGCAAGGCCCTTAAACATGCTGTCAGTTTGTTTCAAAAGATTTCATTTCCCTAGAAGAACAAATGTGTGAAAACCTATGTGCAAAAAAACACTACTCACTTAGAGAATCAGGCACTCAACACAAATTAAAGAATTAAAAAAATAATTTCAGGGGATGAAAGACTGGAAACTATTTTGATGATCCCCAGCTGGCTACCCTCTGTCATTCAGTGTTTATCCTGTATTTCTCCTGCTCAATTTCCTTATATAGCTCCCCAATTTTTATCCAGTAAGAACCTCTGAGCACCAGGTACTATGCCAAGCTTGGAAACATTTGTCAATAAAGTCCATTTCTCTTAGTTAAAACTTCAAGTCCCAAAGTACCCATCCAGATCCATCTCCCACCACACCACCACTGACTGCCTCTTGCTTCCCTCACTTCTTAAAACTCACTCCATATGGACTGCTCTTCCAAACACATCCCTCTAAAGGCCTAAATTCTAGCCATCCTTCAAGGTCCAGCTCAGATACCTTATCTTCCAAGTTCTCCCAGACTGTAATGTTAATAAATCTTTATACTTTGTCATATTGCAGATTCCCCATAAAATGCTGTCTGAACTCTTTAGAGGACCCTAGAATCTGATAGTAACCTAACACTTAAATAAAATGTAGTCCCACTTAGCCCTCCCTAAATTTCCTCTAAAAAAGGTAAGGTATAAAAATAATCAACACTCACTTAAGAATAAAACAATTTCTAAGAAAATATAACTACACAAATCAGCTAAAAGTTTCATTATCTGAAAAATTAAGCCTGAGTTTTAGGCAGAAAATTTTAAATGCAATGTTCACTCAGTACAAGTGATTGCCTCAATATTCTTATCAGAGACATCATGCACAGCAGAGCATGACTGGTGTTCTTAATCAGTTTTGAAGTAGGTAATTTTAGTAGGCATTTATGAAACTCATTCATAGATTTTTCCATACAAAATAAAAAATTGTAAGTTTATTTTATATGATGTTAAACATTTATTTTTACTTATCCTTTCTCTGTATCATTGCACCATGTGTAACTTCACTGTTTGTATTGGAGAATGACTTCCTTAAAAAATCATCTCTCTTATATGAGTATATGGTAGGGGTTAGCAAAATTTTTGTAAAGAGCAGATAATGAATATTTTAGGTTCGCAGGTCGAGAGGCAAGACTGAGAATATTAATCAGGTACCTAAATAACCTAAGTAACAAGAAAACAAATTTCCAAAATATTTTACTGACAAAACACAAAATATAATAGTTGACTATAATTTTTTATAATTCAGGTCTACTAATGAGAAGAATAAAATTCCTTTAATAGGGTAACTTTGCTTAACTGTGTTCAAATTTAGAGATCCCTATCACTAAAATTTATTGCAAATGTTTATCTGTTAATGCTGATCTGTAATGAGATTTTACATATTTGACCTCTGATATCAATTGATAAGATTTTAATTGAGCATATTTATCACTTGGAAGGCTTTTATGGAAGGCTTTTACAGAATTCTGTTAAGTTCTTCTTTTGATACTGCCTTTTAGCATATCATTACACTACAGGATAAATTGCTTCTGTTTCAATTGCACAGTTAAATGAATTGTCAAATACAGAAATTTCCTTTGTATTGGGTTGGCAAAAAGGTTCAGTTTTTCTGTAAGATCTTACAAAAAAACTCGAATGAACTTCTTGGCCAACCCAATACTTACAATGAGATCTAAAACTTTCTGGAATTGTAACTTGAGCCCAAAAAATGTGTCCACTATAAACGTGTGGGAATGAGAGTCTCATTTCTTCTTTTAACTTTTGAAAGAATGGAAAATGTATAAAGCAGCTGGACATAGGATTTATGCTATGTTAGGCATTATCAAAGTGACTACCAGAGTATAAGTTTTGCATATAAGTACTGTTCTGATTTGTAATTTTAGGTTGAATTCAGAAACATTATCAAGTCTATAGCTTAACGTCCAGAGCCATTCATGGCTTGATAATAGTGGTTGAGGGCAATTTTTTGTTCAGGAAAATTTCAATCTTGCCCCAACCTCAAAAAAGTCACAACAAAACTTTGCCACTGCAAAGCCATCCTATCACTGTGGTAGCAGGAAAAATCAAGATATTCTATTGATCTGACAAAAATTCATGAACTGAGAACAGTTAAGTCCACGATAGCAAATGAAGTTCACTGTTGACACTAATGGTTCAGTAATACACCATGGATTCAAGAATTTTCCCCACAAAGTACCTGGAAATGAACAATGCAATGGATAACTATAGCCTTTGAACACCTCACATTTTCACAAGCTTTGTAAATCTGTTCAACTAATAAGCATTTTTCTCCTCCACACATATTTGCCACCAAAAGTTTTAACACATCTTAGCAGATTCCACTTCAGGCTGTACTAAATTAGTGTTTCCTCAACGTTGAAAACATTTTCACCTGTAGTTGTTCCAGACTATTCATAGAGGCATGTTCTTCAGTCACTTCAAATCCATCACTGACTCCTCAAGCCAACAACTAGCCATACTGGTAAACATCTCTCAACTCATCAAGAGCCCAGGAAAACCACTAAAAATCATATACTTTATATTTTAATTGACTACTGATGCTGCTCCCAATATTTTCAATTCTGAGGAGCTGTTCTCACCAAAAGGCTAAAAGTTTTAAACAAGTTCATTTTTTCTGGACATATTTCTTTGGCCACTGCAACTGAACAGAATTTAACAAAATCACCACTGGTAAATGGCTTTCCCTTACCTGGTTAACAAAAGAGCCGCTCAGAAACTTACTTTGGTTGAAGCCTCATTTTCATTAATTTTTGTGAGGAAATTCTGCTGTGATGAGATATTCTGTTTTAAATTTCCTAATTTTTCTGACAGTTGCTTTGTAATCAGTTGGGAATATTGTAATGAGTGCTTACAGTCTGGTTATGTAGATGTATACTGTATTCTCTTAGCATATCTACATTGTCAATTCAATGCTTTGCTTTCTAATTTGAAACAAAATAATTCCCACTGCACTGTGCCTTAAAATTTATGCACGTTTGGTACTTCCCTGGTAGCACAGTGGTTAAGAATCCTCCTGCCAATGCAGGGGACACAAGTTTGAGCCCTGGTCAGGGAAGATCCCACACGCCACGGAGCAACTAAGCCAGTGACCACAACTACTGAGCCTGCGCTCTAGAGCCCATGAGCTACAACTACTGAAGCCCACGCACCTAGAGCCCGTACCACACAACAAGAGAAGTCACCACAATGAGAAGCCCGTGCACTGCAAGGGTAGCCTCCACTTGCTGCAACTAGAGAAAGCCTGCGCACAGCAACAAAGACCCAACGCAGCCAAAAATAAATTAATTAATACATTTATTAAAAAAAACATTTAAGCACATTTGAGTCCACTTTTCTAAAAGAAGTAAAATGTTGCAGTATAGTGATATACATGGCACTTGAAACTTTGTCCAGGTACAAGGGCAGCGTCACTGGGATTCAAAGAGCACTGAGTAGTAGAGTGAGGCAGGGAGAGTGCAATAATATATGATCTCTGTCACAACAATTCAACTCTGCCATTACAATCCAAAAGCAGCCAAAGATGTGTGTGTGTGCGTGTGTGTAGATATATCCATATATAAATGTGTGTTCCAATAAAAATTTATGGACACTAAAACTGTAATGGCATATAATTATCACATTGCAAAATATTATTCTTTTCATTATTTTCCCCAACCATTTAAAACGTAAAAGCCATTCTTAGATTGCAGGCCATAAGAAAAAAGGCAGTGGGCCACAAGACGTTTTAGCCCATGGTCCATAGTTTGCAGACTCCTGGTATACAGCATTACCATGGCTGACTTCGAAACATGCTAGGGCAGAAGTGATCCTTCCTATGTATGTATGTATGTATGTTATGTATATAGATCAATATATAAAGGAAGGGAGTGGGGATTAAGGGTGATTCTGGGGACGTTACCTTACTTCACACTCTTGTAGGATCCGTAATTATATATTTAGTTCGAACAAAAGCAAAACCATAGATATAGTTATTTAACAGCCTGTACATAACCATTGTGCTCTTTTGTTCTACTTCTCTTTCTTATCATCCATCTCCTTTCATCTCTATCAATCAAAATTTAAAAGTCAAATCAATTTTCATCTTCACTGGACTCTAACTTCTCCAGGTCTCACTGATAAGTGTTATATATTTACAGTGTGTTTAGCATGCATAATACATCTGTATTTAGCTAAGTAGGTTCTTAAACTACTTGTTATGTTATTTGTTTGGATTATAAATTAGGCAAGAAAGGAGGCTATACCTCCCCTATTTTTGAAATCTAACTTAAAATTAATTTTTCCTTTAAACAAGAGCTTCAGTATTTACTGTGTTTGGAAGTGTAATTTCATGATGGTTAAGTAAAAATGTTTATTTTTCCTCTAGCACAGCCCTGCTCTAATTGTACAATTTTATGTAAGATTTTTCTACAGTATTTTCTAATTGTAAGTCAGAACATTTAGAAATCAAAGGATAAGAAAATATGCCACCAAATAAAAAATATTTAAGTATTATATGGGGGATACTATAAGGACATAAAGAATAAAAATTCTGCTCTCAAATATGTTTATAATCTAGTTGGGGAGATAAGGCAATTATAAGTTTTTTAAAAAGACAGTAAATAATTAAATTCCAAATTATCAATATAAGGTAGGCACAATATACAGGACCTCACGTAGAAGTAAACTTGAGCTGGAGCTTGAAAAACAGGCAGGCTTTGAATTGGTACAAAAAAGGGAAAGGTACTTCCAGAAAGGCTTAAAAAATCAAAAAGGCAAGACTTAGTAGAACTGCAGAGGATGGATTTTTAGAGATCATCCTGAGCTAAAGCAGGTAAAACACCTGCATGAAAAAGTTTTCTTATCAGGAACAATTAGAAAATTTAGGAAAAATAAAGGCAGAGGGTAAATCAGGACAAATTCTAGACACGATCTAGTTGACTGTTAACAGTAAAACTTGAAATTTCTTAGGATATTTATGATATCTTTATTTAGAAAACAAATTAAACATTCTTTTGCTAACTGAACTTTGAATCTTTCTTTTTACAACTGGAGAGTAACTAGGGCATTGTATTACAAATGCATTCTTCTCCCTAATAGCATCTACATTTGGTGGCAAAGCCTCATCTCTAATAGCCTACGAACACTGTTCTAGCTTACACTTGATACTTTATCTTACATATTATATTACATTTAAAAGTTCAACATTTTTCAAATGTGTAAATCATCTCCATTTTGGATTCAGAATAAATTATGGCAGAAATGATAATATATATGATGTAAGAGACTTAATCTGCACTGGCATCTAAACTTTCACTTCAAGGACAAAAGTATAAATTATCTCAACAGTACTTTCGTATTTTTAAAAAAGCCTGAAATCACAATCTATATAAACTATCAATTTAACATACACTCAATGAACCACATTAAATTGTATTCCTGTGCTGCTGGAAATTAAAAACAGGAAAATATGATACTTTCTCCATTAATACCTACTACCTATCAGAGACAACTGAAAAATGCATACTTGTAGAAATACAAATGCAAATTACACACTTACTAGAAGCTATTCTACTTAAAGAATATGCAACCTAGGAAAATGGCTGAAACAATGATCTGTCAAGCCAACTGGGTGTATTCTCACGCGAAAAAAGTTAGAATCAAGCAAAAACCAGAATAAGTCATTAAGACATTACTAATGAGGAACAAAATACGATGGCAACCTGACCCTATGGCAAGTGAAAATGGTAAGCACCATATTTTGGTGAAATTTTAAAACTGTAATACTACTGAGTTTTCTTTTTCACATTTTGCGAACAGGCTACTTCTGTTTAAAAAAAAAATAGTCCAAATGGCATCAGGGTTCTTATTGTGAGGATGAAAATGTTCAAAAATTGACTTATGGTGATGGCTGCACCACTTGGTAAAGTAACTAAAAATCACTGAATTGTAAACAAAAAATGAAATCATCTGGTACCTTAGCACAAACCACGGTCGTGACATCATACTATACTAGTCACTGTTATTAATAACCACACTCTTACAGTTAAAAAAAAAGCCAATTTCAACTATATCTTTGATTAGGCAGTACAAATTATTAATTTTCAAAAATTTCAACCCGTGCATACTTATCTTTTTAATATTCTGTATGACTAAAACGGGAAGTGTGTAAAAGATCTTCTGCTGTACATTACAGTGTCATGGTTGTCTTAAGGAAAAGTACATGTTCAATGATTGAGTTGCAAGGTGAACCAGCTGCTTTTCTCATAGAACACTATTTTTACTTGAAGGAATGACAGTCAAACCAAAGCCATTCAGACTTGAGTATTTGGCAGACATTTTCCAGATAATAAAGTTGAGCCTATCCTTCAATAAAAACAAATGATAAAAATCAGAGCTTTCAAAAAAAGGGTAAAATTTTGGAAAATCTGTATCTGTCATCAAGAGTTTGACTATTATCCAATACTTTTTGAAAAGCCTTTTCTAATGGGTTTAGTAGTGAAATTAATGAATGTGATTTTTTTGGTGTTGTATAATGGTGCTGTATATGTTGGAATACCTGCATAACTCCCTGAACCAGTATTTCCCAAACAATCAATGCATACGGTCATAAAATCATGCATGGGTAAAAGATCCATTTAAATTGCAAAATCAACCAATATAGTTTAGAGTTCTAGTATAGTTTAGAATCCAAAAAACTGAATGATATGGTTTCAAATCCCACATTTCAGTACCTTTTAAGAAATTACTACATGTTGGGTTTTGGTGTATGATCAAAAAAGGATATTCACAATTATCTGAAAAGGCTATTAAAACACCTCTCTTTCCCAACTACATGTATGTGTGAGGCTTGGTCTTCTTCTTATCCTTCAAACAAAATGACATATCACAACAGACTGAATGAAAATCAGATATGAAAAAAAACATGAAAATCTAGCTGTCAATTAAGCCAGAAATGTAAAGGTCTGCAAAAATGTAAAACAATGCCACTCCTCACTAAATTTGGTTTTTTAAAGTTATTTTTCATAAGAATATATATAACTATAATCAATTTACTATTTGTCAATTAATAAATATATTTTAGAATTTCTTAATTTCTAATACAGTATATATCAATAAATTTAGCCAACACATACGAAACTACACTCAAAAACTCTTAATAGTGTAAGAGTTTCAAGACTAAAAAGTTTAAGAAACATTCACCAGTAACAATAATATTGTCAAAGATAATTCTGATGTCAGTATTATTTTCTTCTCAACATCCAATGTTTTTTCTCCTCAGTGTGTATATCTGATTTGGGTCTTGGAGGGGGTAAGAGGATCTTACTGAATGTTCTAATAGGGCTAGTCCTATTTGCCTCACAAAATTGGATGCAGAGTATCTCCCCATGTACACCTAGTTCTTTTAATGCTCCAAAATTAGTAATTTCAACATTTACTAACATATTACTAATTTTATTTTCAGTGCCTTTGTTCCATTTTTCTGTACTTTTTACTCAAGTTTTTAAAAGTTGAACAAGTACTCAAAGCTATGAATTAATTTCTGAGTGCTGCTTTGGCAGGTATTTCATAATTATCAACATTTAATCTCTTCTTTGATTCAGTTACTTATAAAACTTTTAAGAACTCCTAGCTTTACTGTTTTGTGTCCGGAAAGTACATGCTATAAAATTTCTAGTTTTAAAAATTTATTCAGAGATTTTTAATGGCATAAGGTATTGTCTTTTTTGTATATGAACCATGGAAATGCAAATGAAGGCATTAAGCCTACTTGTAGAATACAGCTTGATAATTAACTGTCTTAATTCTAAGTTGTTATTTTAATTATATTTCTATGACCATGAACCTTTATCTTACTTTAAAATTTAAAAAACAAATCTACTTTTTGCATTGTTTTCCTTTATTAAAAGTTTGATTTTTTATCTTTAACAAAATTTTCTGCAATCTCAACTGAACTACCTTTCTATTTCTAATATCTATAATAAATGATTCTACTAACGAATTAAATATATTGTTTTGATTTCATATAAGCCATAAGGTTGTCAGGGATTAATCCATACTGTTTCCCCCTTATTTGTATTATAGAATTTTTACAGTGGGCTTGAATATTTTCACTTTCCTTGTTTGTATACTTCCTTTCATTACTTAAAAATATTTTTAAAAAATCAGTTGAATTTAATGTTCCTTTCTGGATACATATGTAACTGCAAAAACTACAGCAGAAGGCTTCCCTGGTGGCGCAGTGGTTAAGAATCTGCCTGCCAATGCAGGGGACACGGATTAGAGCCCTGGTGCGGGAAGATCCCACATGCCGTGGAGCAACTAAGCCTGTGAGCCACAACTGCTGAGCCTGTGCTCTAGAGTCCGCGAGCCACAACTACTGAGCCTGCGCGCCTATAGCCCATGCTCCGCAACAAGAGAAGTCACCGCAATGAGAAGCCCATGCACCACAATGAAGAATAGCCCCCGCTCGTCGCGACTAGAGAAAGCCTGCGCGCAGCAACAAAGACCCAATGCAGCCATAAATAAATAAATAAATTTATCAAAAAAAAAAAAATTCAGCAGAGTGAGTCTACCTGTAAGCAGTAGCATGGAAAGCCAATGCCTAGGGATTCCTATGACTGAGTTCAAGAAGAGCTGTCCTTATCGATCCTTAACCCACCTACTAGGTATCAAGATTAGAGCCAACTATTACAGTATCCAATGTTTGAGTCAAATCTGCTCATTCAGGAAAGGCTCTTACTCCCAGCCATGATTCTAGGGATATCAATCAACTCATAAGACAATCGTACAGGCTGTATTATTCAGGAGGGAGGCAAAATACTACATAATAATGTTACTTTTAATCTCTTGAATGCATGTTCGATTAATCTCCATAAATACTGAGAAATATACCCTTAATTCTTGAGTTTGAAATTCTCATCAAACATCTCTTTTTATAAGATGCACGGATAGTTTAACATTAAAGATAGGTATGTAACTATTTTATATTCACCAACATCCCCAAATTTCTTGCAATGTTTTACCAATCATTTTTCTGGGTACTCCAGATTCATCCATTATTGGTATGTCTCAACTACTGCATAAGATCGCAACTGTCAGTATCACAAATAAAAAAGCCTCTTCTAAAATATAATGGTTGCCCAAAGGGTGCATGAAAAAGGTACTTCTCAAGAATCAAAGTATAACAGAAATAAGACGGCCCTCAGAGGATTAAATAAACAATGCACCAGAGCAGAGAGAGATTCATCAATTTAGTAAGAGAAAACTACCGGATCAGGAAGACTTGAGAAGAACTTGATACAAAATATTAACATATTTAAATCAACATGGGGGACAGGGAAGGAAGATAGGAGCAAAGTGAGAGATACTGATATGAAATGGAATCATAAAAAGAGAAGTAAAAAGCAAATCTTGGAAATGCCCATCCAAATGTTTAGGGTGACATAACATGTCAAAAAATGTTCATGATCTGGTCCTTATGACAAGGATATTCCTATTGTGGAAATGGAAACGTTAACCCGATGCTTAATCTGATGGTGCCATGAAACATTCCAGTCACATAAATTAATTTTCTATTCTGATTCCAAATATTCATAAAGGAATCTTCTGTATTCTACAGCTTCCTATGTATTAAACCTATAGGGTCAGAACAATCTGGTCATGTTTCATGTACTTAGTCCTCTAAGCACTTCTCACTGCAAATAATGATGGCATTCTGGTTTTATACTCAGTCTTTTTGAGGTTGGTTCAGCTTTGTTCTTCACAAATCAACCCCTAGGATACTGTAAAACTAAAGTTGCATGCTTCCTATACCAAAAGCCAGAACAAAATAATACCACCCTTGTAGGATCTTACTTTAGTACACAGTGGCTTTTCTTTTTTAACCTTTCCCAAGAGCTTTTTACTTAATGCAACATATGGACTACAACTTATATATAACTTTCCAGATTACAATCTATCATAGCATCCAGCAAACAGTAAAACATATAGCTTAAAAATTTTTAGATTTCCCACAAAATAGGGTTTCTTCAATAAAGGAGGAACAACAGCTCAGACAGAATGAAGCTTTTATGTTCACATTAGTGAATGTGAATCTAGAAGGCATACTTGAACATCTCTAATAAAAGAAGAAATAACTATAATACCATGTAAATTACAAAATCTTATCTCTTATAATTTACATTTAAAATTTAATGCTGGAATCACCATCTTCTACCTCACTTAATGCCATGTAGTTTCGTTTTTTCAAGGGAAGATCGAAATAATTTCCTATTATGAAAACTTCTTTGCCTGTGTTCAGTTTTAACAAATTGGACCTGCGTGTCATGCAAATACTAACTAAATACATTAATACTGAACTTAAGTTGTGATGTTAATACAAAAAATAAGCCAAGCATATTTCTGATAAAAGTGCTTCTATTTGACAGATTCAGGGGAACATTTAGCATTTAATGCAGAAAACACAATTTAAACCATTTAAAAATGGCTCCCTGGGACTTCCCTGGTGATCCAGTGGCTAAGACTTCCAATGCAGGGGTGTGGGTTCAATCCCTGGTTGGGGAGCTAAGATCCCACATGCCTCGTGGCCAAAAACACAAAAGCAGTATTGTAACAAATTCAATAAAGACTTTAAAAAATGGTCCACATCAAAAAAAAAAAAAAAAAAAAAAACCCCTCCATTTCTACATTTAAAAATCACTGGCAATTCTTGGTTGGCAAATATTTTTCATCTGTATCGCCACCAATAACTTCATTTATCTTAAATTTAAAGTTCAGATGATTATGTTACCAACTTAACTGAATAGGTCAAATATTTTATAGTCTCAAAAATCTTACTAAACGGAGTATTTAAAGAACATGTTTATTCATGTGACTCAGTTTAGACGATTATATTTCATCAACTTATATAAAAATATCGCTAACGTAGTATTACCTTATTTTCAAGACTTAAAAAATTACAAAAAAATTTAAAAATACACTGTTCAATGTTCATTGATTTTCTATTAGATGGGTATTACACCATCTATTCCTAAACTATACTTCTGTAAATTAAATATGCATTTTAGAAAAAAATGTTAAAATCTTAATTTGACAGACAATAAGCAGATATCAACTGAAATGTATTAGGATCTCCATCTTAAATTGAGTTAAAAATAACAAAAATATGGCTCAAAGTGTTATGTGAGACTTAACCAACAATGCAGTCAATAAGTCATACCAAGAATGCAATCTTGGGCTAAATTAATATAAGTATATGTACTGGTCATAGGAGCTAATATTGCCACTGTAATCTATAAAGCTTAGATAACAATCCTAGAATAAGCTTTCAATTTTAAAGATCCAGATTTTTAAAAAGCTGTGGATAAACTGGTGGTTACCTAAGAACAGCAGCCAAAATACTAAAGAATGTGACAAACTACATTACTTAATAAAACTAGAGATATTTAGCCTGAAGGAAAGAAAAATAAGGAAAATTATCTTCAAGTATCTGAAGTATTTTCATAAAGCAGTCTAGTTTTCTGTTGCTCCAACCAAATAAGAAATAATAGAATATTCAGAGTCATTGACCTCAAATGGAAGAATAAATTTTTAAAAATGATTTCTAGCTAACAGTAGAACAGTCTAGTTCATAAAGCAGTGAATTTCTTATCACCAAAAGCTGGATGATGGAACAAAGAGGATATAAAAGGAATTCTCTTGGAATGTGTATCTTCCTTCCAAATAATATGGCCTAGAGCCTTAATTCTAAAGCTTTAATGTATACATGAATTACCTGGGTTCTTCTTATGTTGAAGATTCTGATTTAGTTCTTCTAGAATAAGGCCTGAGACTCTGCATGATACTGATGCTGCTGGCCCAGGGACCAAACTTAAATAGCACTTTAAAGGGCTTAAGAGTATACTTTTATCAAATAATTTACTTAAGAGTTACATGTAAGCTTTTTCAATTAACAAGCAAATCTACCACACGAAGAGGGGAAAAAATGTGACAACAAATTCAAATGTTAGAGAGAAGTACATTTTAAATTTAAAAAATCCTATTTGATTTCATATAATTAAAGTCAAAACTATACAGTGAAATAACTTACTGTGGCTGGTAAAGGAAGAGATCAATAATGTTATCACGCCCTTTAGGGTGATTGAAGAAAACAAACAGAGACCAATGAATGAGCCATGTTCGCTGCTGAAGAGACTGAAGTGGAGAACTCACAGACTAAAGGATTAAAAAAGGTATACATAGGAAATATTAATATATGAAAAAGATGAAAGGGAACAAACATGCCTGATCTCAGAATCTTATTTTAAATGAGAACCTTCTAAAGCATGCACAGTGATCATTATGATCAAAGTCCAATCCCCCAGACCACTCTACTCTCTGCATGACCCCTGACATTCAAAATTTCCCTGTTCTCAGAGACAGATTCAACAATGTCCACTAAGCCATTTTTACAGAGGTTCCAAGTTATACTTATTTCAGAAAACATTTCATAAGCAAGGACTAAATTAAACACTTCATAATAAGTTTTATTAGACATTAATAGTAGATGAAAACTGTCATCTTCTGCATTAGACTTTCAATAATGGGTGGCACTAAGAGTATTATGTCATTTCCACTGGAACAGATCAAAGAGGCACCACAGCTCTAACAAAAATGAAAACTGAGTTATTTTCTCTAAGAGCCAAAAGAAGTTTGACAGCTTCCTTCAAGGAGATTCAGTAAAACTAATCAAGCCACTAACCCACTGTGATTTTTATATCAGGTCAACATTTTAGTTTAGTCTCCCTCCCTTTCCTCCTTCCTTTTTAAAGTACACAGTGTTCTCCTTATCAGAAAGTATGAAGGATACATAGAAATTTCAGAAAATCACCCTGAAAAAGTGTAACTCACATTATTATCTATGGTCTCTTTTAGCCGTGTAAGGTCTTCCATGGCTGCATCCCAATTCTGCATTAAGATTTCAGAGGCCAGTTTTCCCCAGAGTGAACTCAAAGCATTTCTATCTGTTGCTGGAACCTGTTTAAGCAATCATAATTAATTATATTCTGAATACTCTGGAGGAAAAAAAGATAATGTATATTTTATACCCTACATATCCCTCGGGCCTACTAAAAGATCTATAGCACTCTTCCCCAAACTCCAGTTATATAAGCCCTTATTTGGATCACACTGGTTAAGCTGATTCAAATAGATTTCATTTAACTTGATTTACTAAAAATACTCAGGTCTTTGATAGTCAGTCTAGATCAGAAGATAAATAACTTAAAACTAGGATACAGCACCAGTATTTTAGTGTAACCCATTTCAGACCATTTATACACAATTAATCAAATTTTAGGGACTCAAAACTTTGCAAACAAAGTTAGATTCAGAGGCAATTTGTTGCTAAAAATTCCTGGAGTGAAGATGTGAAAATCAAGAATTGAGTGTCTCATCTAAAATTTAGAAAAATTATTTCCAGAACAAAAAAACTTCCAAATTATGATATAAATGGAAGAGGTCATAGAGAGAAAAAACAGGTCTACTGGTTAATAACATTAATAATTATCAAAGGAATATGTACTGAGAAACAGAAGTTCATTTTCTTATATAACCCTAAAACCCTGGAAGGTAAATAATAATTTTTAATCCCTATTTTAAAGAGGGGAACTGATGCACAGAGAGCATAATTTGTTGAAAATTATACTTCTAATCATAAAAGCTATAAAATTTCATACTGCAGTCTTAATCCTACAAAAAACGAGGAATGAGGGTCACTCTATCTCTTCTTGCCATTGATGCAAGTGGGTCATAAACCCAAACACCTATAAGGACTAGGCTAATAACAAAACCAAGTAAAGCAGGACTCTCAAAACAAGGCAAAGAAAGTGGATATAATGACTCTGAACTGTGCTAAAGCAGCAGAAGCAAGTGAGGGTACTGGAGGGAGAAAACATTTCTATACCCCAAGCTGAAATTTTGAATTTTTCACTGAAGCACTTACATGGTACTATTAATTGTAAAGTACTATTGGTACATATTATAATTACAAGTTAAATAAAATCATATGGGCAGGACTGGAAATCCAACCACCAATAATTCTGGCTCTACCACTTACTATAAGCAACTGTACCATCTGTGCTTTAGCTTCTTCATCTATAAAATGGGGCTAGTAACAGAAGCCACCTCAGTTGTTGTATGACTTAAATTACATAGTACATGTAAAAAGATTACAACATCATGTGACACATGATAAAAACTTGGGAAATGTGAGTCATTACCCCAATGATTATGAGAATAGAAATGATCAGAGTATTATAGGTTGCCTAAACTATGAGGATCAAAATCATACCTAAGTCAGACTCTGCCTATACTGAAATTCTTCCTTTGATGTCAGTAATTAATTCAAATGTACAGGAAAACACTTTAGCAAACTCTCAGAACAGGCAAATAGTAGAGACTAAATTTGCAAATTAAAATTTGTAACATAATCATGAAATCACTGGTTCTTATTATTATTACAATGTATGTCCACAAGAAACTTATATATGAATATTCATGTCTTTATTTGAAACAGACAAAACCCAGAAGTAATCCAAATGTTTATCAATAGATGAATAAACTGTAGTATATTCATAGAATGGAATACTAGTCAGCAATGGAAAGAATCAAACTTCTGATACATACAATAATATAAACGAATCTCAAAAAACTTGCTAGTCAAAATAAGCCAGGCACAAGCTTACATATATCATTCCACTTACATGAAATTCTAGAACAGACAAAACTAATCTACAGGGATGGAAAGCAGACCAGTGGATGAACCAGAGATGAGGTATGACTGCAAAGGGGGAAAAGGGGTCTTTCTGGGTAACAGAAATATTCTTTATCTTGATTTGGTGGTAGTTGCACAGGTATGTGCATTTGTCAAAACTCACTGAAATCAAAAAAACCTTATATAAAAATCTATAAAATTATTGTTCAAATTACAAAGGATAAAACGTTTTATCCTTACAAAGAAATCTAAGTACTAATATTTCATTGAATCTAAGATGTCATCAATTTTATGGTATATTATTTTAGGTCAATTCAGGACACGTCCTAATTTTAGATGTTAAAGTGGGATAAAAATATATCTGAGAATCGATATGAAATAGATGTCTTTTACAGTGACATTATCAGAGTACATCAGATCCAAATCTTCAGTCAAGAGCCTAAAACTTCACCAAATCATCATTACTCAAGCTTTCTTGAGTCAAGGGAAAGTACCTTTAAATCGAACGGCAAGTACTTACAGTAGATAAACTTTAAATTCTGAGTGAAACACACACACACAAATATGATCACCAACAGTCCTAGCATCTTAAAATCACTTTTATTTCAAATAGCTGCTGGATGAGGAGAGGGGTTATATTTTGGAGGCAGACCGAAGGCCACAGTGAGGGCAAATTTTAACAAAATAATTACAATACAGTGATTAATTACAATACAGTTATAAATTAATAACTTTTAAAACAAAAATGTTCAAAAATTCCTAACAAATCTGCCCCACCATTTCAATTCAAATTAATGCATTTCTTAGAGCATGATTCAAAGAAGCTTCACAATCAAATAGGGTGCATTTAAGCACTTGGTGTATTCTAAAAGCCATGAAGTCTTTGAAAAATAAAAGTAGATTCTAGGGTCATACAGCTTTAATTTATACAACACTAACCTACAATAGGTCACTCAGAGAGTCAAATTCTAATCTCAGATCATAGTTACAATGGTTCTTTCATAGCTTATGTTTCCCTAACCATAGATTTAAAAGAATAATCAACCACCAGAAAAGAAATGAAAACAGGCCATTTGCAAAAAAGTAAAATTAAATAACTAATAAGCAAAAACATTGACATTATTTATCCCAAATCCAAAACAGGATTTTTATCTTTGCTATTAACAAGATTTCATTAGTGGTGCCTACCTTAATCAAAAGAAAAAGTAAATAATCCATTTTTAAACTTAGCTTAGTTAGCCTTTATCAATATGCCAACATGAAGTAACCAACTCCCACGTAACTCAATTGTTCTGTGGCACAAGATGGGACAAAAACTAAAATGAACTGCACCTAATTTCTGAACACTATCCAATCACTATATTTTGACTGCTCTTAACGTAAAACATTAATTTTGTATCCAGACCATGGTATTCAATCACTTAAACATCATTTGAGTTCCATCATAAGATCTGCTAGGCAATGTAAAAGCTTAAGATCAACCCAGAATTTTTTAAGACAGGAAACTTAATTAGATCTTTGTATTTTACAAAAGTAAATATAAAAACTCTGCAAACTTTTAAGTATATACCCATCACATGCAGAAATTTTCAGACTAATTACGAAACCATACTACATAAACATAATAATACTATTAAAACTAAAATATGTTACATGTGTTAGGATAAAAGCTTTTTGCAGCAGTGTAGCAAGTTTTTTAATCCCCAAAAGATTCATGCATACTACTCTGGCTCAAGTCCATGTCATTACAGTTGGCTCTTCATACCAATCTGCTTTCAAGGGTGGATATGCTAGAAGAGTTTCAATATCTGGATTTCCAACAGTTACCTTAAGTTTCCATGTCTTAGCAAAATGGCACATTCACTCACTGACCAGCAACAATAAATTTACTGTGCTAGAACTCTAACATGACACTAAATCTTCATTCTCAAAATTCACTCCCAGCATTAACAAATGATATGAATAACCAACTCTTTTCATGTACCTGTAATCATATCAGGCTTCTGATTTTACAATCCTCGTCTAAGCTGTTTACATTTCCAAAGTAATCAACTTTTGCTCTCCTAAATCCTTCATAATATTCAAAGTAAAACTGATGGAATTTTCTGATAAGCTGCTACAAATTTAGCATCACCCATTACCTTCAATGCACTTGCAAGCTAACCACAGCTAAACTGTAAATTAAGAATTCGTTTACAAATGGGATAATTTTTTTTTCAAATCAAACTTGGAAATAAACTGAAATCTTTATTTCTTTGAAGGAAGGATGGTACTTTAAAAAATGAAGTTGTCTAAGCACTTTTTTTAAGTGTAGGATTTATTCGATTTAATAATACTGAACTCTTTCCTCACTTGCAAAAAAGGAAAATTTAATTTCCTAGAGAACAACCAAAGATAGCAGCCATTGAGTCTTTTCTTTGTGACTTGCGGGGCTAAAAGAAAAAAGGCACCAGAAAATAGAGACAGAAAGAACGGACTCTTCCAAGGTTGGAAGACAAAAAGTCCCTGTCTTAAAGAGGTCATTTCCCAACTTCTAGGGTTAACTAGAGATATCAGAGATGTAGGTACTTGCTTACTAATCCAAAGTAACAAATTATAATTTCTCAAATGAGACGCTAGTTAAAACAAGAGAATTTTGGTAACTTTAGAAGGCATTTATTAATATAATTACCTAAACAGAAGGCAGAATAAGAAAGAAATCTGTCAATGTGAAATCCTGATTTTTCCTTTGGCTTCATGCAACTCTCCTTCCCTAACAAACACAATGAATCTAGGAAACTTGTCAAGTAGACAAATGAAGAAAAAAAGGTTAGGGATTTTTTCTAGCAGTACTATTTAAACTCATCTACTCCCTACATAATGAAAAGAAATTGAGCTTTGTAGTCTAATACCTGAGGGCAGAAGTAAATAGAAAAAAGTTACTATTAAAGCATAAAATCTTTTCAGATATCATTAGAATTCCACAGCTGTTTAGAACAAATTCAAGGAATATATGCAGCACAAAATATTGAATTAAAATTAGGAATAATAGATTTATTCAGTAAATATTAAGCACCCACAATGTGCCACTCACTGTGCTGTACAGTAATACTATAACAAATTCACTACATGATAGAATTCTAATGCTAAAATCATACAATTATACATAAAATGAAAAATTAGTGGTTCCTACTTTTGGATTTCAAGGACAAGTTAAATCTCCCTCCAAATTTTGAGGCCCTGAAATAAGGTTTCCTATTTCTATTTGGTTTTGTTGAAAGTTTATTTTTTTCTCCTTTTGCCAATAACTGCTGAAAACTTAATGGGCAGATCAAATCTACAGACATGTTTTAAGGAACCAAGGCAACCTACAAAAGAGAAGAAAAAGAAAAAAAAATTACTTACCAACACTCTAAAGAAGTAAAGATATTCTGCTGCTCCAGAGTAATTTCCACATTCATATTGGAATTTTGCATACCTGTAGAGTGTATCTAAATATTCCTGCCTAAACTAAAAAAAGGAAAAAAGCTTAAATTCTATTTTTTAATTTTGAGTTTTAAAATTCAAACCATTTACTCTTTCAAATATCCCCAGATATCAATTCTTTCAAAAGTTACTACCCTCCCCCCACCCCCAAAAATCAGAAAAGCACATGACCGTTAAAATACATATTAGGAATTGTTGGATTTAACTTTCATAGTTCTGAACTGTAACAATACCTACTTTGTTGTGATACAAATTTGAATTACAGCTGAAGGTCTGATGTGTGAGTCCCTTAGCTGGTGAATGAGCTTAGACAACTAGCAAGCATATGCATCCCTGTGAGGATTTTGTGATTCTGTACAAATAATGTGTATAGTAAACTTTAGTTCTCTGAAAAAACTGGCCCCCAAATTACACCAACTTTTACAGTTAATGATGCAAGCAAAGTGAAAGACAAAAAATCAAGAGAAGGGCTCCGAACCAGAACATTAACAAATACACCAAACATTCTATATGGAAACCAGAAAGAGTAATTTTGCAGTGGTCAGCATGTCTCTTGTTACAATAATTGTTAAATGAATGATAAAACTTGAATGTAAGTTAAAGAACTGATTATATACATAGCCTCACACTTTGAGTTAACGCAAGGGGAAGGAGACTGGGAGATGACTAGGAAAGCCTATAACAACATTCCTTTATACGGGGGTTTATGAAGGTTTTGGTAATGTCAAGGGCTACTGTATTCCACAAGGCAGCTTAATGCTATTGCTCAAGGTATTCTAATTCAAATTTAGTTCTGTTTTTACCCACTTGTTTATCCATCAGAAATATAAAATGCTAACTATTACATGATCATTCTGGAACAAACAATTTGAGAATTTCTGTTATCTAAAAAGGTAAGTATAAGGATATTATTTTCCAATCAGGACAAATTTTTAAAAACTAAAGTTTCCAAAACATACCAGGTATTATGTCTAATAACTTAATCTGGAAATTATACTCTTGTCAAGCCATGAATCTATCTATACAGCACTATTCTTTAATTAGCCTTATTACAACATGACAACTAAACAATTTTTTAAAAGACCACTTACACCATGCTTGTCTGCGAGGTAGTCAAACAGCATCCGACCATCCCTTAATAACAAAAAAACAAAAATTATTGTAATTTATAGACCACAGAAAACAAAACAAGCCTATTCAGCTTCTATCTTATTACTCACATAAAGCCAATTTAATTATATTAATACTTAAACACTAAAAATAAAATAAGACTTCCAGAATAAAATAAACAGAACATTACATGTTTTGAACATAAGGAATAGGAACTCAAGGACAACTGCAAACTTAACATTTCACTTTCAGATTTCTTTACCTCTAATTGAAAATCATGTGTTCTGATTCACCACATGATCTAAGTTTTTTAGGTAACAAAACCAGAACATTCTGGCTATTCTTATAGTGAGGTCAGTGAGGTCTACTTCGGTGTTAACCTACTGAGAATGGAATCTGTTCTCTTGAGGATACTTTTCTAATAGGTAATATATTCTTAAAATAGGATAGAGATGGAAATAATGTACTATACAAACAAGCAGGAATTAATCCTGTACATAAATTTTGTCCCCCTCCACAATGTTAGTATTTCTCATACGGACAGTGATTTGGCAAATTTACAAGACTAATAAATCATGCCTAACTCACATGCTATCTATGCTACATACTCTATATGATCATTATTCATACCAAAGTGTCAAATAACCCAATGTAACATTTTTAAAATTAGCTTTGCATAACTTGAGATGTTGGCAGCCTTGTAAAAGACAAATTGATGACAAAGACACCAAGGAACAAGTGACAGGTGGCAGAGTTGCCCGCCTTCTGGGCATTTGCAAAAATGAAACCATTTTCTTATGCTCATTCTAAGAATGAATACCGTGGCATGTCTTTTGGGAGCATAATTTTACTTGAAGGTTTAATGGGGAGGGGATATGTTACCACTAATATTAACATGAACATATTATAATACTAAATAAAAACATGCATGAAATTTTAACATAAAGAGATCTCAAAAAAAACCACTTAACACTTGCTGTAGGTCATAGTGAATAACTTTGTGTTATACGCCTTACACCTCAGGTATATAATCACTGTCCTCTGGCTGACACGATATTTCTGGGAAAGTATGAGAAGTACAAAACTACATATTCAATGAAATTTTAAAATGGGGAATTGGCAGGGAGAGGTTATTACTTTGAAAATGAATAGGTTATAAATTAGATTACAAGTTTTTACCCCATTTCTATCCTTTCATTTATCTCCAATTTATTGCCTATTAAGCTAAAAGGAGTTATCTTTTTCTAATATTTAGTGAACAAATCTATATTCATCTTATTCATACCTTAATCCAATTACTTCCCAGTATTTAAGTGACTAGACTAAACTTAGAATTAAAATCCTAAATTTTCTGTTGTACCCTAACATCTGGATTATTTCAGCTGTCCCTTTGTGGGCACTTACATGTGACTTGAAGGGCTACAATTACTCATGATATTCTAAGTGTATACTAGTATACACAGACACAGAGAGATAGCTATATACAAGCTATATACATATATATGAAAATACATATATATAATAGCTTTGTTAAGATATAGTTATCTCTGTATATATATACATACTATATAACATGGCACATTATAGTAAGGTATAGTATTTGCTGCTTTTCTAAAACATACCTGGTAACACTTTCTCAAATCACAAATGAAAACTTAGAGCCAATCGCTCTAAAAATTTGGTTTGATGACATATCCTAAGAGCTCAAGGTGCAACATGGTAAAATCCTAAACAATTCCTCAGGTGAATATATTGATAGAAAAGATTTACCACAATGGCAATATTCAATTTTAGTAGAAGACTATTTTTAAACATTTTTAATGACCCAAAGGGCTTCAATTAGTGAAGCCAGAGTAGGGTAACATGCTTTCTTTGTAAACTAAACAATAAGTCTATTTCTAGCTAAGAGGAAATCAGCAATAAAATATAACCATATCAGCTCTATACTACCCTCCTTGGGCTGAGCATGGAAGGATATGAGACAACGTAGCAAAGTGATAAAGTGAGCTCAGTTTTCCCATACATTGAGCAACCCATGTACTCTAGGTATTGCCCAGGCACAGTTTCTCAACCTCAGGACTAATGACATTTTGAGCTGGGTAATTCTTTTGGGGGAAGTGAGGGTACTGCCTGATGCACTGTAGGATGTATAGCAGCATCCCTGGCCTCTCCTCTTTAGATGCTGGTAGCACCTCTCCAGCTGTGACAACCAAAAATGTCTCCAGACATTCCAAATGTCCCCTGGGAAAGGGGGAGGAGGGGGGGAGCTGCTCAGCATAATCAGATTTGGATTAACTGGTAAAGAAGTTCTAAAAAAAATTTAGTTATTAACATTTATAATTAAGGACTTCCTCGTCCCTACACAATAAAGATAAATGAAAAAAACAGATAAAGCTATCTCTTAAACTGTGAACTTTTAGACTGGGTTACTAAAGTATGAATTAACATTTGTATTAATCCAGAAAACAGAATTTTTAGAATTCAAATTAAGGAGAGGTTACCTGAAGGCAACAGAAATAAAAGCAAAAATAAACAAATAGGACCTAGTCAAAATTACAAGCTTTTGTACAGCAAAAGAAACCATAAACAAAACGAAAAGACAACCTACTGACTGGGAGAAAGCATTTGCAAATGATGCAACCAACAAGGGCTTAATTTCCAAAATACACAAACAGCTCATACAGGGAATTCCCTGGCAGTCCAGTGGTTAGGACTCTGCGCTTCCACTGCAAGGGCAAGGGCTCAATCCCTGGTCAGGGAACTAAAATCCCGCATGCTGTGGCAAAAACAAAAAAACAAACAAAAACACAACAAACAGCTCGTACAACTCAACAACAAAAAAACAACCCAATCGAAAAATGGGCAGAAGACCTAAATAAACATTTCTCCAAAGAAGGCATACAGATGGCCAACAGGCACATGAAAAGATGCTCAACATTGCTAATCATTAGAGAAATGCAAATCAAAACTACAGTGAGGTACCACCTCACACCAGTCAGAATGGCCATCATTAAATGTCTACAAACAAATGCTGGAGAGGGTGTGGAGAAAAGGAAACCCTCCTACACTGTTGGTGGGAATGTAAATTGATACAGCCACTGTAGAAAACAATATGGAGGTTCCTTAAAAAACTAAAAATAGAGTTACCATATGATCCAGCAATCCCACTCCTGGGCATATACCTGGATAAAACCATAATTCAAAAAGACACATGAAACCCTATGTTCATAGCAGCACTATTCACAATAGCCGAGACATGGAAACAACCTAAATGTCCAATGACAGATGAATGGATAAAGAAGATGTGGTACATATAAACAATGGAATACTGCTGAGCCATAAAAAAGAAAGAAATAATGCCATTTGCAGCAACATAGACAGACCCAAAGATTATCATACTAAGTGAAGTAAGTCAGAAAGAGAAAGACAAATACCATATGATATCACTTATATGTGGAATCTAAAATATGACACAAATGAACTACAAAACAGAAACAGACTCACAGACACAGAGAACAACAGGCTTGAGGCTGCCAAGGGGGAGGGGGTGGTGGAGGGATGGATTGGGAGTTTGGGATTAGCAGATGCAAACGATTATATACAGAATGGATAACCAACAAGGACCTAGTGTATAGCACAAGGAACTATTTTCAATATCCTGTGATAAACCATATGGAAAAGAATACGAAAAATAATATGTATATATATGTATAACTGAATCACTTTGCTGTACAGCAGAAATTAATACAACACTGTAAATCAACTATACTTCAATAAAATAGTTTTAAAAAAAAGAGGTTACCTGGTTGACTGCATTTGCCTTGTAGTTTCTGGATCTTCAAACATCTTCACAATAGGTTCAGTTTCTGCCTGAAGCTGTTTCAGTTGTGCAACAACGGTGGTTCTTTTTTCTCTCAAAGCTAATTAAAAATGCAAAGGAGTACTATAATGTTAAACTATATTGCTCACTATGAGGATGTCTCTGGAAATTTTTCAGTCTATCTAAATTGTGCATTTATTTATCCCCAATATATGCATATGCCAGGTGCCACCAACTCAGTAACTTCCTCAGATCCAATTTCTTCTTTCTAGCACTGCAAAGGCACATAAAGGAACAGTGAATCCTCTTCTTACTCTTAGAAGAAACTGAGGAATATACAGATACAGCCTAGGAGAAGGAGCTGTTGAGGAAACAATTATCTAACTCTACATTTCAGAGACTTCATCCTCAGTGTTTTTATATTTGTTTTCATTGAATTCTCTCAGGAGATTACCCCACAGTTTCTGAAGAGGCTCAGAGGGGTTTACATATTATTACTACAGGTTTTCAACTAGGTTGAATGGAATTTAAATCCAGTCAATAATTTCTCTTTTCACTTTAAATCTAGTTCTGTAATCTCTCAAAACCAATTCTATAGTTTCTTTTTACCACATCATGAAGTCAGAGAAAACTTGCACATAATTTACCCTGTTAGCATGTTTTAAAGTTTCACTAAGAAATAGTTTACTTTTTTACCACAAACTAAAATTTAAAGAGCTACTGTTCTTGCAGGGAACTATAATAGAAGTCAAAATAGTGATTATGTTTTATGTAATAATTTCTACATTGTATATTAGAAAGTACTAATACTAGGAGTGTGTTTCTCAAACACAGATGGGATCTGTGATCAAATTTTGAGAAATGTCAATTTAAACAAAGTAAACTGTATTTCTCTACTGAGTTCTTATAATCTTTTAAAATACTATGTGCATAGTGGGTTATTCTGTTTGCTTGTTTTAAGAACATCTATTACTACAGAAAACAAGGATTTTGAAATATACCACAGGAGTTCCCTAATTTGAGTGCTGGTCTTCAGCCAACATTTTCTGGTTAAGTAGATCTGTGGTATGGCACAAGAATTTGCATTTCTAACAAGTTCTCCCAGGTGAGCTGAGGATGCTGGTTCTGGGGACCATGCTTTTGAGAACCCAGATGCTTCAAGACAAAAAAGAAATCTCTAAGGCACACAAGATGCCAACTGAAAAAGTCAAAAAAACTGCAAAATTCCCAGATAATTCTAAGGAAGCAATCTGATTAATAAGTACAACTTTGATGCTGCATACTATGAACTGCAGACATTTGATGACCACGTTTTAAAGTAGTTTCACACCTTTTACAGGGTCCCCAACCCCCGGGCTGCAGACCAGTTGGTTAGGAATCCAGCCGCACAGCAGGAGGGAAGCAGCGGGCAAGGGAGCAAAGCTTCATCTGCAGCTCCCCATCGCTCGCACTGCCCCCTGAACCATCCCCTTGCCACCCCCAGACCATGGAAAAACTGTCCTCCACAAAACCGGTCCCTGGTGCCAAAAAGGGTGGGGACCACTGCTTTAGAAGACCTGTAACCTTCATATTACCTTTCATCCAAAGAACTTTTAAATCATTCAAATAATTATTAAGACTTCTGGCTAAAGCACTTTTATAAATCACAAAACTTTTAATACACATGGCCTCAGCTCACAAGTCAAGCTTCAGATGTAATGACAAAACTTACCGTGAGGAATATCATCAGAATAAAGGTTTTTGTATACATCCATAGCAAAGTCTACCATGTTGGTATCACTAAGAAGATCCAATTTCCCTTGTAACAATTCTTTTTCATTATATATCTGCAAGAGAAAATTACTTTCTAATGAATAAATTGAAGTTCCCTCAAGTAAAGTGGTTAATATTAAGATAGTGTACCTGGAAACATATGTCCTGAACTATTTTTTTAATAAAATATATACTATTAATTCACCCTCCTACAAGAAAGGCAAGCAATCAGCCTACAGAGACATAAAATATTTTGTTTACCTAGCAACTTTAAAATAAAGGCAATTACATACCACAAAGCCATTCCCACCAACTTCATTTTTTAATGTGTCCCTACAAGTCATCTTTTAGTCTTTCTAGAACAAGGCTGTGAGTAAATAAACCACACCAACTCCACTGATAAGCACATAGTATTGCTGACTCCTCTCCACATTCAGGTAACTAAGAATCAACCCTTAAATGTTTTACCTTCTTAGTCTCTCTCACATCCACATGATGCCTACCCATTTCTCGTTGAGGTGGCCTCTCCTTTTGCCCCCACATACTTTTCCACTAAATAGTTAAAATCCTTTATAATGCTTCCCATCCACACCCCTGAAACAAACTGGCACCCATTCTTTCAGTCAACCTTGTCATATCAGGTTTTAGCTTCTGCAAAGAGTTCAAGAAATGTAATTTAACCCACAGTTCAGGAACCAAATAGATACATAAGCAAACTCACATAAACATGAAGTGTACTGAGCAATATGTTAAGGATTCTACACAATAGCATTCAAGGAAAGAGACAGTAACATAATTCAAAACAATTTTTAATCAAATAGTCAAGATAAGGTTTCAGCAAAAGAAAAGATTTTTGTACTAAATCTAATTTTGTCAAGCAAAGAAAAATGAAGGAAGATTATACAACATTTTACTACCCATGAAAAGAAAAGATAAAGGTGGTCAAACGGTATAGCCATGAGATCAAACCTGAACCTTCCAAACTACATAAAGAACTCCTACAAAACAGTAAGAAAAAATAGACAATCCAATTGAACATGGCTAAAAGATTTTAATAGGCACTCCACAAGAGCACAACCAAATGGCCAACAAACACCAGAAAAAGCCCTCAACCGCATCAGTCATAAAGGAAATGTAAATTAAAATCACACTAAAAAAACTGGACAATACCAGTGTTGGTATAGTTGCAGAGTAACTGAACACTTTCTCTGCTGGCAGAACTACAACCACTTTGGAAAACTGTTTTTATCTTCTAAAGCTAAAATATTCTTTAACCCAGCAATTCTACTCCTAAGTACCCAAGAGAAATGGGTACGTATACTCAAAGGACATTACCAAGAATGTTCCCAGCAGAACTATTTGTAACAGCCAAGTCCTATCAATGTTAGACTGGATAAATAAATTGCAGTAATTTAGGATGTTTGAAACGTTTTATTTATTGATCTGGATGGTGGTCACACATAAGTGTGTTTCCTTTGGGGAAAAAAAGCATTTATATTTGCTCACTTTTCTTTTTTTTTTGCGGTACGCGGGCCTCTCACTGCCGTGGCCTCTCCTGTTGCGGAGCACAGGCTCTGGAGGCGCAGGCTCAGCGGCCATGGGTCACGGGTCCAGCCGCTCCGCGGCATGTGGGATCCTTCCGGACCGGGGCACGAACCCGTGTCCCCTGCATCGGCAGGCAGACTCTCAACCACTGCGCCACCAGGGAAGCCCAGCTCACTTTTCTGTTCACGTATTATACTTGATAAAAAGTTTACTTTAAAAAAAAAAAAAGAAATTTTCTTTCAGTTTGCCCCATAGAAACCCTAATCTTAGGTGAAAACATCCTCTTCCTGGCATGCCACCTCTCCTCACCACTTCATCAATAGCTTTTAATTTGTAATGTTTCTCCCAACTGCAGATCCAAAGCATTTCTCCTCTGCCATCAGACCTCACTGGGCTCTTCTTAAATCTATATCTACTTATATCATCCTCTCTAAATTTTATCTCATAGGCACATTTATTCTGTAAAGAAGAGACAGTAAGATTTTGTGAGCCAAAAAGCAAAAATCAAGGATACTATATATAAGTACCATAAGAGAGAAAAGCTTCAATTTTCTTTTTGAAATAAAAAATATAATTTGTTATAAAATTTTCTGTAATACAGTTCTACTAATGAGAAGAATGGAATTCTTTTTGGGCAGGAAACGTTTCACTTAACCTGTGTACAGTTATTGTTCTATAATTGAGAAAGGTTGCAAATCTTCACCTGTTAAAAATTTTTTTAGCTGAGACTATACAAAACAGGCAGAGAGGGTTGTATTTGGCTCACAGGTTATAGTCTGCCAACACAGTCTATCAACCCCTTGAAAACAACTCCTACTTTTTAATAGATTGAAAATCTTCTTTTGACATCTCCTGCTATCATCCTCCACAAATCCAACATCCATACTGATGATTCTTTAAAACCTCAAGCCTTAAAATTCCTTTATCCCACAAATCATAACAACTTTCATCAGCTCATCTCTAAGACTTTTAACTTACATTCATCACCTCTTCCACTATTACCTCTAAAATGGTTCATCACCCTCAACATACCCTCTGTTCTTTCTAATTTTTACATCACCCTATTTGGTTGTCACTTTCTACATTAGTTTGGATATTGTTTTTGGCTATTTCAAAGCCCTTCTCTTTAGCGGTTAACATTTATTCCATTCATTTTCTCCAACCAAATACAATCAATGTCTATCTCTAGCACTGGAAAAAAGTTACCTCTTTTCTATGTTATGGCTAAGGTCACCTATAAAATGTTTCAGAACTAGGCAATAATGTTATTCAATCACATCTGTGCTTTTCTCTAATCAGCAATCCTTTTCATCAATCTCTAGATGGCATTTATTTATCACCAGCCAACCTCCACATATTTCTATACTACTCAAATAAACTACCTTTTCTCTCACTCCAAGAATGACCACTTATAAATGTGTGATTTCCAATCTCAGTTGGGCCCTCCAAACTTACCAGTCCTTGCATTTGTCTTTGGTCAGTTTCCTCAGTCACCATTTCCAGTCTTTATTTCCCTCCTCAAAACCCCAACTGAGGACTTCCCTGGTGGCACAGTGGTTGAGAATCCGCCTGCCAATGCGGGGGACACGGGTTCGATCCCTGGTCCGGGATGATCGCACATGCCGTGGAGCAACTGGGCTTGTGCACCACAACTACTGAGCCTGCGCTCCAGAGCCCACGGGCCGCAACTACTGAGCCTGCGTGCTGCAAACTACTGAAGCCCGCGCACTTAGAGCCTGTGCTCCGCAACAAGAGAAATCACCGCAATGAGAAGCCAACGCACGGCAAAGAAGAGCAGCCCTTGCTCACCGCAACTAGAGAAAAAGCCTACACACAGCATCGAAGACCCAATGCAGCCAAAAACAAACAAAACAACACTTAAAAAAACAAACAAACAAAGCCAATTGAATGCCTCACTTCCCTCTCATATAGGATGGCCTAGCCTCCTAATAGAAAACACTTAGGAGTACCTACTCTGTCCCAGAAGGCTAAATACTTTATATGTACTATTTCATGTAATTTTTCTAACAACCCTATGAGGCTGGTGGTAGTACCAACATTTTATGCATGAGAAAAGGCTTAGTTAAGATGGGGAAGAGGGGCTTCCCCGGTGGCGCAGTGGTTGAGAGTCCGCCTGCCGATGCAGGGGACATGGGTTTGTGCCCCAGTCCGGGAAGATCCCACATGCCGCAGAGTGGCTGGGCCCGTGAGCCATGGCCGCTGAGCCTGTGCATCCGGAACCTGGGCTCCACAACGGGAGAGGCCACAACAGTGAGAGGCCCGCGTACCGCGCAAAAAAAAAAAAAAAAAAAGATGGGAAAGAAACTGTTCTCAAGTGCACAAAGGTATTAAGTGACAAAACCAGGATCCTAATCCAGGTCCCAATTCAGTACCCAGGCTGCTAAACACTATCTGGCCTTCCACTTCACTTGAGAATAAAGAACACTAAGGTTCAAATATATATTCACTCATTTATTAAATAATCATGAGAAGCCCTTATGCCAGACTCTATCTGCTGAGAACACAGCAAGGAAATAAAACAAAGCTCCTGCTCCAATGGAGTTTATATTTTCCAACATATTGATACTATAAATATATTCAATTGATACCCTCATGTGTCATGATCATTGACTATCCTAACCATCTAGCCTTCAAAACTCAACTTCAAGCCTCTCTTCCTCAGAATCCTTTCTGTACCTCTCCAATTTTGATAGCACTCTGCCACTACTTCTGACATTTATTACTCTTAGCCTTATAATTAGACCTCTATCTCCACGAAAGGATGAGTTTTTTAGTGATGAGATGTCTGGATTTTATCTTGGATTTCTCACAATTCCATGGTAGTCCTATACTTAGTAATTGATAAATAAATACTCCAGCATCTGTCTTCCCCTTGGTGTATCACAGCCATCTTACCAACATTCTCTCCAAGGAAACAGGTTTTGAGCAGTTATTTTCCACTGATTCTCAGCTGCCGTTCACAGTTTTGGTCTTGCCCTATGAAAAACTAATTTACACTTATGTATTCCTCCCTTTCATCTGTCTGCATTGAAAAACAGAAGTGTAAAGACACATTACAAAAATATGAAGTTTGGCTAGTTCAGAAGCATAGAGGATATTTTTCTATTCCTTGATCTTTGGTAAATTATCCTAAATTATCCAAAAAAGAAACAGAAGGCAGACTGGGCTGTTTTATGCAAGTTCTACAATACAGGTTAAGTACATCCTATAAAAGAAAAATCAAGACAAAAGCATTTCAAGATAAAGCTTTATATGGCAAGGCATTCTTGAATATTTACTGAAAATAAACTTTGCTGTTCCCTAATATCATTAACTTTAGAGTTGTGTGTAGGTGTTTAGAAAAGGTTCATATGAATTTAAGGGTTATACCTATCCAATGAACCATGGGAAAATTTGAAAACTTATCAGAAAAATTTAATGTTTATTTGTAGGGCTTTTTTGTTTTATTGCTGTTGGAACACACAAAATCTACTCCCCAAATCTAGAGTGCCCTAAGTAGACCTGCGGTTTAATCTGCTTCTAGAAATTGAACGCATTTTTCTGACCAATATTCTAATTCCTTCATCACAGTAATATTACTTTATTGTAACTATTAAAATATATCAATTTCCCAATAAACTACGGTATAACTAAGCCTAATATCTCCAAACTTTTAGGGCTGAGATATTTTTAAATGAGGTACTAGGACCAAATACTTTTTCAAGATATCCGGAATAGCTCAATGAACATTAACAACCAATTAAAATCACTCGAAGTCTGTACATCTATACACTGAAAAACAACTCTTAAGATAAAATTACTGTCGGATTATTTTTTGGGTTCCCCTCCCCACTAGACAAAATATGCTACGCTTGGGCCTCCCTGGTGGCGCAGTGGTTGAGAGTCCGCTTGCCGATGCAGGGGACACGGGTTCGTGCCCCGGTCCGGGAGAATCCCACATGCCACGGAGCGGCTGGGCCCGTGAGCCATGGCTGCTGAGCCTGTGCGTCCGGGGCCTGTGCTCCGCAAACCAAGAGGCCACAGCAGTGAGAGGCCCGCGTACCGCAAAAAAAAAAGCTACGCTTCTAGGAAGTGGCTATTTACGGAAACACCAGTTAAACTCCTCGCAAAGAACTCACAACTTTACGGAAACCAAAGGGCTAGATATTTAAGTGTAAGAAAATCATTCCAAACGATCCGGCAAGCAAAAACACAAAGCCAAGGTCACCCCTCCTACTGTGCCCAAAAGAAAAATTTAAATCTCTAACAGTCCAATTTGCTTCTCGAAGCCAGCTTTATGTTAAGCTCAAGCATTAATACAGGGAAGCCAGCCAATCGTCAACTTCCAAGAGGAACGATGCGGAAGTCCCAGCGGCACTGGCACCTCAAGAAGTGAAGCAGAGACCCCTCCCTTTCTCCCCTGAGTTTCATATTGTCACCTCACCCTTACTCACGGCCGAATTCCGCGGTGCTAATCAACAGGGACGACGCTTAACTACCAGCAGATCCTTATTGCCCGACTCGAGACCAAACTCATGGCCGCCTCACACGTGGGTAAGGCCTAAGGCTACCGCCACCGCCTTTCGGCCTTGCCCCGCATCTCACGCGCTCCCACGCCTTCCTCCCGCTCAAAAACCCACTCACCTCCTTTACGGAGAGAAACTCAAGCAACGGAAAGACTAGATGCCGATCCAAAAAGTGCGCGATGCGAGTAGTCAAGTCGTATTCCGCCATCTTGCCAAGGAAAAGAGAAGTGTGCACTCGCTAAAACTTTATTGATAGCGCCGACAAACGAACGGACAAGACCCTTACTGCGCATGTGCAGTGGTTAAACCAGCCAAAGGAAAGGGGCGGGGTTCAGCCTCGAGCGCTCAGGGAACAATGGCGCATGCGCGAGGTCCTCCCTCCCTTCCTCCTTCCCGGCAACTCTGGGACGGGGTGGATGGGCGGGCAAAATTCCTTTTGTTTGCAAGTTTGTTGGTGTCCCGCAATCCGTTCCGTTAACAAATACTGAAAACTCAGAATTGATTGCTGAGGCAATGTCATTTGTATTGGAGATGCGGCAAAGGACAAGATAATGAGGCCGCTGCTCTCCAGAAAATTAAGTACAAGGAGGAATAGCTGAGCTTTTATTTGGTGTATAGTAATCGTTTTGTAAGCATTTGTTAAATTAAGATGGGATGGTCTTCTAGAGAAAAAACAAGTGAAATAATTTCAGATTATAGTAAAAGCCATAACTTGGTGTTGGGGGGGCAGGGAGGTGAGGGACGCGGTGCCAGTTTGGGGCTTTTCAGTTAGGGTGTTTAGATAAAACTCAG
This sequence comes from Monodon monoceros, assembly GCF_005190385.1. Lineage (NCBI taxonomy): Eukaryota > Metazoa > Chordata > Mammalia > Artiodactyla > Monodontidae > Monodon > Monodon monoceros. The sequence continues at coordinate 26,565,341 of NW_021703770.1, read as the reverse complement.
GGTTACAATTTAGTCGAGGTTGTGGTAAGAGAAGCAGGTGACCAAAATTAGAGCCTGCGTGGAAACATGCCTGGTGGAAGCACAGCAAAGACAAAGTCCATGAGACAGGAAAGGGCTTGGTGTCCTTCAAAAACTGAGTATCCTACCAGACTGGAGAGTGAGGTTACAGACATGGAGAAGGGCCAGGTCTCCATTAAGGTAGGGAATGTGAGTATTTTATTCTAAGTACTCTTGTCTCCTTGTCATCTTTCAGACCTCTGCATTTTGGAGTGCCTTTGGAGTGTCTTGGACCTTTTCACTCTCTAGGCCAATGCCCTAAGTGATGTCATTCAACCTAAGGGCTTTAAATGCAATCCACACATTGACAACTCCCAAATTACAGCCCCAGAACAAACTATTAGTTAACAGCTAATAGTCCATATATTAGTTAACAGCTAATACTCCATATATCCAACATCTCAACATTAACGTGTCCAAAAGCAAATTCCCCATGTAGCTCGTCAAAACCTGCTCCTTCTACACTCTTCTCCACCTCAGTGAATGCCCACTCCATCTGTCCAGTTGTTCAGACCCAAAACCTTCGAGTCGTCCTTGACTTTTCTCTTTCTCTTATACTCTACATTGACTTCACCAACAAATCCTCTGGTTCTACCTTTAAAGCATGTCCTGATCAATCAGTTCACACCACCTACAAAGTTAATCCCTACTCCAAAACACCATTATCACTTGCTTTGGTTTTTGAAATAGTCTCTTCACGAATCACCTTGCTTCCCCTCTTTTCCTCCTGTGGTTTATTCTCCATATATAAGCCAGAGTGACTTTTAAAAGTCAGATTATGCTCAAAACCCTCCAGGCCTTGTAATCTCACTCAGAGAAAAACATATGTCTCAAAGTAGCCTAAAAAGCCCTGCACCATCTGGACCCGTTACCTCTCTTACCTCATCTTCTCTCTCTCCTCCTCTTGCTCATTCTACCACAGCCCTAAGGAACCACTCTGTAGATTTTCCCATTCAGGACTTTCAAATGAATGGAATAACATGATATATGGCCTTTGGGGTCTGACTTTTTTCACTTTACTTAATGTTTTCAAGGTTCATCCAAGTTGTAGCATGTATCAGTACTTCATTCCTTTTTAGGTCTGATTAATATTCCATTATACGGATATACCACATATTATTTACCCATCCATCCACTGATGGACATTTGGTTTTTTTCTACTTTTTGGCTACTATGAATAATGCTGCTATAAACATTCGTGTACACATGTTTATGTGGACATATGTTTTCAGTTCTCTTACATATATATTCAGAGGTGGAATTGCTGTGTTATATGGTAACTCTACGTTTAATTATTTGAGGAACCATCAGAGTATACTATAAGTTTGTACGATGTTACCACTGGAAGAAACTGAGTAAAGGGTACACGGGATCTTCATGTATTATTTCTTACAGCTGCATGTGAATCCACAATCAGAATAAAAGTCTAATTTAAAAAAAAAAGTGACTCCTAGACTTTGGGCTTAAAAAACTGGATACCTACTGGTGACAGTAAAAGGTGGGTGGGGGAATGGCAAAGGAATATGTATGAGTGCTAAAATTAGGAATTCTGTTTCAGACAGAATAACATTCCTATTAGCTACCCAAGTGATGCTGTCTAGTATGCAAATGGAGATACTGGGCTTCCCTGGTGGCACAGTGGTTGAGAGTCCGCCTGCTGATGCAGGGGACACGGGTTCGTGCCCCGGTCCGGGAAGATCCCACATGCCACGGAGCGGCTAGGCCCGTGAGCCATGGCCGCTGAGCCTGCGCGTCCGGAGCCTGTGCTCCACAACGGGAGAGGCCACAACAGTGAGAGGCCCGCGTACCGCCAAAAAAAAAAAAAAAAAAATGGAGATACTATTCTGGATCAGTTGATATAGTTGTTAATCACTTACCATCCGTGTAACCTTGTACTAGCTGTTTTCAAGGATTTGGGAGTAGGATATGATCTCTGCCATAGTGTCATTACAGTATTGTTGGGAAAGCAAGGCTGAATTTCCATGAAGCAAAGAATAAGTGGTGGTATAGGCTGCTGTATTGTAGGGAATAGTCTTTGTAGCCTCTAAGAGGTGATAGCTGTAATATGAAGTTTTCTGTAAGCCCAGAGACCAAAGCTGTAATAGAATATAGACAGGAAAAGAGGAAGTTAAAGAGAGAAAAAGCAGGAACTGAGGCTTCCAGCAAAAGTGAGCTGCAGCAGAGGAAGGAAGGAAGCAGGTAGAAGTACGGAAACTTGCCAAAAAGGAACAGAGAGCATCTTTGAGAAGCAGTGAGAAATAAGATGCAATTCAATTTGATTAACATTTTGAACTTTTAATATGCCAGGTACTAAGCTAGGTGTTAATGGGACTATATAATCCGTAAGAGCTAGTCTCTGGCCCAGGAGCTTTCAATCTAATAGGTAGCAATTATTTGTTCATTCATTCAATATAAATTGAACACCTGCAATATGCTAAGCACTGGTCTAGGTCCTGGGAATACAGCAGTAAAGAAAACAAATTGCCTTCTCTAAAGAAGCTTATATTCAAGTTGGGGGAGACAGATAAAAACATATTAACAAATACATAATTTGTCCAGTGGTGATAAGTGCTATGAAGAACAATAGGCAGGGTGAGAATGATGGGAAGAAGTTGCTAATTTATATAAAGTGGTCAGAGAAGGCGTCTCTAATAAAGTAGAATTTGAAAAGAGATATGAAGGAAGTGAGGGTGCCTGTGGCTGCCTAGAGGAGAAAAAGCCAGGTGAAGGAACATTAAGTATCAATGTATGGAACTGATTGAGCAAGGGGAAGTGTGGCAGAAGATGAGTTCAGAGAGGGAGTGGTGGGACAGATGACATAATGCTTTGTAGGCCACAGTAAAGACTTTGGGTTGCATTCTGAAGGAGGTGGGCAGGTACTGGAGGGTTTTGAGCAGAGAAGGCATATAATCAGTGTTTATGCTTTTAAAAAAGGCCACTTTGAGGGTTTGGAAGGGGGTGGGGGAAGAAGCTCATTCACAGAGAGACCAGTTAAGGGACTATTGAAATAACTCAAGCAAGAGATGATGGTGGCTTAGATCAGCATTGGTGGCTTAGGTAGCATTGAAAGAGTTAGGGACAGTAGTGAAATTCTGAATATATTCCAAATGCATAGCTAGCAAAATTTGTGCATTAGATGCATTAGATGAGAAGGAGAAGGGTCCAAGATGACTCTAAGGTCTAGAAGAAATGAGAGGCCCTTTGCTTAGATGAGGAAGGGTGTGATAGATGCGTGTTTAGAGGAGAGAAATCAAGAGTTAAGTTTTGGACATATTATGTTTGGGATGCCTATTAGACACCTAAGTTGAAATACTGATTAAGCAGTGGTACATATGAATCTGGAATTCAGGAGAAAGGTAAGAGCTGGAGACAGAAGACTAGATCTTGTCAACCTCCTGATGAAATTTAGAACCATGGCACTGGATGAGATCAGACTGTGAGTATGTTGGGAAAAGAGATGAGGAGGGCTAAATCTTAGGCACTTCAACTTGTAGAGGTTGGGATAATTCAGATCAAGTAAAGACACCAGAGAAAGACTGGCCAGGAAGTGGAGGAGGAATGTGGAGGAACAAGAGAAAGTGGTGTTCCAGGCACCAAAGAAGGAGATTGGTCCAAGCACCAAGGAGCAATTAACTGTGTCAAATGGTACAGTTTGTTCAAGATGACAACTGAATACAGTAAGTCCCCTCCATAGGGACGAGTTCCATTCCGAGAGCACGTTCATAAGTCCAATTTGTTTGTAAGTCCAACAAAGTTAGCCTAGGTACCCACCTAACACAATCAGCTATATAGCACTGTACTCTAATAGCTTTCACACAAATAATACATAAAAAGCAAACAGACACAAAAAATAAAGAAACCATTTTTAATCTTACAGTACAGTACCTTGAAAAGTACGGTAGTACAGCACAACAGCTGGCATACGGGGGCTGGCATCGAGTGAACAGGCAAGAAGAGTTACCGACTGGAGCAGGGAGAGGAGGTGGGAGATGGTAGAGCTGAAGGATCCTCAGCAATAGGAGACGGAGGGCGAGCTGCAATTTCATTCACGCCTGACGTTGATGGCACAGGTTCTGGTTTCTTGCTGGATTCAATTCTATCTACCCTCTTAAAAAAAGCGATCCAGTGACGTCTGAGTAATAGCTCTTTCTTTCTCATCATAGAGGACACGGTAGCACTGGATTGCACTCTGAACAGCTGCTGCAACCTTCCTTCGTGTACCATTCTACACGGTCCTGTGCCTCAAAAACTAACAGTGCCTCCTCAAATAAAGAAAATCCCCTCGCCACTTCCTGCGTCATGACTTTCTTCAGTTCTTCAGTTACTTCTTCTTCCTCTTGTCTCTCTTTGTCCTTTCTCTGAGCCTCCAATTCCTGGCGCTTCTTAGCAGTACCAGCTACATCACCGCCGCTTTTACGCTTGCTTCCAGACATCCTGGGCTTGAAATAAAGATACTGTACCACTGTACTCTATACAGTACTGTACAGTAAAGTGCACAAAAGCACAAGCTCGTGTAGAGGATGCATGTGACAATGTACACCAGACATGTGAACTAACATGTGATTGGACATTTGAATGCACATTCACATCTTTGAAAGCTCGCAACTTGAAGGTTTATATGTAGGGCACTTACTGTGTTGCTCTTTGACTTTCTAAGATATGCAGGTTATTGATGACTTTGATAAAAGCAATTTCAGTGAGTGATGGATGAAAGTCTGTTTGGTGTGAGCTCAAAAGATGGGAGGAGAGAAAGTGAAACACCATATATAAACAGATCTTTTGAGGAATTTTACTAGAAAGGGAAGCAGTAAAATGGAACGATAGATGTGGGGTCTAGGGAGCGTGTTTTAAAAGATGTGTGTATGCTGATAGACATGCTACAGTACTTACATAAATAACTACCATGGAAGGATAGAGTATTATGACAAGCTGTAGGGAATATGAGAAGAGCATGTGGTCCTAGGCAACTGGCTCCAAACGGAGATTGATTCTCCATGAGGGTAGAGAAAATGGAGAAAGCTTGGTGGATTGGATGTCTTTTGTATTGGAACTACTGACTTTTAAAACAGATGTGGGAGAGAGCATTACAGGTGGTTCAGGAACGATTTGAACAGTAGAGAGACACAAAAACAGAAGGATATAAGAAATATCTGGGAAAGACAACTTGGGAAGTTGACTGAAGATTGAAGACTATAGAAGAGGATATGCCAGAAAACACAAGACCAGGGCCAAACAGTAGAAAGCTTATGTGAGGAATTTGAAATTCATCTGAAGTCATGAGGAGCCTTAAAATATTTTTGAGTGTGAGACTGTTTCAGGAAGGTAGTTCTGACTGTCATGTGGACAGTGAATTGGTTAGGTGAAATGCAGCCAGGCTGTGGAAGATCTTCAAAACCAGACTGGGAAACTTGGATTTGACCAGATAGGCAATGGGAGCCACTCATTAAGTTCTTAAATAGAAAAAGACATGAAGACAGTGGTGTTTTGTCCTTTACAATTAAACTGCAAGTGATTTACAAGAAGGATTAAAGTGGTGACAGATTGGAAACTCTGCTGATTTGCCTGGCTTTTCCCTTGGAATTTTCCTTGCTGGTTTGTGAAAATATCTTATTTCTTTTTATAAGAGAGATTTAGCCCCAAATATGGAAAATCTGACTTTCTTGCTTTAGTCTCTTCCTAGTGTTTTAGTTAAAAAGAGATATTACAGAAGAAAAACAGGCAAGGCCTCACCTGGTAGGATCTAGGTGGTTTCAGGTGAAGACTTTCTCATACATTCATCAGATATTGATGCAACACTTTTCATTTGCTGATCACCATGTCAGGCTCTGGGGAAACAAAGAAAGGAAACCAAGCCCAGCCTAAAAGGAACTTACGGTTTAGTGGAGGTGACAAGCATGTAAAATATAAAATAATCATAGCACCATGTGAGAGAGTCTATGCACAGAGTGTCGGGAGGAGGAAGTGATTTGCTGCCAGAGAAAGCTGGAGTTTCATGGGGAAAGTAACACTGGACTACCTCTACCTGAATAGATGTTTAACTGACTAAGAAAAGGGAAAAGGGGCTTCCCTGGTGGCGCAGTGGTTGAGAGTCCACCTGCCGATGCAGGGGACACAGGTTTGTGCCCCGGTCTGGGAAGTTCCCACATGCCGCGGAGCGGCTGGGCCCGTGAGCCATGGCCACTGAGCCTGCGTGTCTGGAGCCTGTGCTCCGCAACGGGAGAGGCCACAACAGTGAGAGGCCCACATACCACAAAAAAAAAAAAAAAAAAAGGAAAAGAATGTTTTAGGCAGAGGGAAGAGCAGGCACAGACTTGACCTTGAGTAAAAGCATAGTGTGATCAGAGACATTGAGAAGGTCTTTATGCCTAGAGGGTAGCATGTGTGATGGCAAGTGGCAGGACATGAGTCTGAGTTGAGGGGTCAGGGCTGAATTGTCAAGGGCTCTGTGAACTATGCTGAGGAGTTTAGATTCTATCCTGCAGGCCCTTTCTCCTGGTAACTCTTTTATCATCTGTCTTTGACACACCTTCCTCTGTCTTTCTAGTTCAGGCTCTGATCATCCCTCACACAGACAGACTATTGCAATAGTCATCCAAAGGGTCTCCCTGTCCCTAGCCCTGCACCCATCTAGCCTGTCCTCCACCCTGCTGTCCTGGTGACCTAAATGTACATCTAACCTTGTTATGAACTGAATCGTGCCCCCCTCTCCTGAAATTCATATGTTGAAGTCCTAGCCTCCAGTACCTTAGAATGAAACTGTATTTGTCGATAGGGTCTTTAAAGAGGTAATTAAGTTAAAATGAGGTCATTGTGGTGAGTCCTAATCCAATATGACTGTGTCCTAATAAGAAGAAGAGATTAGGATAGAAACATGTACAGAGGAAAGACCTTGTGAAGACACAGGGAAAAGATAGCCATCTACAAGCCAAGGAGAGAAGCCTTAGAAGAAACAACCCTGCCAACATATTGATCTTGAACTTCTAGCCTCCAGAATTGTGAGACAAAAAATTTCTGTTGTTTAAGCCACCTAATCTGTGGTACTTTATTTTGGCAGCCCTAGCAAACTAATACACTCTGCACTTCTAATTTCATATAGTATAACATAAAAACATCTTAGCACACTGTAGGATGTTCTTTAGAACTTTATCTCTCCAGAGCTGTACACCCCTTCCATGCTAACTTCTGCTCAAATAAGCCATCAAGTTTTTTGCTTCTCTACATTAAGAAGTGAGAAATAGCCCCAAAAAGCAACCTAATTCTACACCCTAAGGAACTAGAAACTGAGCTCAAAATTAGCAGAAGAAAGGAAATAATAAAGATTAGAGCAGAAATAAACAGAGAATAGAAAAACAATAGAAAAGGTTAACCAAACTGAGAGTTGGTTCTCTGAAAAGATAAACAAAATTGACAAACACTTAGCTAGAATAACCAAGGGAAAAAGAGAAGCCCCATATCAACAAAATTATAATTGAAGAAAGAGACACTACAACTGATACCACAGAAATACAAAGGATCATAAGAGGCTACTATGAATAACTATATGCCAACAAATTGGACAACCTAGAACAGATGGAAAAATTCTCATAAATATACAACTTACCAAGGGAGAAATAGAAAATCTGATAGACCAATTACTAGTAAAGAGATTAAAACAATAATCAAAATACTCACACAGGGGCTTCCCTGGTGGCGCAGGGTTTAAGAATCCGCCTGCCAATGCAGGGGACACAGGTTTGAGTCCTGGTGCAGGAAGATCCCACATGCCGTGGAGCAACTAAGCCCGTGCGCCACAACTACTGAGCCTGTGCTCTAGAGCCCGCAAGCTACAACTACTGAAGCCCAAGTGCCTAAAGCCCGTGCTCCACAACAAGAGAAGCCACCGCAATGGGAAGCCTGTACACCGCAATGAAGAGTAGGCCCCGCTCACCACAACTAGAGAAAGCCTGTGCACAGCAACAAAGACCCAACGCAGCCAAAAATAAATAAATAAATAAATTTATTAAAAAAAAAAATCTCCTACGAAGAAAATCCCAGGACCAGATGGCTTCACTGGTGAATTTTAACAAAAATTTAATAAGGAATTAACATCAAACCTTCTCAAACTCTAACAAAAAATGAAGGGGAGGGCACTCTCAAACTCATTTTATGAGATCAGCATTATCCTGATACCAAAACTGCAAGGGACACTGCTAGAAAAGAAAACCACAGGCCAATATCCCTGATGAATGTAGATGCAAAAATTCTCAATAAAATACTAGCAAACCAAACTTAGCCACACATTAAAAGAGCCATTCACCATGATCAAGTGGGATTAATCCATGGGATGCAAGGATGGTTCAGCATATGCAACTCAATTAATGTGTTACATTATGTTAATAGAATTAAAGGAAAGAATGATATGATCATCTAAATAGATGCAGGAAAAGCATTTGGCAAATTCAACATCCATTCATGATAAACACTTTTTAACAAGTTAGGCATAGAAAGAACATATCTTAACATAATAAAGGCCATGTATGATAAGCCCACAGCTCAATGGCAAAAGGTTGAAAGCTTTTCCTCTAAGATCAGGAATAAGACAAGGGTGCCCACTTTTACCACGCCTATTCAACATAGCAGTGGAAGTCCTAGCTAGAGCAATTGGGCAAGAAAAAGAAATAAAAGGTATAAGAATTGGAAAGGAAGAAGTAAAATTGTCTCTATATGCAGATGACAGTGATTTTATAGACAGAAAATTCTAAAGACTCAATCAAAAGACTGTTAGATTTTATCAATGAGTCCAGTAAAGTAGCAGGATACAAAATTAACACACAAAAATTAGTAGTGTTTCTATACACTAATAATGTAATTTCTGAAAAAGAAATAAAGAAATTGATCCCATTTACAATAGCATCAAAGATAATAAAATACTTAGGAATAAATTTAGTGAAGATGTGAAAGATCTCTACTCCGGAAACTACAAGACATTGACGAAAGAAATTGAAGAAGACACAAATAAATGTAAAAGCATCCTGTGTTTATGGATTGAAAGAATTAATATTGTTAAGACAATAATACTACCAAAAGGCATCTATAGATTCAGTGCAATCCCTGTCAAGATTCCAATGCTATTTTTTATGGAAGTAGAAAAAAACACTTCTGAAATTTATACGGAGTCACAAGTTTATGGTTTATTCGCTTGCTCTCTAGCAGCTCCTTCAGACTAAAATGCCCTTCTGCCCTCTCCCACCCTGTTGACCACCTCTTCACTTTTTTTTAAAAATAAATTTATTTTTATTTATTTATTTTTGGCTGCACTGGGTCTTCGTTGCTGTGTGCGGGCTTTCTCTAGTTATGGCGAGCGGGGGTTGCTCAGCAGTTGTGGTGCAGGGGCTTAGCTGCTCTGCAGCATATGGGATTTTCCCAGGCCAGGGCTCGAACCCGTGTCCCCTGCATTGGCAGGCAAATTCGTAACCACTGCGCCACCAGGGAAGTCCCAACCTCTTCACTTTTTAAGACTTGGATTAAGCATCATCTTCTTTATTCTGTGTCTCCCATTAGCAGAGCATATCTGAAGTAATCCCTCCAGCCTCTCACTACCAGTAACAAACTTTTATCACAGAGTCTATAACATTTTAGCCCACCTTTTTTTTTTTTTTTTTTTTTTTTGGCGGTACGCAGGCCTCTCACCGTTGTGGCCTCTCCCGTTGCGGAGCACAGGTTCCGGATGTGCAGGCCCAGCGGCCATGGCTCACGGGCCCAGCCGCTCCGTGGCATGTGGAATCTTCCTTCCCGGACCGGGGCACAAACCCGCATCCCCTGCATCGGCAGGCGGACTCTCAACCACTGTGCCACCAGGGAAGCCCCCTTTTATTATTTTTTAATGTTTGTTTCCCCCATTAGGCTGTAAACATCTTGAATGTAAGGACTATGAATATCTGTCTTTGTAGTCCTAGTTCCTGTCTCAGTACCTGACATATACCAAGTACTCAACAAATGCTATGGAAATGAATAAATGTGCATAGAGCCTGGAATATCCAGACCTACATGTTCTTGAAAGAATTTCTTTCATATTTTGTTTTTGTTTTTTGGCCGCACCATGCAGTATGTGGGATATTAGTTCCCCGACCAGGGATCGAACCCATGACCCCTGCAGTAGAAGCATGGAGTCTTAACTACTGGACTGCTAGGAAAGTCCCTCATCCATATCTTGGAATAGCCTAATGAATACCTGTCACTACTGTAGTGGACACTTTCAGAATGCTCATGCCTTCTGATTCAATAGCTCTCTTAGATATTTCTAAATAACACTAAATAATATTATATTTAATCCAATTACCCTTTTTACGTACCGCATGCAGATGCCTATTGCAGTATGCCTTCTTTAACTATATTTCCCACTCATTTATTCAACGCACATTTATTCAGTCCCTATTCTAGCCAGACACAGTGCTAGATTCTGAGAGTGAGAAAATAACTAAAATGCTGTTCCTACATGAAGGAACTCATAATTAGGCAGAAGGGACAGATACCTAAACTAACAATTCATATTTCAGTGTGGTAAGTGCAATGATAGAGGTGTGCATGGGATATTAATGTAGTGCTTTAATTAGATTGAAAGCATGGACACATCGTACAGCTAGGTGTTTTCTGTCTTTTTTTCCAAAATAATTATTGCTTCTGGGAGTGTGTATCTTCAGAAGCTGACTTTTTCCTGACCTTATTCCCTTGCTCTGGGGGACCTTATTGGAACTCTTTATGTACTGATTCCACCTAATTCCTGTGTGAGAATTTCCAGAAGCCTCAGTCCTGCTGTCATCCTCATTAAAGAATCACACAGAGAGAAGGTGCCTTTGGAGGACTTAAATCTCCTTCTTTCTTCACTTACCACCTCATATAAAGCTAGGATTGACAGCTAAATCTACTTCACTTGGAGAGGTTGTAATATGTGAAGTGAAGGATATCGGGCAAAGGGAAACATCACTGCTCTTTCTCATCTGTCCCTGATGCTAGCACCTGGAATGCGGCTACCCCATTATTTGGGGGAAGATAGCAATTCCCAGTGGTTGGAAGTATCTCAGAGGAATCTGAAAGAGTTGTGATGAATCTAAGAGTTGACAAGCTAAATAAACCACTAGCCACTTCAGAACATAATTAAAATACCTATGTATCTGTTCAAATACTTCTAATTCTGTGTGTCTTTTATAGCATATTTTGTGCCTGTGTTATCTGTCTTTAAAAATTCCTGCAGTCCAAATAAATGTTAACTGCCTGGTTACCAGACTAACATGGTTACTGACAGGAAAACGGTGACACTGAAATGCAGTACAGGCTTCTAATCATGACAATTATCATTTGAATACATTCTCTTGTGTGATAACAGCCAGCTTCAATTATCTGGCCAGACATCTTATTTAGCATTTATTTGAAAAATTTGACATGAACAATATGGGCTCTTTAAGAAAGTAATTTTTAAAAATATTTTCCCCAGTACTTTGTTATGTATCTCAAGCCAATGTTGGGATCTACCAGCTATGAGGGAATTAAGCTAGTAATGCATGCAAGTCAAGTTACTTCTGATATAATCCAAAACTTAAAAGTAAATATTAAGATGATGTAGGGAGCCAGGAAGAATTTTCAGCCTAAAACCCAAACAGGTAAACAGGGTTTTCCAGGGACGCCAGAGGCCCAAGACAGAAGAGTTAACCAGGAAGAACAGTAACCTTGTTCGTGCTTGTGGTATCCCCTTTGCCATGTTGTGTTTTCTTATCTGTTTGCATGTCTGTTCCTTCTACTACACTATAGGTTCTCAAGGTCAGGAATGAGGCATATTTATGTACCTCTATATCCATGTACCTTTTGGAGGAAATGAAGTCACGGGAAAGAAGGCCTGTAGGTCGTCCCAAAGGGGAATAACAACTGGGATTCATATGAAAGCACTTAAATATCTTAATATTATTCAACTAACCAGATGATTTAAGACTAGGATGTGGTTAGAGCGATCTTCCCTGACTTTCTTATTTAGAATAGCTTCCTCCAACATTACCTGACTTTGTTAATTTCCCTCCCATTGCTTATCACAACCTATAATGATCTTGTTTACATGTTGACTGGTTTACATCTTTCTCAGCTCATGGTAATTCCATGAAGGCAGGAACCTAATCTTTGGCCTTGTTCATTACTGCCCAATAACTATTTGTTACTTGACAACTATTTGCTGAATGAAGTTTTGAATGAATTAATATGTCTGATTTAGGCCAAATGAATATGTTTGTATTCTGAAAATTTCTTACATGATAGGAAAAACTTGCTTACATACCAGGATACAATGGGCACAGGGGGAAGTAGAACTATTGAAAAAGGAAAGAACATGAAAAATGCCTTAAGTCCTGGTATTTGATCTCTGAAAGGGAGGTCTCCCCTTTTTTATTCTCCTAAGTGACAATAGGAAATTAACTCAGTGCCGTGGAGGAAGGGAAGTGGGTTAGTGGTATTCCTATCTTTGAAGACTCCTCTGAGTCCTGGAGATTGGGAATAAGGGAGTTGTCACAGGAGTTAAGAACCACTTATTTAACAAAGGTATTCTATACTTGCCATGTGACAAGAGCTGAGGGGGCCCACGTACAAAGATGCCCAGGAAGACTGTGAAGCAGCAACAGGTAAAAAGCAGAGCTCCCAGTCTGTAGATGCTGGAAAAGATGTGTGTACTAGATTCACTGTTTTTATCTCTTCTTTTATATTTTTAAAATAATTTCTCTCTTATTTTTTTCTTTTTTGGCCACATGTGGCTTTCAGGATCTTAGTTCCTGGACCAGGGATTGAACCTGGGCCACTGCAGTGAAAGTGCCAAGTCCTAACCACTGGACCACCAAGGAATTCCCTAATGTCTCTTTTAAAAATGAAAAACTTTCCCTTGGCACTTTCTATTTCTTTTAAGGCATTCATTAATCTAATTCTTTTTAATTAATAAATTAATTAGTCTAATTCTTCACTGAGGTCTGTCACCTCAATGCTGAGCTTTTCTAATTCTGATTCATGATGTTCTTTCATATCTTGAATCATTTTCTTAATGTGTTTTATGTTTGTTTTGAAATGGTAGGTTACAGTTTTGAGCTCTTTTGTGGGCACATCTTCCTGGCCTGCTTTCCTTGTCTGTAAGGATGTTAGTTTGCTCTTATTTTTTCTTATAATAAATTTTGTATGGGATTTCCCCTGGATATTTTCCTTATGCTCATTTCTATGGGAAATTGGGGGGGGGTTGTGGGGTTTTTTTGTTTTTTGGTGTCTTTTTTTTTTTTTTCCCCCTTGAACTTTTACAGTGAGGCTGTTGGAGAAAATTTTTTCTGACTCTAGCATGCTCCCTCTTCTGTTGCTTTTGTGTAGCAGTCAGAACCTTGGTGGCTTTCTCTCTGGAGTTCCCTGGCCCTGTTTCCTGCCCCCTGAAACTTCCTTTACTTTGTCCTGGTTGTTCAGGTGCTGCTGAGATTTATTCTACTCTCAGCGTCTTCTCCTTCCTCAGTGTTGGGCCGTGTCTCACATCGGAGCACCGACGAGTCACAGGGTGGCCCAGCTGCTCCGACCCCTGCAGGCCTGCGTACTCGAGCGCCGCTGGGGCGGGAGCCGACAAAGCGCTCGCTCCCTCGCCGGTTGCGCATTGCCCGCTGCTGAGCCGTGAGCCAAGCGCTCCTGGCGGCCAAGGGCACCTGCCCGCACCTGCTTCGCAGCCGTCGCCCGCTAGCTTCCTTCCTCCCGTACAGGCCCTGAGAATCTGACTGTTGGGGGTTTGGCCGCACCCACGTGTATTTTGGGGTCCCCTAGCTTTGTGGTATATGTTGCCCAGGCGTTTTGGCTTCGCCATGTATTTGCTCTGTTTATGTAGTGGTTGTGGTTTGCTTGTTTTTCCTTTCTGTTTTGTAGAAATTCAGAGATTTAAAACCTGGGCTTCTGCCATCTCTCCCAAGTACCCGTCAACTGCATTTAAACCTGGGAGAAACCTGGGACTAAGCAGATAAGACTTCACACAGGCCCTTTGAATTAAAGGGTAATCTTAAATATTTATCAAATATGATGTCCCCTCTTTACCCCTATCACCACTTACCATACATGTAGCAGCTTCTTTCTTTCCTAGGCAGCTTTGCTGTGTTCAGCTTTGCCCTCACCCTCCATGCTTGGTCTACGTAATCTCCCTAATGTAGAAATACACACTCCTCTTTCCTACCCAATAAATCCTAAACTCCTGAGAAGGGCAAGCGAGACAGTCCATAACCGGGGCCTTTCTCTCTCTTTAGTCTGACCTCCTGTTGCACAACCTTCAAACCCTGTGTGTTAATGCTACTGGACTGCTTGTGATTACTCACGTCCACACTGTTTCAAGACTCAGTGCTTTTGTGCATCTTTTTGCTTCTGCCTGGAATGCCTTTTCCACCTTTCGCCTTATGACTGGTTCTTATTCAAGTTTCCAGCATTAACTGCACCCCTCTGGGATCTCAAAGCATCTTTTTTTTTTTTTTTTTTTTTTGCGTTACGCAGGCCTCTCACTGCTGTGGCCTCTCCCGTTGCGGAGCACAGGCTCCGGACGCGCAGGCTCAGCGGCCATGGCTCACGGGCCCAGCCGCTCCGCGGCATGTGGGATCCTTCCGGACCGGGGCACGAGCCCGTGTCCCCTGCATCAGCAGGCGGACTCGCAACCACCGCGCCACCAGGGAAGCCCCTCAAAGCATCTTTTAGTTCTTGTCATTTACCAGGTAAGATCTATATAATCTAAGTGTTTCCTCCACTTCGCAGTAAGCTAGGGACAATATCTTACTTACCTTTGTGACCCTGCATCATGTATAGTGCCTTGGACATAGATAATATTAACATTTTCACTGTGTTTTGCTTCTATCTGTCCTTTCTGAGTCATTTTATCTGCCCTTAGTACTTCAGGTATGCTCTGTATCATTTACTGCCATGGTACATTAAAAGAAAAAAGTATCAAATTTCTCTCGCTAGATCAGTAGGTCTTCTGAGCTCCGGATCATTTATTCAACTGCTTGGGTAACATCTGCATTTGTGGGTTTTAAGTAGTACATTTAAAACAGTGAATCTAGTACACACATCTTTTCCAGGAGTCCAAATCAAGATCCAGTTCCCCACTAGTGTTCCCTTTCTTGATTAATGGCACCTTGTTGATCATGCCAGAAAATAGGAATCATGATGACTCATTCTGTTTTCTAAACTCCCTAAGCAACACGTCTTATTGATTCCATCTTCCAAGCCCATCTCAGATCCATCCTTTTCTTAACCACTCTCACTGTACCACTTGAAGCCCTATTATCTCTCACTTGAAGCCATTTAAAACAGATTCCTAACTATACTCCTGTATCCACTCTTGACTTTCCCTAATCTGTTTTATATATAACAGACAAAATTACTCTTTGAAAATGAAAATCTAATCATATTGCTTACAACCAATCAGTGGCTTTTCATTGCTCTTAGCATGAAGTCTGAAAATCCTTACATTGGCCTCTAAGTTCCTGTTCTTCCTTTTGCTCACTGGCTTCCTTTAAACTCCTCAAATTCAGTCATCTCCTTCCTATTGCCCAGTTATTCTTTTTCCTCTGCCTGGATGCTCCTCTCCATCCTCCTTCCCCCTTACCAGGCCAAACACATACTTTGGCTTTAATATAGTAAACATTTCTCTGCTGTTCTTTATAGTTCAATTACTTATGTATGCATCCCTAAACAACATAGTTTACTTTTGCTTGTTTTTGAACTTCACATAAATAAAATCAAATTCTATGAATCATTTTATGACTTGTTTTTTTTTTGGTCACGCTGCGCAGCTTGTGGGATCTTAGTTCCCTGATCAGGGATTGAACCCCGGGCCCTCGGCAGTGAGAGAGTGCAGTCCTAACAACTGGACCACCAGGGAATTCCCAGGACTTGTATTTTATATTCAACATTATGTTTGAAGGATTCATCTATAATGCTGAGTGTATAGTTTGTTTATTTTCATTGTTCTATATTTTCCATATATTCTATTCTACAATATAATGTTCTAGAGTCAATGAACTTTAGGTTGTTTTCAGATTGAGGCTGTAATGAATGATGAGGCTATGAACCTTATTGAACATATATCCTGGTCTACCTGTGCACCCATTTCATGGGGGTATATACCTATGACCTTTGGCAATTAATGACAAATTGTTTTGTAAAATGAACATCAAGATTACACCTACACCAGGAGTATATGAGAGTTGTTGCTACACATTCTTGCTGACACTTTTTAACTCATGCCAATCTGATGGAAGTACACTTTGCGTATACTCTTTATAATAAATCTATGCTTTATAAAATAATAATATGGCAGTACGTGGTCATTTGTTTCCAGATAGGGCCTTAGCAATACCTCCAACCCCACATACCCTTCTGCAACATGATCTTGGAGCTCTTCCAGTAAAAGGTGGAGTCTTTTTCTCTTCCCCCCAAATCTGGGCTGACGCCATGACTTGCTTTGGCTTCTAGCTCTAGGTCTTAAGAAGCCTGACATTTCCACTTTTATTCTCATGGGATACAGCTGTGATATAAACAAGCTCAGGTTAGACTACTGAATAACGAGAGACTATGTAGAAAGAGGTTAAGCCAGCTCCCACCTATTCCAGCTACCCAGCTAAGGTCCCAGACACATGAGTGAAGCCATCTTAGACATTCCAGCCTCAGTCAAGCTTTCAGCTGAATGCAGCTGCATGCGTGAACCCAGTCAATACTATGTATTGAAAAATGATTGTTAATAAACGGTTGTTACATTAAGCCACTAAGTTGTGGAGATTTTGTTATACAGCAATAGGTAACTGAATCACAATATATATCAAAAACCTTAAAAATGCTTATACCCTCCATATCAATTTCTTTAACAATCTATCTTAAAGAAATATTTTAAAATGAAGTTTTAAAATGTGTACAAAAATGTTCATCATAGTGTTCTTTACATTTTTTTTAAAGTGGAAACAACTGCTATGTTTAAAATTTTAAATACAGAGTAGTAAAATAAATTATGATGCTTTCATAAGACAGAACATTCTACAGACAAAACTACATTGAAAGGGTTTTTAATGACATTGGAAAATGCTGAAGAAAAATCGGGTGGTAATGGCAGGATCAATATATATTAACATATATATATATTCTTGTTAAAAAAACTGTACACAGAAAAACACTGGAATAAATAAATCAATATATTAACAATGGTTTGGTTGTCTTGATTTAAGTTTTCCCATTCTTTGAAAGTTTTCTACAGAAAGGATATATTACTAGGATATATTCACTAGGGACTTAAAATTTTTCATTTTGCCATGGACTAGTAGAAACTTCATATGGGAGATGCTGCCTCAAAAAAAGAAAAAATCACACTAAAACTTAAAATTACACAAGGACACCAAATGTCCTATATATGTTGGTAGAAAACCACCTAGATTTCCTAATAAAATTATCTTTAAAGCTGAGAGTAATGGAACTTTTAGAGTCATAAGTCAAGTTAGGCCTCCTTTGAGGGCAAAGTTTCTCCAAGTGGAGGTGTTTATTTAATATTCAGTCTCAGGGACCCTATCCCAGACGTATTATTATTGAATCTCTGGGAATGTAGCCTAGGAATCTACATTTTAAACTACATCCTAAGAGAGAGATTTATACACCTAAAATTGAAGGAAACATGATCTTTTAAGTGTTCTCTATCTTGATCTGGCTGGTGGATCATGGCTGTAACATGTAACAATTCATCAAGGTATACACTTAACCTTTCTACTTCATATTAAGTTATATCTCAGTAAAAAGTAAAAAGGAACAAAAAATACTAGGAATTCCATATTGCTTTAGCAAAATAAGTAAATCTAATATTTAGTAAATTTTAGTTAACACCAGTAGTCATAATTTATATATTTCCATTGTTCTGAGGCAGATTATTTTGCATTTTTGTTAGAAAACTAAGCACTGGTCATTTTAGAAACAATCTTTTACATATTTCTGGTTAAAATAGTTTTATTTTTCAATGGAAAAATAATTCTAGTTTATAGCCAAATCTATTTGTTTGAAAAACAAGCCATCATTTTGTTTTCTTTGATATAGATAAGTCATTATTTTAGATTTTAAAAATTTTGTATTTCTTTAGAAAGTTGATGTTTCAAGTAAATGGTACATTTAAACCCCTGTAGTTTTTGTTTTTTGAATATGAAAGAGTGAAAACATCTGTATGAAAGAGGGAGGAAGAAAAGAAGGAATAGAGGGAGGGAGGAAAAGAAAGAAAAGGGAAGGGAAGGGAAGGGAGAGAGAGAGAAGGAAAATGGAAGAAACCAGTGCTCTTAAAACAAAATATTCCTGCCGATCTTCTCAACGTAAATCGCCTCAAAGAGCTTAAGACATTTCACACGTTTTCACTGTTAGTTACATCTCTATTTATTGATTCCCACCTAGACCAGCCTTCTTAACTGCATAATAGGTTATTGTAACACTTTATAGTTTAACATATTTTATAGTTGTTTCTACTGATGTGTATTTGCAAGCTTTATTATCATTATTTAAAATATATGACTATTTCTGTGTTGGAAAGAGAGGAGCAGGGACCCACTGTAAGAGGCAGAGTACATTTAAGAATTTGTGGCCTCTCATTTTGATGCCTGATTTATCACACACCTTCACAATTTTACTAGTGTCAAAAGGAGGCCTGTTTTCTCTTGGAATGCTACATTCTTTGCGGATGAAGTGTTCAGAGTCTTTAACACTGTACTGGAGTGTCTCTTGAGTATTTAGCATCTGGATAGGGCCGTCATCACAGTAATGAGAGACAGAGCAGGCCAGAACTGACTCTGTCCAGAGGAAAAGCAGGATCAACACCAAATCTACCATGGTTTTTCCCAGCATTGCAAAAATACTGGGTCAGGAAGACATCCATATGGAATACCTCTGCAGTATCGCATTTAAATTGTGTTATTGTCACCCAGCCTACAAACAGGAAATTACTCTAATAGTTAATAATATAACTATAAAAATTTAAAGGATTATAGACCATAATTTTCATAACAACAGTTACAGGCTGTTATTGCAGACTCTGTTATTCTCATTCGCATATAACAGTACCTTTCTTTTTGTCAATGACAGTGCTAAAAATATTAGAAAGGTTTTTGAAATATAATAAATAATCCATGTTTGCCCAGAAATTATTACCTTAGTATTACCAAGAGACAAACTTGTAAACTAGATGGACCATCTGACTTATTTTGTATTCATAAAAAAACCTTCTATTGCTTTTATTATGAAAATCATACATATATGTAATAAAAAGATTTAAAAACTCAGATAAGGGACTTCCCTGGTGGTGCAGCGCTTAAAAATCCACCTGCCAATGCAGGGGACACAGGTTCGATCCCTGGTCAGGGAAGATCCCACGTGCTGCGGAGCAACTAAGCCCGTGCGCCACAACTACTGAAGCCCGCGTGCTTAGAGCCCGTGCTCCGCAACAAGAGAAGCCACCGCAATGAGAAGCCTGAGCACCACAATGAAGAGCAGCCCCCACTCGTTGCAGCTAGAGAAAGCCCGCGTGCAGCAAGGAAGACCCAACATGGTCAAAAATAATAAATAAATAAATAAATTTATATTTAAAAAAAACCTCAGATAAGCTGAGAAGAAAATGATTAAAATCTCTGGTAGGACATCTACTTAGAAATAATCTGTAAATATTTCTATGTAGAGAATCTCATCTCACAATCTCAATCTCACTCTTCTATCAAGAGTGAGATTGATAGGTCACCATATTTACTTAGCACAATGTACTAGACCTTGTTTTATGAATATTAGCTCATCTAATTCAAAAAACAGTTCTATAAGGCAGTATACTATTATAAACTCTCTTTTACAAAGAAAGCTGAGGAACAGCTTTATTAAATGACTTGCCCAAGATCACATCACTAGTAGGTGGCAGAGCTGGGATTTGAGGCCAGGCAGTCTGACTTTGGAGTCTTATTTTCTTAGCTAAAATAGTTCACCAATATATTCTTTAAACAGCTTTATTTATTTATATATACAATAAACTGCAAATTTTTAAAAAACACAGTTTGATTTTTTTTTTAACCAGCTTAACTATTTCTAAGTGTACAGTTCAGCAGTGTTCAGTATATTTACATTGTTGTGTGACAGATCTCCAGAACTTTTCACCTTGCAAAACCAAAACTCTATAACCATTAGACAACAGCTCTCCATTTCCCCTCCCTCCCAGCCTTTGGTGATCACTGTTCTACTTTCTGTTTCTATGGATTTGACCACTTTAGGTAACTTATATGTATGGAGCCATACAGTATTTGTCTTTTTGTGACTAGCTTATTCCACTTAGCATAATGTCCTCAAGATTCATCTATGTTACAGCATATGACAAGTACTCCTTCCTTCTCTTCCTTTTTAAGGCTAAATACTATTCCATTGTATGTATGCACCAAATTTTGTTTATCCACTTATCTGTCAATGACATATGCCCTGCTTTCACCTCTTGACTGTTGTCAATAATGCTGCTATGAACATGCCTGGGCAAATATCTCTGAGATCCTGTTTTCAGTTCTTTTAGATATAAACCCAGAAGTGAGATTGCTGGATCATATGGTAATTCTACTTTTAATTTCTTCAGGCAGCTGAACCATTTTATATTCCCACCAATAGTGCACAAAGATTCCAATTTCTCCATGTCCTTGCTAACACTTGCTATTTTCTGTTTGTTTCTTTTTTGATAGCAGACATTCTAGCAGGTATGAGGTGATATCTTGTGATTTTGATTTGCATTTCTCTAATGATTAGTGATGTTGAGAATCTTTTGGTATTTTTTTTGTCATTTGTATATCATCTTTGGAAAAACGTCAAGTCTTTCGTCTCTTTTTTTTGGCTGAGCCACGCGCCTTGTAGGATCTTAGTTCGCTCACCAGTGGTTGAACCCCGGCCCTTGGCAGTGAGAGTGCAGAGTCCTAACCACGGGACCATCAGGGAATTCCCTCCTTTGTCCATTTTAAAATCAGGTTTTTTGGTTTTTCTGTTGTTGAGTTGAAGGAGTTCTTTATATATTCTGGGTATTAATACCCAATATATGTTTTTAAACATGGAATAATACTTATACACTACAGGCTGTTTTTCAAAGTGCCTTTTCATTTCATTTTATGTACTTTGAATATATTATTTAACATTATTTTGCTATAAGATTTATATTATGTCATATGTTTATAGTATAATTTTTAAAATTTATTTATTTATTTTTGGCAGCATTGGGTCTTAATTTTTTTTTTTTTTTTTTGCGGTACGCGGGCCTCTCACTGCCGCGGCCTCTCCCGCTGCAGAGCACAGGCTCCGGACGCGCAGGCCCAGCGGCCAAAGCTCACGGGCCCAGCCGCTCCGCGGCATGCGGGATCCTCCCGGACCGGGGCACGAACCCGCGTCCCCTGCATTGGGAGGCAGACTCCCAACCACTGCGCCACAAGGGAAGCCCTGGGTCTTCATTTTTGCGCGTGGGCTTTCTCCAGTTGCGGCAAGCGGGGGCTACTCTTCATTGTGCTGTGAGGGCTTCTCATTGGGGTGGTTTCTCTTGTTGCGGAGCACGGACTCTAGTCACGTGGGCTTCAGTAGTTGTGGTAGGTGGGCTCTAGAGCTCAGGCTCAGCAGCTGTGGTGCCCGGGTTCATTGCTCCGCAGCATGTGGGATCTTCCCGGACCAGGGCACGAACCCGTGTCCCCTGCATCGGCAGGCGGACTCTCAACCACTGCGCCACCAGGGAAGCCCCCTATAGTATAATTTTTAATGATCCCTCTATTATAGATATGCTATTTCATAAGATGCCATTTTCATCTTGCTATTATATATTAAACTACACTTATCATATTTATTGATTTTATGGTAGTTTTTGTATTAGTTTCCAGAGTTCAGTTAACAAATTACCACAAACTTGGTGGGTATAAACAACAGAAATTATTCTCTTATAGTTCTAGGGGCTAAAAATCAGAAATCTGGCAGAGCCACAGTGATCCTAGGCTTCTAAGGGAGATAATGTTCCTTGCATTTTCTGGCTTCTGGTGGTTCTTGGCATTGCTTAACTTGTGGCTGCATCATTTCATTATCTGTCTCTGCATTCACACTGCCTCCTCCTCAGCTGCCTTTGTAATCTCCTTTTGCCTTAATCTTACAAGGACACTTGTCATTGGATTTAAGGCCCACCAAGAATGATTTTATCATCACTAGATCATTAACTAAATTACAACTGCAAAGACTCTTTTTCCTTATAAAGTAATGTTAACAAGTTCTGGGCATTAGGACATGAATATACCTTTTGGAGGGGGGGCACCATTCAACCCACTACAGTTTTATTAAGATAAATTCCTAAAACTAGAATTATTAGTTCAGGTTAGGTAAAATTTAAATGTTTTTAGATAGATATTTCCAAATCATGCTTTAGAGTGACTTTGAATTGTGTTTTTAATGTTCTTAAACATATGTGTGTGCTTGTATACACACCATGCAAAAACATATGTGTACTCCATAAAAATTTAAAAAGGAAAGAAAAGAGAAGAGAAAATTGGAAGTGGAGAGAAAACAGAAAAAGAATTGGGAGGGGGCTTTCAGCTCTACTCCTTTATAATTTGTCTGTCCATAGTTGTATCAATAAAACATACCTTATTGGTCTAGGCCTAGAAATACAGCCAAATTTGTGTGCTTTCGATTTATTTGATTATCCCTGTTTTGTTTCTGTCTAGAAATATGTTTTATTTTTAAATATTTGCATTTTATGTAGAATCATCTTCAATTATGACATGTTACATTTTCCCTTTGAAAGAAACACTTTTTCTGTTTTCTTTCATTGTCACATAATCTTTACACTATAGAGTATAAGTACTGGTACTTTTAAAATCATTTGATGAATGAGCTAAGAAAAGCTTTATATGTATATATGTATGTGTGATGGGAGGTAAACAACCATCAGGATTTGGCATTTCTTTTCCTAAACATAGTTGAAAATTTCACCATAAAGGAACTATGTCTCAGGATAAAAGAGCATTTGGGTAATAAATCATGTGGAATTGTATTTTCAATACTTTATCATGAATAGCAATGCATCACTAGCTTCTTGATAGAGGGTGACTTTGTGTAACCAACTGGCAGAACCTACACACCCTGTTGAGTGTGAGCCCCTTGAAGTTGGAGGCAATGCACTTATTCCAGGGATGCAACTGTGGCTCGAAAATAGGTTTTAGAGGTCTCTCCTAACTGCTTTAAACTTGTGGCTTAAGATTCCCCAAAATAGAGGGCAGACAGAAGAAGCAAGAAGAACTACAATCCTGCAGCCTGTGGAACAAAAACCACATTCACAAAAAGACAGAGAAGATGAAAAGGCAGAAGGCTATGTACCAGAGGAAGGAACAAGATAAAACCCCAGAAAAACAACTAAATGAAGTGGAGATAGGCAACCTTCCAAAAAAGAATTCAGAATAATGATAGTGGAGATGATCCAGAACCTCGAAAAAAGAATGGAGGCAAAGATGGAGAACATGCAAGAAATGTTTAACAAAGACCTAGAAGAATTAAAGAACAAACAAACAGAGATGAAAAATACAATAACTGAAATGAAAACTACACTAGAAGGAATCAATAGCAGAAAAACTGAGGCAGAAGGACGGATAAATGACCTGGAAGACAGAATGGTTGAATTCACTGCTGCGGAACAGAATAAAGAAAAAAGAATGAAAAGAAATGAAGACAGCCTAAGACACCTATGGGACAACATTAAATGCAACAACATTCACATTATAGGGGTCCCAGAAGGAGAAGAGAGAAAGGACCCGAGAAAATATTTGAAGAGATTATAGTCAAAAACTTCCCTAACATGGGAAAGGAAATAGCCACCCAACTCCAGGAAGCACAGGGAGTCCCATACAGGATAAACCCAAGGAGAATCACGCCGAGACACATAGTAATCAAATTGGCAAAAATTAAAGACAAGGAAAAATTATTGAAAGCAGCAAGGGAAAAATGGCAAATACCATACAAGGGAACTCCCATAAGGTTAACAGCAGATTTCTCAGCAGAAACTCTACAAGCCAGAAGGGAGTGGCATGATATACTTAAAGTGATGAAAGGGGAGAACCTACAAACAAGATTACTCTACCCGGAAAGGATCTCATTCAGATTCGATGGAGAAATCAAAAGCTTTACAGAAAAGCAAAAGCTAAGATTATTCAGCACCAACAAACCAGCTCTACAACAAATGCTAAAGGAACTTCGATAAGTGGGAAACACAAGAGAAGAAAAGGACCTACAAAAACAAACCCAAAACAATTAAGAAAATGGTCATAGGAACATACATATCAATAATTACCTTAAAGGTGAATGCATTAAATGCTCCAACCAAAAAACACAGGCTTGCTGAATGGATACAAAAACAAGATCCGTATACATGCCATCTACAAGAGACCCATTTCAGACCTAGGGACACATACAGACCGAAAGTGAGGGGATGGAAAAAGATATTCCATGCAAATGGAAATCAAAAGAAAGCTGGAGTAGCATTACTCATATCAGATAAAATAGACGTTAAAATAAAGAATGTTACAAGAGACAAGGAAGGACACTACATAATGATCAAGGGATCAATCCAAGAATAAGATATAACAATTATAAATATATATGCACCCAGCATAGGAGCACCTCAATACATAAGGCAACTGCTAACAGCTATAAAAGAGGAAATCAATAGTAACACAGTAAGAGTGGGGGACTTTAACACCTCACGTACACCAATCGACAGATCATCCAAACAGAAAATTAATAAGGAAACACAAGTTTTAAATGACACAATAGACCAGACAGATTTAATTGATATTTATAAGACATTCCATCCTAAAACAGCAGATTACACTTTCTTCTCAAGCGCACACGGAACTTTCTCCAGGATAGATCACGTCTTGTGTCACAAATCAAGCCTCAGTAAATTTAAGAAAATTGAAATCATATCCAGCATCTTTTCTGACCACAACGCTAAGAGATTAGAAATGAACTGCAGGAAAAAAACATAAAAAATGCAAACACATGGAGGCTAAACAATACAGTACTAAATAACCAAGAGATCACTGAAGAAATCAAAGAGGAAATCAAAAAATAACTAGAGACAAATGACGATGAAAACACGACGATCCAAAACCTATGGGATGCAGCAAAAGCAGTTCTAAGAGGGAAGTTTATAGCTATATAAGCCTACCTCAAGAAACAAGAAAAATCTCAAATAAACAATTTAACCTTACACCTAAAGGAACTAGAGAAAGAAGAACAAACAAAACCCAAAGTTAGCAGAAGGAAAGAAATCATCAAGATCAGAGCAGAAATAAATGAAATAGAAACAAAGAAAACAATAGCAAAGATCAATAAAACTAAAAGCTGGTTCTTTGAGAAGATAAACAAAATTGATAAACCATTAGCCAGACTCATCATGAAAAAGCGAGAGAGGACTCAAATCAATAAAATTAGAAATGAAAAAGGAGAAGTTACAACAGACACCACAGAAATACAAAGTATCCTAAGAGACTACTACAAGCAACTGTATGCCAATAAAATGGACAACCTGGAAGAAATGGACAAATTCTTAAAAAGGTATAACCTTCCAAGACAGAACCAGGAAGAAACAGAAAATATGAATAGACCAATCACAAGTAATGAAATTGAAACTGTGATTAAAAATCTTCCAACAAACGAAAGTCCAGGACCAGATGGCTTCACAGGTGAATTCTATCAAACACTTAGAGCAGAGCTAACACCCATCCTTTTCAAACTCTTACAAAAAATTGCAGAGGAAGGAACACGCCCAAACTCATTCTATGAGGCCACCATCACCCTGATACCAAGAACAGACAAAGATACTACAAAAAAAGAAAACTACAGACCAATATGACTCATGAATGTAGATGCAAAAATCCTCAACAAATTACTAGCAAACAGAATCCAACAACATATTAAAAGGATCATACACCATGATCAAGTGGGATTTATTCCAGGGATACAAGGATTCTTCAATATACACAAATCAATCAATGTGATACACCATATTAACAAATTGAAAAATAAAAACCATATGATCATCTCAATAGATGCAGAAAAAGCTTCTGACAAAATTCGACACCCATGTATGATAAAAACTCTACAGAAAGTGGGCATAGAGGGAAACCACCTCAACATAATAAAGGCCACATATGACAAACCCACAGCAAACATCATTCTCAATGGTGAAAAACTGAAAGCATTTCCTCTAAGACCAGGAATAAGACAAGGATGTCCACTCTCACCACTGTAATTCAATATAGTTTTGGAAGTCCTAGTCATGGCAATCAGAGAAGAAAAAGAAATAAAAGGAATACAAACTGGAAAAGAAGAGGTGAAACTGTCAGTGTTTGCAGATGACATGGTACTATACATAGAGAATCCTAAAAATGCCACCAGAAAACTACTAGAGCTAATCAATGAATTTGATAAAGTAGCAGGATACAAAATTAATGCACAGAAATCCCTTGCATTCCTATACACTAATGATGAAAAATCTGAAAGAGAAATTAAGGAAACACTCCCATTTACCACTGCAACAAAAAGAATAAAATACCTAGGAATAAACCTACCTAGGGAGACAAAAGACCTGTATGCAGAAAACTATAAGACACTGATGAAAGAAATTAAAGATGATACCAACAGATGGAGAGATATGTTCTTGGATTGGAAGAATCAATATTGTGAAAATGACCATCTTACACAAAGCAATCTGCAGATACAATGCAATCTCTATCAAATTACCAATGGCAATTTTTATGGAACTAGAACAAAAAATCTTAAAATTTGTATGGAGACACAAACACTGAGTAGCAAAAGCAGTCTTGAGGGAAAAAGACGGAGCAGGAGGAATCAGACTCCCTGACTTCCAACTATACTACAAAGCTACAGTAATCAAGATAGTATGGTACTGGCACAAAAACAGAAACATAGATCAATAGAACAAGATAGAAAGCCCAGAGATAAAACCACACACCTATGGTCAACTAATCTATGACAAAGGAGGCAAGGATATCTAATGGAGAAAAGACAGTCTCTTCAATAAGTGGTGCTGGGAAAACTTGACAGCTACATGTAAAAGAATGATATTAGACCACTCCCTAACACCATACACAAAAATAAAATCAAAATGGATTTGAGAACTAAGTGTAAGACCGGACACTATAAAACTCTTAGAGGAAAACATAGAAAGAACACTCTTTGACATAAATCACAGCAAGATCTTTTTTGATCCACCTCCTAGAGTAATGGAAATAAAAACAAAAATAAACAAATGGGACCTAGTGAAACTTCAATGCTTTTGCACAGCAAAGGAAACCATAAACAAGACGAAAAGACAAGCCTCAGAATGGGAGAAAATATTTGCAAATGAATCAATGAACAAAGGGTTAATCTCCAAAATATATAAACAGCTCGTGCAGCTCAATATTAAAGAAACAAACAACCCAATCCAAAAATGGGCAGAAGACCTAAATAGACATTTCTCCAAAGAAGACATACAGATGGCCAAGAAGCACATGAAAAGCTGCTCAACATCACTAATTATTAGAGAAATGCAAATCAAAACTTCAACGAGGTATCACCTCACACCTGTTAGAATGGGCATCATCAGAAAATCTACAAACAACAAATGCTGGAGAGGGTGTGGAGAAAAGGGAACCCTCTTGCACTGTTGGTGGGAATGTAAATTGATACAGCCACTATGGAGAACAGTATGGAGGTTCCTCAAAAAACTAAAAATAGAATTACCATATGACCCAGCAATCCCACTACTGGGCATATACCCAGAGAAACCATAATTCAAAAAGATGCATGCACCCCAATGTTCATTGCAGCAGTATTTACAATAGTCAAGTCATGGAAGCAACCTAATTGCCCATCGACAGGTGAATGGATAAAGAAGATGTGGTACATATATACAATGGAATATTACTCAGCCATAAAGAGGGACGAAATTGGGTCATTTGTAGAGACGTGGATGGATCTAGAGACTGTCATACAGAGTGAGGTAAGTCAGAAAGAGAAAAACAAATATCGTATATTAACGCAAGTATGTGGAACCTAGAAAAATGGTACAGATGAACCGGTTTTCAGGGCAGAAATAGAAACACAGGTGTAGAGAACAAACGTATGGACACCAAGGGGGGAAAGCCACGTGGGGGTGGGGATGGTGGTGTGATGAATTGGGCGATTGGGATCGACATGTATACACTGATGTGTATAAAACTGATGACTAATAAGAACCTGCTGTATAAAAACATAAATAAGATTCAAAAATTAAAACAAAAACAAACAAAAAAATAAAATAAAATAAAAAAGATTCCCCAAAAGAAATCAGTTTCATTTATTTGATAAACCCATCTCGTATTTTGTTTAACATTTCTATATATTTTTCAGTTGTACCATCCATTGGATTTGGGTCTGAATAACTTTTGGTCTCCTTCCAAAAATCAAATCCACTTTCATGGAAAAATAATTTGCCACCAGAAAGGATATTCAATATGTTGCTATGTTCTCCAAAAATGATTTAAGCAACAGCACTGTCATCAAAATAAGTACAAGGCCCCCTGAGGAGTACACTTTGAGAGAGAGAGAAAACATGTTATTTGTGAGAGAAGTGTCATTTGTGATATGTTTTCATTAATATCCTGACACCTTGCTACAGAAGAAACACAGTAGAGTTATAGGACACTAGATTTTAAGAGGAAGAAGGCACTCAAGATTTTCTAGTCAAACCACTTAATTTTACAAATAAGGAAAGGTGAGATTCAGGCAACTTAAATTGCAGAAGGCTAGCTACAGCCTTAGTTGGTGATGGAGTTTAGGTAGATACAAGATTTAAAATTCGATTTTACGGCTTTATTTTTTTTAACTGTAACATGGTGCAGCTTAAGTTGTGAATTGGCAAGTGGCTAACACATTTCAACCTGCAGATATGTTTGTATTGGCTAGAAATTTTTAAATAACTTTAGGTGAGGAAGTAATTCGCCACTTGAAATTAGCAACAGGTTTTAGTCATGTATGAAACCTATGGATTTTGGGTAAGGTTGCCAGATTTAACAAATAAAAATTAAAATTTCAGATTAAAATAATGGTTAATTTTTTTTTTTTTTGGCCATACCACACGGCAGCAGTGAGAGTGCAGAGTCCTGAGCACTGGACCGCCAGGGTATTCCCTGCTGTTCTTGTTTTTTAATCTTTATGGAGTTGCCATCAACTTTGTAGATTTGTTTGGAAGACTGAATGAGAATTACAGGTGAAAAGCTTTAGTGCTCTGCTGTATGGTAGGGTGCAACAAATGAGAATGATATTTAATAATATCATGCCCATTATGATTATTGTTTTAATTCTTATAACAATCTTATAAAATTGGTGTTATTATAATTTCCATTTTATAAATAAGGGAAATGAGGTGGTTAAGCAATTTGCCCAAGGTTATTTCAACAAACCTCTAATTAAATATAGAGCTAGGTCTCCATTACAAGCCAGTCTGGCTCCAAAATCTGTATCTTCAAATCTATATTGCATACACATTTGCCTGTGACATAAAGAAAAATCTCTATTCCATTCATTCATTTAAAAAACATTTATTGGGCTTCCCTGGTGGCGCAGTGGTTGAGAGTCCGCCTGCCGATGCAGGGGACACGGATTCGTGCTCCGGTCCGGGAGGATCCCACATGCTGTGGA
Organism: Monodon monoceros; assembly: GCF_005190385.1. Lineage (NCBI taxonomy): Eukaryota > Metazoa > Chordata > Mammalia > Artiodactyla > Monodontidae > Monodon > Monodon monoceros. Next base: position 26,535,536 of record NW_021703770.1, on the reverse strand, counting down.
GCGGCTGGGCCCGTGAGCCATGGCCGCTGAGCCTGCGCGTCCGGAGCCTGTGCTCCGCAACGGGGAGGCCACAGCAGTGAGAGGCCTGCGTACCGCAAAAAAAAAAAAAACAAAAACATTTATTGATTGCTTATTGTGTCAGATGCCCTGTATTAGCATTAAAATACAAAGATGAAAGACCAGGCAAATCTTGCCCTTAAGAAAGTCTCAGTCTTGCCCAGGCAAGTAAATATATAATTACAGATTGGTACAGTAAGATATGTGATAGAGGGAAGCACAGGCTTCTGAAGGAACACATGTTGGGAATGGAGGTGAACACATGTTGAGAGGAGGCTTCAAGGAGGTGGTGAAACTGAGTCTTGAGCTGAGTCTTGGAAGATGAATGTGAGTTGGCCTGACAAAAATAGCCTGGGTGCTCGAGGCAGGGAAAACACATACTAAGCATGTACAGACCCTTTCAGTATGTTCAGGAATTATAGTTAGTTATACGCCTGGTTACAGTCACGTAGTGAGTTCAGGATATTAGAGACAATATCCTGTTGTCTCCACTTGGGTTTCCTCAGAAGCAGACCTTGAGATGGAGATTAGTGTATGAGCAGTTTATTGAGGAATGCTTTCAGGATCAACACTTGTGGAAGAGAAGAGAATGAAGTCGGATCAGGCAGAGGTAGAAACTGAGGTGCAATGCAGTCAAAGTGAATCCTCAGCCGACCCCATGTGTAGGTGTGCAACTGGGACAGCCCTTCAGAGCTGTCTCAGGTTGGAACACTGGGATCAGACCTTTATACTCCCATGCTGATAAGTCATCGGATACCAGCTATCCTGGAAAGGAGTCATGACCTTGGGCAAGGCAGTTTTCTTCAGCTGAGGGAATCCCTATAGAAGGTTGACAGCTGAGGATCACCTTCCAGCAGCCTTCCCAGAAGCTGGGGAAATGTCACAATGGCTACCACAATCTACCCCATGTGTCCCTCAATCTTTGCATACTTTCCAGAAGCAGCTCCCCATGCGCCTTTCTTCCTGAGGGAAATTTGGAAAAGGAAGGTTAGTGGGCCAAGCTGGAGTGCTCACTGCTGCAGCTGGTCATGGGGCCACAACTAACACTGGCTGTCTCCCTCCTCTACTATACGTTCTAGATCCCCTCACCCTCAGCTATCAACTCTTCTGGTCTCAGTGGTTTACCTGGCATGACCCAGACCCTTTCTTCTGAGGTCTGAGCACTGCTTACCATGCCCTTCCCTGGCCAGAGTTACTACAGTTGGTAAATTCAATTTACCATCAGAATTGGTCAAGGAGTACCAAGGGTCACCCAAGTGGATCACCTGGGCTTCACACATATTCTAGCCAGCCCTACCTCCTCTTGATGATCAGGGTCAATTTCCCCTGCAAAAATGGTGACTCCTTATCTTGCTGACTGGCCCCTGGACACTAGGAGCTAGAAGTGCCCAAAAAGCAGCTATACTTTGTAGTTCAACTGGATTCTTGCTATGTCCCCTGGTTGAAATGTTCTCCCTCTGGAAAGCAGGATCTCTATCCACAGAGTCCTCAGCTCGATGCAAACAGTAACAAAGAAACCTTACAATTTCAGTGAAGATAACTTTGGGGCTCTTAAAAATTTAGAGGCCAGGAAGAGTAAGAAAAAACAGAAAAAAGGTCAGTTTTGTAGAAGGGAAAACAGGTGTATGATGTCTCTGAAATCAAAAGAAGAATGTTTTTCAAAAAGTAGGCTTGATCAATTACTGTCAAATCCTGCTCTAGGAAAGGTACAATAAGATGAAGATCGAGGATAAACCACTGGATTCAGCAAGAATAATGACCCTGAAGTATTTTCAGTGGAGTGGAGGAATGAAAGCCTGACTAGAGGGGTTTAAAAATAGGAATAGGAGGAGAGCAAGTGAAGATGGTGAGTATAGATGCTTTTAAGGGATAAATTGGAAGATTGGGATTGACATATACACACTACTACATGTAAAATAGATAAGTACTATGGAGCTACTGTATAGCACAGGGAACTCTACTCAGTACTCTGTAATGGCCTATCTGGGAAAAGAATCTAAAAAAGAGTGCATATATTTATATGTATAACTGATTCACTTTGCTGTACACCTGAAACTAACACAACATTGTAAATCAACTATACTCCAATAAAAATAATTTTTTTAAAAAAAGATGTTTTTAGGAAAGTAGAGGAAAAGAAAGTAACTTGAGGGAAAAGCCACAAAGGATGTTTTTTAAAGGAGGCAGACATTACAGCATGTTGATGAAAATGACCCAAGAGAGAGGGAATGATTGAGGAGACCTAATTATTATTTGTCACAGATGCCTAAAAAGAAGTGTTTAGTAAGTGCTAGCTACTTTGTTTTGTACTACTTTTTTTTTTTTGCGGTACTCAGGCCTCTCACTGTTGTGGCCTCTCCCGTTGCGGAGCACAGGCTCCGGATGCACAGGCTCAGCGGCCATGGCTCACGGGCCCAGCCGCTCCACCGCATGTGTGATCTTCCCTGACCTGGGCACGAACCCCTGTCCCCTGCATCGGCAGGTGGACTCTCAACAACTGCGCCACCAGGGAAGCTCTGTTTTGTACTACTTTTAAAATCAGCCCTTGATAATTATAAAATCATCTGCCTACTTTCTTGAATTTTTAATTGAATTTTTGATTTCTAGGAAGTTTCTAGATAATGTAACCAATATACCAAAAATGTAAGCTCCATGAATGTTGCTGTGAAAAATAATAAACAAGAAGTTTACTGTTTCTTATGACCACATGAAAATAAAATTAAGTACATTTTTGGGGAGGGAGAGGTTTATGTAGGCTAGACTATGCATCTGAACATAAGCCTGTTATTTCCACAAAATAGTTCACAATTATGATAAGGCTTATTATTTGAGAAGATTTTTGTCTATAGTCAATAACAGAGTGCTCTGTGGATGTGTAGGGTCACAAAAACAGAGAAATATAAATAACAAACAACATCACACAGAACAAAGGATAATGTCAATGGAACTGTTGCAAACCATGAAGCACACTCTGAGTACTCAGATCAAAATTCTCCCTTTTTAAAAGTAGCTATGGGGAATTCCCTGGTGGTCCAGTGGTTAGGACTCGGCACTTTCACTGCCAGGGCCTGGGTTCGGTCCCTGATTGGGGAACTAATATCCTGCAAGCTGCGGGGCATGGCCAAAAATTTTTTTAAAAATTAAAAAAGTAACTATGGAGACTGGGTAACTAATCAGGGTGTCTGGGATTAGACCTAATACTTTGGTGACTCTAGGACAGAGGAGAAGGGAGGGTATGATGTAGAGTTTTTGTTATTCTGAATGAAAGAGAAAAAAAGTGAAGCCTCTTTACTTGTGAAATTGTTCAATTTGTGTGTGAGGAAAAGCCATGACTATAACCAATCAGAGCTTTTGTCCAAGTAAAAGATTACAGAGAATTATTGTCAGATGCTGGGATTTTCCTTCCAGAGGAAAAACAACCCTATACCTTGAAAATTTCAAGAGCAGTCTTCCAAAACCCCTATAAAATATTAAACTAATATACTTGCAATTTTAGTACCAATCAGGAAATGCAGAAATTACAGTACTCATAGTTATATTAAATAAGTTCACAGGGCACACATGTAGGACTTTTTATTCCAAAGCAGCCCAGTTTGATGAGTTAATATTTCATTAGGGAGAGAATACTTGTATTTTCCATCTTCTCTGAATTAAGATTAGAAAACAAAAATAAGTATTTGCATACTTCATTTAAAGTATAATTTCTTAAGCATTGCCAAGATGTTTGGCTGACCTCTGGTTCTGTATCAATATTTAAGGGAAGGTATTAAATGGGAAATCATTTTGAGGCAAATTCAAAGATCATGTCATGTACTAGGGCTTTTACACTTTTTATATTTATACTGCAGTAATTTTATTTTGTTACTAGTTTCCATTATTTAAAAAGAGAAAAATAATATGTTTCCAAGGGCAAATATCCAGTATTTCACTTTCCTTTTTTTTTTGGCCATGCCAGACAGCTTGCAGGATCCTCCGACCAGGGATCGAACTCAGACCCTGGGCAGTGAAAGTGCAGAGTCTTCACCACTGGACCACCAGGAAATTCCCAATTTTTCACTTTTTATGCTAAAACATTGAACAGAGAGAATCATGCAATTTAACATTTGAGTTACATTTCTCATTAAAATTTTTCTCATGCTGTGTTTACTTTTTTAATAGTTCAAATATTTTGATTTGTTTAAATATTCTGGAAAATATGCATATTGATTTGGGAGCTGATAAAATACTTCTTAAAGTCATGATGGCATATCTACTTGCCAATGTAAAAATGGGCATAACTAAAATATTCCTAAATCTTACATTTTTCAATTGAGGGGAAAAAAATTCTGTTTAAGAAACATAGCAAATCAACCAATGTGATCTTATCATATGGGAACAGTCTGAGGAGCTGTGTGGAACATGCCTTAGAGTTGTCCACCCAAGGGGTGGAAGAGGGGATTATTTCTCTACTGACTCTTGTCCTACATTTTGTTAATTCCCTCACAGTTCCCAGTTCCAGGTTTGTGTGTGAGTCAAAACTTAGCTGAACAGATTCCCACAGGCGCTACAGCAAAAATTTCCTGATGCAGAAAGCAAGGAATTGCAGTGGAGGTAAGTGCTGTCACATTATGCTGTGTGCGCCTGGTTGTTATAATAACACCCAGGCTAGATGTATGTTAAGAGAATGTGAGGTGGGGCACAAGAGGTTTGAACAACCTCTCAAGATGAATTTTGGAAGAATAACATGGTGTAGCTATCAATAGACGTGGTTACTTGCAAGTGCATAGTTAGGGTAATACGGGAATACCCAAGATTTATCAAGGTGACTATAAGTAAGAATGCCTGAGTCCAAACATTTACATTGTGTTTAAGTAAAGAAAAGATAGGCTATAGTTAACAAATATATCCCATGTTTTCAAGTCTGCATGGGACCTATTAAGAGGAAGGCAAAAAGTACTATAGAAGTTTTGCATGCCTTCAATATAGTTATTGTCTATATTGTCTCCTGTGAACTGGTCAAATATCTAGTCTGTTTAGCAGCATTTCTTTAGTGAAGGGGAGCATCAGGCAGTCATAGCTTAAAGGCATTAACTTGGAATATCATCTAACATTATCTACTCTGCTTCCATGTTCACTAAACAGCCTCTGATTCTGCCAAGGCTTCCTCATAAATTCCTGGTCTCCAGGGATAGGATGGACTCATTTTCAACATGAGTAGTTGCATTCTCTTCACAGTCATATTTATCACTATATGTTTAAAAATTGAACCATGGTTTATATAGCAGTCCTTTGTGAACTTGGATGGTGTGAGATAGAAAAGACTCAGCATGGGTGGGATATTGTTCAAAAATACATCAAGCATGAATGTGACAAGGAAACCAAGATGATACGACAGGGTTGAGTATATTAAGTTCTAGTAAGAAAAAGATTCTGATTCTTCTTCCCTGCTCTGCGGGCAAAGTGAAGGGAGTTTGGGAGACAGTATAGTTTTCAATTATTGAGAAAAAGTTCAACACTATTGTTTGGCTATTTTGACAGTAGAAGGGGCTCTACAAAATATTGTATACCAAATTATCCTAAATTTTCAGTTGGCGTGTGGTGTAATGGTGCCTTCCATCTCAACGAAATCATTTCTCCAAGGTGGTGGTTTGATTTGATCCATTATCAGAAGTCTTTGGAGGTGGGAAATAAAGGTGACTGCAAAGCATTTGGTAAACATAAGTTAATATAAAACTCAATATTAGCAACTTTCTAGCAAATGTCTCTGAAATAAGTGGTGTATTTTGTGTAAAACTTCATAGAGTGGTTTTTTGATACATTAAAATGTTTTTCTCTTATTAGTGATGCTTTCATAGTTGGCTTGATTCACTTGATATCGATGATCTCCATTATAATAAAATTTAAGCAGAGAAACTTAATACAGTCTGAACCAGGAACCACAGCTTCATTGGGACTTAATGTATCATGTTGCAGCATAACATTCTAATATACATAATTTCCTAAATTGTGCATTGACTTCAGGGAGTACTTAAATATTCAGTTAATTCACTCTTAAGTCTCTGGAATACAGTTAACAATATAATGTCCTGCATGAAGAAGGTAGAAAAGCTTCCCTCCACACCAGATTTGCCAGCCAGGCCAGAAAATGAGGCAACAGCTATGAAAAAGCTTCCTGGTAGAGTTATTTCCAGCACATTTTAATGGGACACAAAAGGAAGAAGAATCAGCACTTCCTGAATGCCTACTATGTGTCAACCCTTTTACCAGTATTTTGACACATTTTGTCATCAAAACAAATCTGCAAGTATATTTATTCATTATTCCCATTTCACTTTTAAGGAAACTAAGCTCAGAGGTACTGCTGAGGTTAATACAGCTGTGGTGGAACTGAGACTGGAATACAATCCTGTCTACATTCTGTTCATGCACTTGACCGAGGACCAAATCTATGAATGCAAATGACTTCTGCTCAAGCATCCATCAGGGGTATTTTAGTATTATTCCTTCTTAGGACAATCCTTTCAGTGCTGTCCAAGTAGGCATGCATTTAAGAAAGGAAAATCTTTACTGCTGCCTTAAAAGCAAGAAGGGAGTTATCAGACCAGTCTTTGCTTTCTTAGTGACAATAGGGATGGTTTCAGGAACCAAAGCTCTAACGTATTCACCAGCTGTAAACTCCTGAATGACAGAGGCCATGACCTTGACTTCCAATTTCCAATTTATACCTGGCTTAAAAGAATCTTGCCCCCAGTCAAACCATGGCAACAGTAGGTTATGTTTGAGTTGCTGAATTCTTGCTTCCTCTAAACACTGAAGACTCAAGCCCTGAATTATCTCAATTATTTATGAAATGAACAAATGCTCACATTAATAGAGTTCTTTATTTATTCGATGTAAGTAAACTAAAAAAAAAACATTTGGCAAATGCTAGCTTTTACAGTGAATTGGGTTTGGCCTGCTGACTGAATGGCGAAGGACTTGGATATGAATATTTTCAGCTGGCAGCAAGGAGGAGAAGGAATTCTCTGCTTTTTGACATTGTGAGTTTAAAGAATATTTTGTGCTGTTATCCTGACAGACTTACAAATCAAAATAAGCAAGAAGAGGTAACCTACAGCTTTCAGAGGAAGACAATATTGGGTGGAAACACAAGTATGTTTTCATTCTCAAAAAGGTAAAATTTGTCAGTAGGAGGAAGGGGAACTCTTATTTTGAGGCTACCAGATAAAATATTGACTTCACATAGTTTCATAGGCAAACAGATTAGAATTCACTTTAATTCCATGAGGAAGTTAATAAATATATGAGAAAACTAAGGTAACTACTTCAAATGAAGAATGCAGAAGTCACCTTATAAAGGGGTGACTTTATAAAACAACCCCTTAGAACCCTCTTGCAATGTTGGTAGGAATGTAAATTGATACAGCCACTATGGAGAACAGTGTGGAGGTTCCTTAAAAAACTAAAAATAGAACTACCATACGACCCAGAAATCCCACTACTGGGCATATATCCTGAGAAAACCATAATTCAAAGAGTCATGTACCAAAATGTTCATTGCTGCTCTATTTACAATAGCCAGGACATGGAAGCAACCTAAGTGTCCATCGACAGATGAATGGATAAAGAAGATGTGGCACATATATACAATGGAATATTACTCAGCTATAAAAAGAAACGAAATTGAGTTATTTGTAGTGAGGTGGATGGACCTAGAGTCGTTCATACAGAGTGAAGTAAGTCAGAAAGAGAAAAACAAATACCGTATGCTAACACATATATATGGAATCTAAGAAAACAAAAAAGGTCATGAAGAACCTAGGGGCAAGATGGGAATGAAGACACAGATCTACTAGAGAATGGACTTGAGGATATGGGGAGGGGGAAGGGTAAGCAGTGACAAAGTGCGAGAGTGCATGGACATATATATACACTACCAAACGTAAAATAGATAGCTAGTGGGAAGCAGCTGCATAGCACAGGGAGATCAGCTCGGTGCTTTGTGACCACCTAGAGGGATGGGATAGGGAGGGTGGGAGGGAGGGAGATGCAAGAGAGAAGAGAGATGGGAACATATGTATATGTATAACTGATTCACTTTGTTATAAAGCAGAAACTAACACACCATTGTAAAGCAATTATACTCCAATAAAGATGTTAAATAAATAAATAAATAAAATAAAAAATAAAAGTACAAAAAAAAGTAATAAAACAACCCCTTATAGGACTTCCCTGGTGGTCCAGTGGTTCAAGCTCCACGCTTCCACTGCTGGGGGCACGGGTTCGATACCTGGTCGGGGAACTAAGATCCCACATGCCGTGTGGAACAGCCAAAAGAAAAACAAAAAAAACCCCAACCCCTTATGCCTCTTGGTATTCACAGCCTTGTGTAATCCCCTCCCATTGAATATTGGCCAGACTTAGGGACTTGCTCTTAATGAACAGAATAAGGTAGAATTAATAGTGCATGTCCTAAGAAGCAGTGTTTCTCTCTCTCTCTTCCTCTCTCTCCCTCTCTCTCCCTCTCTCTCTCTCTCTCTCATCATTCACTCTGGAGGAAGCCAGCTGCAGTACCATGAACAACCCTATAATGAGGCCCTTGTGTGAGGACCTGAGGCCTCTTGCCAACAGTCATGTGAGTGAGCTGGGAAGTGAATCCTGCAGCCCCATTCCAGTCTTTAGATAACTGCAGCCCCAGCTGACAGGGTGACTGCAGCCTCATGAAAGACTGAATCAGAACCACTCAGCTAAGCTGCTCCCAGATTCCTGATCCTGAGAAACTGTATAAGATAATAAATGTTCATTGTTTTAAACCACTAAATGTTGGGGTAATTTGTTGTACAGCAATAGATAACTTGCACAGAGGGGCAGGAGTGATAACACACAGTCTAGCCTGGAAAGGACAGGCAGGAATTCATTTCAGCAAGAGGACTAAACAGGACTATATCATGTTTAAGTAGGTCAGTTAAGAGAAGCAAATATATGCCGTAGGTCTCGCCCATCACCATGTCGAGGCTGGAGGATTGGAGAGCCAGCAAAATTGGCACACTTTGGAAAAGTTGGCACCTAAGACTTTAACTCCAAAGGTCAGTAGAGGACACAGGTGAATGACCTAAAGGAGGCAGTTACAGAGAAGCTAGAATTACTTTATAGATTAGGAGACTCTGTAAGACATTTGATGTGTAAGTTGTCCTAGCTATCAGAGTTTAGTCAACCAAATAGACATGGTTGCTACCCTCTAGGAACTTATATTTTTAAATGAACAAATTGACATAGACAAGCACATAAAAGGGTGTGACACTAAATTCAAAATGCACGTTCTTCTTCCTTCTCCTCATTCTCTCTGCTTCTTTCATATCTCAGCCTCTCAGCACCTCACGCCTAGCACTTAATTGCTACCAGGTTGTTTCTTGTTCTTGAGCCTTGTCTCCTCAGCTAGACTGTAGGCTGCTGAAGTAAAGGATCACGTCTCATTCAGTAATCCTCTTCTAACCACAAGTTCTTCTCATTTGAAATGTGAGTGTATGTGGACTTATTTCTGTATACCTTCTCTGAAACCACAAGAATTTTGGATCACTATGCATGAATGATTTCAAGTTGCCACCATTTTATCTCCAGTAAAATTCAAAGCCCTCGGTTTATTTGTTTCTACCCTCTTCTGCTTCCCTATACTATTGGTTACATCCTCTCCAATTTTTGCAAAGGTGTATTATCATTTTCTTTATATTATGGGCATTATGATGTGGTGTAAGAAATGGTACTAGGTGTTGGGAGGACATTCTGCTATAGATAAGATAGACATGGACCCTGCCTTCCTGTTATTTGCTACCCAAGTAGTCTGTACAATATTGGGGGAAAAAAGTAATTGATCAATAATACACATAAACTGCAGCAGCTCCCAGGAATGTTTGAAGGCAATACTTGTGGTTTGTCATGATATTCCCCAATGGAGGATCCATTTTTAAAAAAAAATATTTTGGCCAGTCATTTTTATTTTCATTTTTAAACTTGTATGTGTATGTTGTTAAATTTTTTAAAATTAATTAATTAATTTACTTTTGGCTGTGTTGGGTCTTCGTTTCTGTGCGAGGGCCTTCTCTAGTTGTGGCAAGCGGGGGCCACTCTTCATCACGGTGTGCGGGCCTCTCACTATCGCGGCCTCTCTTGTTGCGGAGCACAGGCTCCAGACGCGCAAGCTCAGTAGCTGTGGCTCACGGGCCTAGTTGCTCCGCGGCATGTGGGATCTTCCCAGAACAGGGCTCAAACCCGTGTCCCCTGCATTAGCAGGCAGATTCTCAACCACTGTGCCACCAGGGAAGCCCGGATCCATTTTTTGATCTGACATTATGCCATAGTGATATTTCTTACCAAAGAAAACCTTATAAGATCTTGCAACACAGAATGCTTTTCAGGACAGAAAGATATACTCACATAATAAGATACAAAGAACACAAATGTTGGAGAGACAGAAAAGTGAAGTATTTTAAAAGCAGTTAGCTAGCAATTGTCAAGAGCATATTGAAGGAGGTAAGTCCTTAGAAAATAACTTCTTAAACCTTGGTATCTAAAACTTTTTATTTGAGCAAGTAGATATAAAGCTATTTTAAAAAGACCTTAACACATATATTAAATGATTCGCTACAATTCTATAAAATGACTAACTCTTTCTAATCCCTTAGGTGTCCATTTAAAGTTGTTCCTTCCAAGAATCCTTCCTATGTAGTCCAATAGTCCCTTGTTCTGTACTTAGCATAATTTAGAGCAATCTGATATTTAGCTTTCCCTTTCCATTCAGTATATTGTGGGCTTTCAGTGAGAGCAGGGACCTGTCTTTCTTGATTAATTTTGTGTCACCAGTCCCTAGCGCAGTGCCTTACATATGGAAAGTGCTCTCAAAACATTTGTGTAGTGAAAAAAGGAATAAATAAATGGAGGTAACAGAGGGTTAAAAAAGAAAAAGACCAGTTATCATATTCATGTTTTCTTCAAAAAAATAGAGAAAAATATCAGAAAGACATGAAATCAACACGTAGGGCTATTCAAGCATGTCTGATGATAAATCTGCTAGGAACACAAGCATTCATTAATTATTTTTCATTTAATTCTTCATATATTACCTTCCTCCTTGATACTCAACAATGCCAGATTTTGCCTCTCCTGTTTGTCCTCTGGAGCCTTCCTGGGGGCCTCTTCCTAGATGTGGTCCTGGCAGAGACCTGACACTCCCAGAATGCCTTCTCTTTCCTATCTTTTGCTTTTAAGGGTCTGATATTGAACAGACCAGTTTGTTCATTCCTAACAGGCTGAAATATTTGAACTTAATTCTGGCCAGCAATAGCAACATTAAAGGTGTACCAGCAAAGAAGCAGCATTACAAAGTAGGATTCAGGAAGATTTTTCTGTTGATATCAATTAGAATCGTTTTTCCTCTGGAGAGTCCGATGTTGAAAAGCCACAGTTTTTAAAGAGAGGAGGTCCATGCAATGTTAAGGGATGAGGGAGCAATGCAATGTTTTGTACTTAGTTCCAAATGGGCACACTGGTATGAGTTCAGTGAAGGAGGAAATGATGTGCAATGGCAGGGTCAGGGGGCCCTCAGTGATGAAGGGGAATGTAAGTTAGCTTTGCAGGATAGAAAGGATTCAGATAAGTAATAATGCATATGACTCGTTTACAGGAAAACAGACAACAGCTTGGCTGTAGTAACGGTTCTCAACTTCAACTTTGAATTCAGTTGAGAAACTCAATAAAATGAGAATTCATATGACCTGTCAATGCCCTCCATTCAAAGACCACCAGGAACACACCTGCAGTTGAAGGAGGTTGGGTTTATTGATTTATTGCAAAGAGGGAGACCACACACCGTGGAGAACCAAGGGGTGTCTCAGTAAGAGGGTTTTAAAAAGGACTTATAACACTTGGGTTTGTGTTAGTGATTTGGGGGAAGGTCCAAAGAGCAGGACTTTGCTCTGGATTAGATGGTGTTGAGAAGCAGGGGTAATTCTTGTGTATCTTAAAAATTTTTACCTCGAAGATGGAAAGAACCAAGCGATGTCATAACTGTAACCAGTAGAGAAGCAGCAGTCAACCATACCATTCTGGATAGGGGATATTTGGCCATTTTTTTGACATTGGTTTGGACAATGTTCCTGTTTTTGTCTGTGCTGATGCTTGATTGCAGGTTGGTTGTCACGGCCACTGTGGAGCCTTGTCTGATGTTGGTGTTCTGTGACATGGCTCATGTTCAACAAGAAAACACAGTGCCCAGCTGTGAGGGCCAGACCAGATCCTGGATGTCAGTGACTGCTTTTCAGTTTTTCAAATGAGCGTGAGAAACTGATTCACTGGTAACAAGAAATCTGTATTCCTGAAAAAATGCCTATGTGGTTCTGATTGAGGGAATCTGAGTACCAAACTTTCCGAAACACTCCTTTGGTAGGAAATAAAGCTGAACAAGAGGAGCAGGTTGTAGAGATCCTTGAAAAATAGCTTAATGTGTTTGAACATAATTCTGCCAGCAATAGCAGGCATTAAAGGCATATGGGCAAAGAAGCAACACTGCAAAGCAGGGTTCAGGAAGAGTCTTCTGTTGGTAGTGAATAGAATGGTTAGATGGAGCACAAGGAATGGGGGCTCAGACTAGGGATGAGCAGAGAGAATAGAAGCCACAGACCACCAGTTAGGAAACGCTTGCAAAAGTCTGATCCTGACAAGATTATGAATTGGATTAAAATATTGGTAGTGGAGATGGAAAGAAAGTATTGGATGTGTAAGACATTAAATAAGACTCTGAAATCCATTCACTGTGAGCCTAGAGGGAAGAGACTTATCTTGATGTTCTTAGCTCCCAGGCCTGTGCTTGGGGGCACAATGTATACCCAGGACCTATGTAAAGACTGAATCAATTAACCAATTAACAAGATTATGTGACTGATGGGATGTAAGGAAAGAGGAAGAAGGAAAAATCAGAAACAAGAGTGATTTGGGGACAGTTTGGAAGGGAAAGTTATTTCAGGAAAAGAAGCATTCAGTTTGGTCAAGTTGAGTCTCTGTAATGGTAGAACATCCAAGAGGAGACACCCAGCCAAAAGTCAGCAATGTGGGTTTGGAATTTTAATTCAAGACAGAGGTTGAGGTAGGAGGTGCATGTTGAATACATGGGCAAATTAAGGTCATTGGAGCACATGGAATTTCTAAGGGTGGGTAGGTGAAAGAATGGAAAACAGAGTCAGCCTCCTCCTGATTTGGCCTGGCAATTCTTTTTTTCTACCCTGGAAGATGAGTTGCCATTAGGGGAAAAAATATTTATTAACTATTTCAGGAATATGGTGTTGCTCTTATGAGCATGGTTCTGGAGTCATTAGTTGGGGTTTCCATTTCACCTTTGTCCCAATCAAGCTGTGAATTTTTACGTATATAACTTCTCTAAGTTAAATTTCCTTGATCTGTTAAAAGGAGATAATAAAAGTAGAGCCAAGTTCCTAAAAAGGTGTCTAGCAAGAAAACTATAATACATATCTCATGGGAATCAATGAGTAATGACATCCAGTAAGTATGGTGAAACTTTAGTTTGCTGCTAAGGCTATTTCAGCTTTACTAAACACGGCCTCCTAAGTAGAAGTCATCATCTTCAGTGACTATGCCCTTCCATATCATAGGACAAAGACTGAGAATTTAAACTTACCTAGTTGATGCCAAAATAGTGGCATTTTTCAGAGCATTCTCCAGGAACTAAGTAGAAATAAGAGGGAAAATCCTTTTGAGTTGATCAGATAATACTGCTACCTAAAACTGGGTTCACCTCTTGGTGAGTGTCCAGCCAAAAGAACACAGCCAAGCCAAAGATTGGGAGAAGGAAGGAGTTATTATTTGCAGCAAGTAAGGAGAATACAGGGGGCTTTTCTAAATCAGTGTCTCCCTGAATAGCAAAATTGGGGAAATTTTAAGGTAAGGGTATATGCATATTCATGAAGGGGCTTGGGTGGTAGACTGAGTCCAAGCTTTAGTTGATTGAAGTCATGAGGGTCAGAAAAGGTCAACATCATCATACCTTAGGTTCTACTGTTCTGGTGGTTAAGTCCTTCAGGTTAATCTTTCCATTGAAACAGAAATGGGAGTCTTTACAACTGATATATTATCTTTGCTATTGTTACTTCTCTTGCCTGATAACAGTCTTCATTCTTTGTTCAAGATCATTAATTACTGAGACCTGTTCAAAGGCAAGCATGTGGCCAGTTTTAGATCACAAAATGGCTTAGGCCAAAAATGGCTTAGGCCAAAAATGGCTTCCATTTTGTCAAGAAAGCCATGCCTGGTTCTCTTTCTCCCAGGACCCCTACCCTATATGCTTACACAACCACTAGTGGAGTTGTTAAATAAAAGTAAATATATTTGAGATAGCTCTTGCATAGCCTTTTCTGAGTTTTATAAAGATGTATTTCCAGACAGCTCGCTTAAAACATATGCTTTTTCATTAAAATCTAACCAAAGGTGGCAATGTTCTATACAAATGCTCACCAATCCCTTAACTATTACCTGTACAATTTGTAAAATAAAATATCTCTATGCATACATTATAAGAATCAAATTATTAAGAATCAGAAAACAAAAATACCAGGCTTCATTGAGAAAATTTGAGATTTACAAGAAAACACCTTTAAAATAAAGGCAGAACACAACACAATGTGTTAGGGTACTTGTGTTTCCACAAAGATTCCTATGATGCACTAGATATTGGAGATACAGAAACCTGAAGCATCACTTCCATACTTGATTCATACACAGTCTTCTTCTGGCTTACTATACTGTCTATCTGAACACTTTAAACTTGATGAAGGTTTCTGTTTTCTTTTCTTTTTTTAACGTCTTTATTGGAGTATAATTGCTTTACAATGGTGTGTTAGTTTCTGCTTTATAACAAAGTGAATCAGCTACACATATACATATATCCCCATAACTCCTTCCTCTTGTGTCTCCCTCCCACGCTCCCTATCCCACCCCTCTAGGTGGTCACAAAGCACCGAGCTGATCTCCCTGTGCTATGAGGCTGCTTCCCACTAGCTATCTATTTTCATTTGGTGGTTTCTGTTTTCTTTAGACAAATATTTACTCTCCAGCCTTCTTCTCAGGGTGGCCCTCCAGCTGACTGCAACAGTTTGTGTAATCTACAGGAAAAGAGCACTGGCCTGCATTTAAAGAAATCCAGGTTTTAATTCAAGCTCTATCCTAATCATAAAAATGTAAGAAATAAGCATTAATTGAGCATCTACCATGCTCTAAGCCAAGATATATGCAATCTTGCTTAAGTGGTAAAGGAGACCCAATACGATAAATATCATTAGTTCCACTGTATATATAAAGAAAACGGAGGCTTAGAGAAGTTAAGTAACCTATCCAAGGTCATTGACTAGCAACTAGTGTAAACATTTAAACTAACTTTGAAGGCCCCAGTTTTTCCCATTATGTCAACTCCTATGACTAGATTCTATTTATGTTTCTTGGTTGTTATTTGATACTAAAGTTAGGGGAAAGCTACTGCAAGTTAAGAACTTTTTTTGGGATATCAGGGGAAACTTTTATAGAAACTTTAATAGTTCACAGCATGAATTAGATGTGAAGTATAGCGATCTGGAATTGTGTGTTTTTAGTGAGTGCATTTTAATAATATTATAATAGATTAATTCGCTATGCTGTGACAATGTTCGATTTTATTCTTAAAGCTTAATGTGAAAAAAAAGAGACTGAATTACAACATATGATCAGTATCTATACCTTATTTTTATGCATTAGCCTCCATTATTTTTCCTAGGGGCTGCACTTTCCAGTGCTGTTTAAAAATTTTAGATTCTCCAGTGTTGTGTTTTTCCAGCCCAAGTCTTTGACAGTCTCAGTCAAAATTCAATTGATGTCGTGGGCTGACTTTTTTCCCCTAATTTTTTGTTGAAGTAGTCTATTTCTCTGGAATATTTTACGGCTGTTCTTATCATTTCCTGCTGGGTGGAACTTTTTTTGGGGGCTATGCTGTTTGCTTAAACTATGAAGCCATTTCAAGTAGATGTGTTTTACCATCCTTTTTTCCCCTTCAGGGGAACCTCCCTATGATTTAAGATTGTTAATAACCTCACCGAAGTGACATTTCTAATAGTTATTTATTTTCTCATTGGAAACACAGAATGAAGGAGAGTGGTTTTTTTAGCAGTAGTTCTAAACCTACTGAAAAAGAGTGAATTGTTGATAATGTATCCTTTTAATAAAATTGTGTGTCATAAAAGGGAGTTTTTAAAAAACATAATAGAAATAAACCTAATAATTTTTAAAATACATGAGACAAATATCTAATATTAAGTAAAGTTAATAACATCTTAAAATACAGCTTATCCACTGGGGGTTGAATTTCCTAAAGTTGTTTTTGGAGAGCAAAAGGCATTGGGTTTAAATCACTTAAATGAGTATTTAGGGCATGTGTGTTATTATCTTCCCCATTATCATTATTATCAAGGCACTTTATTCACAGCAAGAATGTGGCATGTGTACCCATTTATGCTTATCATATAATTAAAGCAAGTAACATGCTTTTTGGGAACTTAGTAATGAAATGGAACAAAAATGGCAGGAACTATATTATTAAGCCAACAAATACATTGGATCATTTAAGGTAGAGAAAATAATCGATATCCTTTCTCTTTCACAGATGAAAACTAATACTGTTTTATAAATTCATTCCAATGTATATATTTTTTCTTCATTGGGGGTAGTTTCCCATTTTGAAATTCCCAGGCAAGGGTATCCTGACTTATTTTTAGTAAAGTTACCATTAGCTGCATCTTAGCATGATGCTAATGAAAGCAGATTAAGCTTTCCATACCTCTTTATCTATCTGGCCAGCTGTCCTTCTAATGTGTTTCAACATTCTAGACCCATTGGATCAAAGAGTGGGAGGGTTAGGCACCCTCAAAAAACAACTCACAGTGCATTGTTATACTGATGTAAGCAAGTATTATGTCCTCTCACACCATGTAACATATAATCATCTCCTATTTCCGAAAATTGTAGGGGAAGTACTCTGATAGTCATTAAACTGAGGTTCTAGTTCTACCTCTATTTCGTACTTATGAGGAGATAATTGGAAGTCACCTAGCCTCCCCTGGTCTCTGTTTTCCAACAGGTAAATGAAGGACTTTTAGGGTATATTGTCTCTAAGATGTCCTCCAGGTTTAAGACTTTAACAAAGCCCACAAAAATCTGTACTTAGTACAGGATCCAATTGGAATAACTATAAATTTACTAAGTAAAACACTGAGCACTATGAGGGGTCTGCACTCATTTGCTGAGTGATGTTTTGAAACTCTCTAAACTGAGTGACCCTTTCTAAAAATCAGAGCATTACACAGTTTCCTTTATACTATTAGCATAGAAGCCACAAGAATGAGTGAAATTGCTAGTTACAAAAATGCTTACAATTCTTTGGAAATTGACCTTACAAGAAATGTTAAAGGATCTTCTTTAAGCTGAATAGAAAAGGTGCTAATTAGTAACAAGAACACATATGACAGGTTAAATTGCATTGGAAAGTAAATATATAGTAAAGGCAATGGATTAATCACTTATACAGCTAGTATGAAGGTTAAAAGGCAAGAGCAGTGAAAATAACTATGATTATAATAATTAGTTAAGGGATGCTCAAGCTAAAAAGATGTAAAATGTGACACCAAAATCATAAACCATGATGGGGGTAGAGTAATAATGTTGAGCTTTACAATGTGATCAAACTTAAGATGTTATCAACTTAAAATAGACTGTTATAGATATAAGCTGTTATATGTAAGCCTCATGGTAACCACAAAGGAAAGATGTATAGTTACCACTGAAGAAAGTCATCAAACCACAAAGGAAGAGAGCAAAAGAAGAAACAAGGAACAGAGAGAAACTACAAAAAACAGCCAGAAAACAATGAACAAAATGGCAATAAGCACATAAATAGTTACTTTAAATGTAAATGGACTAAATTTTCCAGTCAAAAGACATAAAGTGCCTAAATGGATTAAAAAAAAATTAGATCCATCTATATGCTGCCTAAAAGAGGCTCTTTAGATATAAGGACACACACAGACTAAAAGTGAAGGTATGGAAAAGGATATTCCATGCAAATGAATACCAAAAGAAAGCTGGAATAACTATAATTATATCAGACAAAATAGATTTTAAAACAAAGACTGTAATAAGAGACAAAGAAAGGTATTACATATTGATAAAGGGGTCAAACCTGCGAGATATAACATTTGTAAGTAGTTATGCACCCAACATAGGAGCACCTAAATATACAAAGCAAATATTAACAGACCTAAAAGGAGAAATAGACAGCAATACAATAATAGTAGGGAACTTTTAATACCCCACTTACATCAATGGATAGGTAATTCAGAAATAAAATCAATAAGGAAACATTGGCCTTGAACGTAAGACCTGAAACCATAACACTCCTAGAAGAAAACATAGGTGGTAATCTTCTTGACATAGGTTTTGGCAATGATTTTTTAAATCTGACACCAAACAAAAGCAACAAAAGCAAAAATAAACAAGTGGGACTACATCAACTAAAAAGCTTCTGCACATCAACAGAATGAAAAGACAACCTACCGAATGGGAGAAAATGTGTGCGAATCATACATCTGTTGAGGGGATAATATCCAAAATATATAAAAAACTCATGCAACTCAATAGCAAAAACCAAACAATTCAATTTAAAAAATAGGCAGAAAATCTGAATAGACATTTTTCCAAAGAAGACATAGAGATGGCTAACAGGTACATGAAAAGGTGCTCAACATCACTAATCATCAGGTAAATGCAAATCAAAACTACAGTGAGATATCACCTCATACCTGTTAGAATGGCTATTATCAAAAATGCAAGAAATAACAAGTATTAGCAAGGATGTGGAGAAAAGGGAACACTTGTGCATTGTTGGTTGGAATTGGTGCAGTCACTATGGAAAAAAGTATGGAGGTTCCTTTAAAAATTAAAAATAGGACTATGATATGATCCAGGAATTCCACTTTGGGGTATTTATCCAAAGAAAACAAAAACTAACCCCAAAAGAAAGATATATGAGCACCCATGTTCATTACAGCATTATTTGTAATACCCAAGATATGGAAACAACCTAAGTGCTTATTGATGGATGAATGGATAGGAAGGAGGGGAGGAGGGGAGGAAGGAGGGAAGAGAGGAAAGAAGGAAAGGAAAAAACAAAAGAAGGAAGGAAGGAGGAAGGAAAGAAAGAAAGAAAGAAAGAAAGAAAGAAAGGAAGGAAGGAAGGAAGAAAGAAAGATATAGCAATCAATGAATCCAGGCTCATAGAGAGAATGGACTGGTGGTTGCCAGAGGCTGGGGGGTGGTAGGGGCGGGATGGGAGCAGTGGGGAAGTGGGAGTAATGGGTGAGCTGTTTTTGTTTTTGTTTAAATAAACTGAATTATTCTTTGAAAAAAAATTCTTTGGAAATCATCTTCAGTAAACATTCAATACCTCTTAGAATGCCTAAATATGTATTCTAAACAAAGAGGCTAAGATAGTTAATACTTTGAAGGAAGAAAACAAATCAAGTGAAAAGCCATTTTCTTTTAGAGAAGCCCCAAATGTTTCTTTTATCTATTTTTAAAATTAAGAACACGGGATATTGCCATATACTCAATAAATGTAACAACCATGAAGGAGAGGCAGAGATTAGAGGAAACAGAAGGTGGAAATGGAGAAAAAGAAAAATGAGAAAAAGAAAAAAAAAAGATAAAGATACTCACAGACATAAATAGGTGGACAAATCAAGAATAAAGAGACAAGGAAATGTATCAGAAAGACTCTCACAGAAGTTAAGTGGAAAGGCAAAGAGACAGACACTCAACAAATGGAACATGGGTCATTCTAAGAGAAAGGTTTTCATGGAGAAATAGCTTAATCAATAACATTTACTGAAACATTTCATAAACATTAGTGTTAAGCAATGATGGGTATATGGGGGATGATAACCTCTTGGTATTTACCTCTGGGCCAACTGAAGGGAAATTGAAGGCAGAGATACCTCAACATTATTTCAGTTAATTAAAATTAAATTCTTCAATGGGTAGTCCCTACACTATTGTAGGATAGGAAATAACTTCATGATCATACCTCCTCTAGAAAAGAAAAACAAAATTTAGGGACAAAATAAAAAGTGATTTTTAAAACGTATTTTGTTCTCCATGGGAAAAATAAATAATTTACATTTTTTTATGAAAGTGATTCATTTGTTAACATCAATCTCTTTTCACATTATTAATTTAAAATAGAATATTTCTGATATTAAATAATTGCTCATTTTAAGTGTTATAGATAACAGCACAATTGTTACATTTAGAGAATTCTTACCAATTAGAGATGTAGTAGATATATGACTGAAAGGACATGATTTACTTTAATATAATTTGTCAAAAGAAGTTTGTGTGGGTTTATAGATAAAACACATGTAAAAGTATTGATAATAACTGAATCTGGGAGGTGAGTACATAAAAGTTCATTGTACAGTATTTTTCATTTTTGTGTATATTTGAAATTTTCTATAACAAAAAAAATGAAAGCTTCTTTCCTTTAATTGAGTCAACTATGTATAAAACATTCACTTGCTCAGAAGGAGTAGCTCAAATGAATGCACAATCTCAGTTTCAGGGCATCATGAAAGACTTTTAAGGAATTTTTGTTACAGAGATTTCTTTGGTTCCTACTTTTTTTTTTTTTTTTTTTTTTGTGCAGTGACTTCTACTACTTTATTTTCATCATCATCTAAGTTTTATTTTCAGAACATCTGAACTGTGTTTTTATAAATTTCCACTTCAGAAACACAGGAAGTCTTAAGAAATGGATGAGAACCAGGTACTTAGTGAACATTTTTCCATTGTGTTTTGTTTAGCCTAAGTCCCAAATTCGAAAAGCAGCAGTGGAAGTATCTTTATGCCTTGTGCAAAGATGTCTCAATCGTTCCATGAAAACCTGGAGAAAGGGTTGCATTTGGAAGACTTTCTTTGGCTATGGCCTCAGCCTGGTATCCTGGAAGTATAGTGTACTCAGTCTCCTGGAGGAGAGGAACGCTTGCCTCTTACTCACACACTGCTTTATTTGCAAGTTAAAGTCTCAGAGGAGACTGTCTGTCTACCCAGCTGCAGAATGTGTATGCAATGATTGCATCTGTTGCCATAGAAATTGAAATATAACCGATAAACTACACATCCCAAACAGATTAAAATTGATTTAGAAAAACTACGGAGGGGTATTACAAAATGTATGTAAAACATTTTGTATACATTTCTTTACTGTATTTCCCTATTTAAAATGCTAGCTTATGAGGTTGAATTTTCATAGAATTATTCTCCCTAACACAGTTTGTGGTGGTGGCAAGATTATTGCTGAATAATCCTTGAAGTGGTTAAGAAAAAAGGAAACATGACAGCAGATGGCTGAATGGTTAAATTATGTATATGCTATGCATATATGTATAAGGGTAATAATATAGTTATGAAAAAACGAGTCCTAAAAATTCAGGCCCAAACGTGTTTGAACATAAGAATACAACTGATTTCTATTTTAACATTCAAGATGTGTATCCACTGTCTTGTTGAACTGATAGCAACCGGAACTTAATAATAACTACCACTTAGCATTTTTTCATAATGATAAAAATCATAGATGTGGAGAAGTAATAATCAACACTCTTGTAGAGCATTAGTTGGTTGAAATGGAGGTATACTGTTTTTTTTCCTGAAGTGTGAATGTCATACCTAGGGAGCTAAAATTAGTCATTTGGGGAAACAAAAATTATGGAATGATAATTATTTAGGTGGTATACATTTAGCAAAACCTTATTTTGGGGAGTCAAGAGTCAAAGTCATTTGATAGCAGCAATAATTTATAAAACAGTTTCCTAGCAAAAATAATCAATGGTAGCGTATACTAAGGGAAAGTAACAAAGATTGGGATTGCATGTAAATGCTTTTGGATTTTCACTGTATAATGAATTAGTTCTGCATTAGAGATTTTTAAAAACAACTTTCCCAGTTACTCAAAGCAAGAGGACAACTTATGGAGGACATATCCCACGGAAATTCTGAACAGTTAATTTTGCCATCTTTTAAATCAAAGTGGGACTGAAAGTTCTATTTTCCTATTTGTTGCTCTGATGATTTATAGGAAGGGGAAGGTTCTTTGGGAGATGGCTAAAGCAAAGTTCCAACATTCTAAATTCTGTCTTTGCAAATGATTCATAGCTTCTAAAGTAGGGCCTTCTAAATGTCCACGTGCAGATGTATGTAACACTTGATGGCTTAGGAATGGTAATAGCTGGATCTTAGTCTAGTCTCTGTTCTGCCATTACCTGGGTATGGATCTCAGACATTTCTGGCCCAAGATTATCTTGGCTGTCAGATCTCGGTAGGGGGTGCCAAATAATCTGTAATACTCATTTCAAGTCTAATTAGAATAAAACCTTATGGCTGGCTCAACGCCTATGCATAATTCTTTTTTCCCTAATCATCTTTCAGTATTGGTCCAGGGGTAACCATGTGTCCAATTCTAACCAATGAGCAGTTGCTGGCTAAGATTCCAGGAAAGATTTTTAAAAGGAATGGTTGGGTTGGAACGTTCCTTTGGACATTTTGAACATGTCCCCTTCTTGCCTGCAAAAACCTGCAATGCCTAGAGGTATACCAGCCATCTTATGACCATGAGGTGACATGCTAAATAGTAACGACAACAGAATCAGAGAGATGGAAAGAATGTATTGCTTCCTTGAGAAACTGTGCCAACCTTGGTCTGCCTGTATCTGGATTTCTTTTTTTTTTTTTAATTTAATTTTATTTATTTTTTTGTACAGCAGGGTCTAATCAGTTATCCATTTTATACATATTAGTGTATATATGTCAATCCCAATCTCCCAATTCATCTCACCACCAGCACCACCCCCTCCACTTTCCTTCCTTGGTGTCCATAAGTTTGTTCTCTACATCTGTGTCTCTATTTCTGCCCTGCAAACTGTTTCATCTGTACCATTTTTCTAGGTTCCACATATGTGCGTTAATATATGACATTTGGTTTTCTCTTTCTGACTTACTTCATTATGTATGACAGTATCTAGATCCATCCACGTCTCTACAAATGACCCAATTTCGTTCCTTTTTTTTTTTTTTTGCGGTACATGGGCCTCTGACTGTTGTTGCCTCTCTCGTTGCGGAGCACAGGCTCCGGACGCGCAGGCCCAGCGGCCATGGCTCACAGGCCTTTCCACTCCGCGGCATGTGGGATCTTCCCGGATCGGGGCATGAACCCGTGTCCACTGCATCGGCAGGTGGACTCTCAACCACTGCACCACCAGGGAAGCCCCGTTCCTTTTTATGGCTGAATAATATTCCATTGTACATATGTACCACATCTTCTTTATCCATTCTTCTGTTGATGGGCATTTAGGTTGCTTCCATGACTTAATTATTGTAAATAGTGCTGCAATGAACATTGGGGTGCATGTGTCTTTTTGAATTATGGTTTTCTCTGGGTATATGCCCAATCGTGGGATTGCTGGGTAATATGGTAATTCTAGTTTCAGTTTTTTAAGGAACCTCCATACTGTTCTCCATAGTGGTTGTATCAATTTACATTCCCACCAACAGTGCAAGAGAGTTCCCTTGTCTCCACACCCTCTCCAGCATTTGTTGTTTGTAGATTTTCTGATGATACCCATTCTAATGGGTGTGAGGTGATACCTCATTGTAGATTTGATTTGCATTTCTCTAATAATTAGTGATGTTGAGCAGGTTTTCATGTGCTTCTTGGCCATCTGTATGTCTTCTTTGGAGAAATGTTTATTTAGGTCTTCTGACCACTTTTGGATTGGGTTGTTTGTTTTTTTAATATTAAGCTGCATGAGCTGTTTATATATTTTGGAGATTAATCCTTTGTTGGTTGATTCGTTTACAAATATTTTCTACCATTCTGAGGGTTGTCTTTTTGTTGTTTGTAGTTTCCTTTGCTTTGCAAAAGTTTTTAAGTTTCATTAGGTCCCATTTGTTTATTTTTGTTTTTATTTCCATTACTCTAGGAGGTGGATCAAAAGAGATCTTGCCATGATTTATGTCAAAGAGTGTTCTTCCTATGTTTTCCTCTAAGAGTTTTATAGTGTCCAGTCTTACATTTAGGTCTCTAATCCATTTTGAGTTTATTTTTGTGTATGGTGTTAGGGAGTGTTCTAATTTTATTCTTTTACATGTAGCTGTCCAGTTTTCCCAGCACCGCTTATTGAAGAGATTGTCTTTTCTCCATTGTATATCTTTGCCTCCTTTGTCATAGATTAGTTGACCATAGGGGCGTGGGTCTGGATTTCTTGCTACAGGAGAAAAATAAACCCATGGTTTAAGCCATTGTGGTATGGTTTACCTTATTTTCAGTAGAATTTATGCCTAAATGATACAGCCTAACCCAACAAATAAAACTAACATGCTCTAATTGAAGAAGATACTGTGAGAAGCTTCTCTCAAGGCACTTCTAATTAAGTAGAAGGCAAAGACAAGTGCTGAAATAGCTGCAGTACCAGATAGAATGCATTAAGAAGAAGTACAGTACCAACAATGTCTTAAGCAGAATGAAGTCATACTTGAGTTCAGGGAACAGTATGGGAAATCAGGAATAGAGCTTTAAAAATACATATTTTAATACGTGGAATCTAAAAAATGGTACAAATTCTGTTTTATTTACGAAACAGAAATAGAGTGACAGATGTAGAAAACAATCTTATGGTTAGCAGTGGGGAAAGGAGGGGAGGGATAAAATAAAAAACTTCCAAGTATTCTTGGAAGTTTATGCTGCCTCCTAAAATATTAGCTAAAATTTTAGCAAAATATTGTTTTCTAAGATATCCTTTCAAAAGAATTCCATATTTTTGGAATGAAAATGACTATCATAACCCATTTCCTTCTGTTTGATCAGCTACTGGTTTATGCAACCACTCCTAGTGCCCTAATAATTTGCTGTTTGAAAAAATATGAACTAAACTCAATGCCTGTCCTCTATTTTTTTTTAAGTTAGATATTTCCCCTCCCTCTGCCCATAAAAGAATTTAAGCTCCATTTTTAAAAAATTTAATTTAATTTATCTTTTAACTCAGCAGGTTTTTACTAGCTTATTGAAGAGACTGCCTTTTCTCCATTGTATATCCTTGCCTCCTTTGTCATAGATTAGTTGACCATAGGTGCGTGGGTTTATCCCTGGGCTTTCTACCTTGTTCCATTGATCTATATTTCTCTTTTTGTGCCTGTACCACATTGTCTTGATTACTGTAGCTTTGTAGTATAGTCTGAAGCCAGGGTGTCTGATTCCTCCATCTCTGTTTTTTTCCCTCATGACTGCTTTGGCTGTTCGGGGTCTTTTGTGGATCCATACAAATTTTAAGATTTTTTGTTCTAGTTCTATAAAAAAATGCCACTGGCAATTTGATAGGGATTGCATTGAACCTGTAGATTGCTTTGGATAGTATAGTCATTTTCACAATATTGATTCTTCCAATCCAAGAACATGGTATATCTCTCCATCTGTTGGTATCATCTTTAATTTCTTTCATCAGTGTCTTATAGTTTTCTGAATACAGTTCTTTTGTCTCCCTAGGTAGGTTTATTCCTAGGTTTTGGGGGTTTTTTTGGTGGTACGCGGGCCTCTCACTGTTGTTGCCTTTCCCGTTGCAGAGCACAGGCTCTGGACACACAGGCTCAGTGGCTATGGCTCATGGGGCTAGCTGCTCCATGGCATGTGGGATCTTCCCAGACTGGGGCACAAACCCGTATCCCCTGCATCGGCAGGCGGACTCTCAACCACTGCGCCACCAGGGAAGCCCCTATTCCTAGGTATTTTATTCTTTTTGTTGCAATGGTAAATGGGAGTGTTTCCTTAATTTCTCTGTCAGATTTTTCATCATTAGTGTATAGGAATGCAAGAGATTTCTGTGCATTTTGTATCCAGCAACTTACCAAAATCATTGTTTAGCTCTAGTAGTTTTCTGGTGGCATCTTTAGGATTCCCTATGTATAGTATCATGTCATCTGCAGTGACAGTTTTACTTCTTCGTTTCTAATTTGTATTCCTTTTATTTCTTTCTCTTCTCTGACTGCCATGGCTAGGACTTCCAAAACTATGTTGAATAATAGTGGTGAAAGTGGACATCCTTGTCTTGTTACAGATCTTAGAGGAAATGCTTTCAGTTTTTCACCATTGAGAATGATGTTTGCTGTGGGTTTGTCATATATGGCCTTTATTATGTTGAGGTAGTTTCCCTCTATGCCCACTTTCTGGAGAGTTTTTACCATACATGGGTGTTGAATTTTGTCAAAAGCTTTTTCTGCATCTATTGAGATAATCATATGGTTTTTATTCTTCAGTTTGTTAATATGGTGTATCACATTGATTGATTTGCGTATATTGAAGAATCCTCGCATCCCTGGGATAAATCCCACTTGATCCTGGTGTATGACCCTTTTAATGTGTTGTTGGATTCTGTTTGCTAGTATTTTGTTGAGGATTTTTGCATCTATATTCATCAGCCATATTGCTCTGTAATTTTCTTTTTTGAAGTATCCTTGTCTGGTTTTGGTATCAGGGTGATGGCGGCCTCACAGAATGAGTTTGGGAGTGTTCCTTCCTCTGCAATTTTTTGGAAGAGTTTGAGAAGGATGGGTGTTAGCTCTTCTCTAAATGTTTGATAGAATTCACCTGTGAAGCCATCTGGTCCTGGACTTTTGTTTGTTGGAAGATTTTTAATCACAGTTTCAATTTCATTACTTGTGATTGGGCTGTTCATATTTTCTATTTCTTCCTGGTTCAGTCTTGGAAGGCTATACCTTTCTAAGAATTTATCCATTTCTTCCAGGTTGTCCATTTTATTGGCATACAGTTGCTTGTAGTAGTCTCTTAGGATACTTTGTATTTCTCCGGTGAAATTTCTAATTTTATTGATTTGAGTCCTCTCTCTCTTTTTCTTGATAAGTCTGGTTAACAGTTTATCAATTTTGTTTATCTTCTCAAAGAACCAGCTTTTAGTTTTATTGATTCTTGCTACTGTCTTCTTTGTTTCTATTTATTTCTGCTCTGATCTTTATGATTTCTTTCCTTCTGCTAACTTTGGGTTTTGTTTGTTCTTCTTTCTCTAGTTCCTTTATGTGTAATGTTAGGTTGTTTATTTGAGATGTTTGTTGTTTCTTGAGGTAGGGTTGTACTGCTATAAACTTCCCTCTTAGAACTTCTTTTGCTGCATCCCACAGGTTTTGGATCATCGTGTTTCCACTGTCATTTGTCTGTAGGTATTTTTTGATTTCCTCTTTGATTTCTTCAGTGATCTCTTGGCTATTTAGTAACGTATTGTTTAGCCTCCATGTGTTTGTGTTTTTATGTTTTTTTCCCTGTAATTGATTTCTAATCTCATAGTGTTGTGGTCAGAAAAGATGCTTGATATGATTTCAATTTTCTTAAATTTACTGAGGCTTGATTTGTGACCCAAGATATGATCTATCCTGAAGAATGTTCCATGTGCACTTGAGAAGAAAGTCTAATATGCTGTTGTTTGAGGGCATGTCTTATAAATATCAATTAAATCTATCTGGTCTATTGTGTCATTTAAAGCTTGTGTTCCCTTATTAATATTCTGTTTGGATGATCTGTCCATTGGTGTAAGTGAGGTGTTAAAGTCCCCCACTATTATTGTGTTAATGGTCAATTTCCTCTTTTATATCTGTCAGCAGTTGCCTTATGTATTGAGGTGATCCTATATTGGGTGCATATATATTTATAATTGTTATATCTTCTTCTGGGTTGAACCCTTGATCATTATGTAGTTTCCTTCCTTTTCTCTCCCTTGATCATTATGTAGTTTCCTTCCTTTTCTCTTGTAACATTTTCTATTTTAAAGCCATTTTTATCTTATATGAGTATTGCTACTCCAACTTTCTTTTGCTTTCCATTTTCATGGAATATCTTTTTCCATCCCCTCACTTTCAGTCTGTATGTGTCCCTAGGTCTGAAGTGGGTCTCTTGTAGACAATATATATATGGGTTTTATTTATTTGATTGTTTTTATTTTTGGCCATGTTGGGTCTTCATTGCTGCGCACAGGCTTTCTCTAGTTGTGGCGAGAGGGGGCTACTCTTCATTGTGGTTTGTGGGCGTCTCATTGTGGTGGCTTCTGTTGTTGCGGAGCACGGGCTCTAGGCACGCAGGCTTCAGTAGTTGTGGCACGTGGGCTCAGTAGTTGTGACTTGTGAGCTCTTGAGCACAGGCTCAGTAGTTGTGGCACACGGGCTTAGTTCCTCCGCGGCATGTGTGATCTTCCCGGGCTAGGGCTCGAACCCGTGTCCCTTGCATTGGCAGGCAGATTCTTAACCACTGCGCCACCAAGGAATCCCTGGGTCTTTTTTTGTATCCATTCAGAGAGCTTGTGTCTTTTGGTTGGAGCATTTATTCCATTCACGTTTAAGGTAATTATTGATACGTATGTTCCTATGACCATTTTCTTAATTGTTTTGGGTTTGTTTTTGTAGGTCCTTTTCTTCTCTTGTGTTTCCCCCTTTAGAGAAGTTCCTTTAGCATTTGTTGTAGAGCTGGTTTGGTGGTGCTGAATTCTCTTAACTTTTGATTGTCTGTAAAGCTTTTGATTTCTCCATCGGATCTGAATGAGATCCTTACCAGTTAGAGTAATCTTGGTTGTAGGTTCTTCCCTTTCATCACTTTAAATATGTCATGCCACTTCCTTCTGGCTTGTAGAGTTTCCTCTGAGAAATCAGCTGTTAACCTTATGGGAGTTCCCTTATATGTTATTTGTTGTTTTTCCCTTGTTGCTTTCAGTAATTTTTCTTTGTCTTTAATTTTTTTCAATTTGATTACTATGTGTCTCGGCCTATTTCTGCTTGTGTTTATCCTGTATGGGACTCTCTGTGCTTCCTGAACTTGGGTGGCTATTTCCTTTCCCATGTTAGGGAAGTTTTCGACTATAATCATTTCAAATATTTTCTCGGATCCTTTCTCTCTCTCTTCTCCTTCTGGGACCCCTATAATGCAAATGTTGTTGTGTTCAATGTTGTCCCAGAGGTCTCGTTGGCTGTCTTCATTTCTTTTCATTCTTTTTTCTTTATTCTGTTCCGCATCAGTGAATTCCACCATTCTGTCTTCCAGGTCACTTATCCGTTCTCCTGCCTCAGTTATTCTGCTATTGATTCCTTCTAGTGTAGTTTTCATTTCAGTTATTGTATAGTTCATCTCTGTTTGTTTGCTCTTTAATTCTTCTAGGTCTTTGTTAAACATTTGTTGCATCTTCTCGATTTTTGCCTCCATTCTTTTTCTGAGGTCCTGGATCATCTTCACTATCATTATTTTGGATTCTTTTTCTGGAAGGTTGCCTATCTCCAGTTCATTTAGTTGTTTTTCTGGGTGTTTATCTTGTTCCTTCATCTGGTGCACAGCCCTCTGCCTTTTCATCTTGTCTATGTTTCTGTGAATCCTCTCTGTCTTTTTATACATTTTTCTTTACTGCTTCTGATGCTACCCTGACCCTACCATACTGTTGAAAACTTTCCTCAAACTGTATAACCTATTAAATGATTCAACATAGATGAGTTAACAAATAAAAATGGCTTAATGTTCTAGCAGTTCTTCCTCAGTGTTTGTATTTTCATAACATTGGTAGGTTTAAAAGCATCTTGGGTGTTTCAGATGTACAGCCAACATTAAGAACAAGGAGTCCAACCCACATTCAAAATATATATAGCAGGTGCCTGACATTGCAAGTTACTCTGAAAAACTACTCTCAGCCTTGTGGGATTACATGACTAAAGCACAACTCATTTTGCCTTGAGTGAAAAAGGAGTTTTGGGGAAGAATACTGGATTTTCTCAGGCATATGCAATGGTATCTCAATAGGGACTATACCCAGTTTCTGGAAAGCTGATAGGAACCAGGCAGTGGCTCTGTCTTTCTCTCTCTCTCTCTCTTTCTTTCTCTCTTTTGTTTTTGGTTCATTTTGCTCTTTCTGAAACCCAAATTTTTCTGCCTCCCCAGCTATGAAGAAAAATGCTATAGCTGCTCAAGGTCACTACATATATTTGTGCCCTGCATCTGAAGCTGCATCTACCTAGAGGGCTGCCCTTTTCTTATGGGAACAAAATGGTCCCCATGGAGGGACACAGCCTTACGAGTACACTGGTAATGCTTCACAATTCTCTAGTTCCCAGCTCCTCCATTTAGGAGACAGATCCAGGCTAAGAGGTTTTTTTGTTACAAGTGCATAGTCTCCGAGAGGAGAATCTAGCTGGCCCAGCATGGTTAGGTCTCCTCCCTAATCTACTCACCCATGTTCTGAGAAACCGACTAATGTGGCAGATGCACAGCTGTGGAGGATTCACCCTCATATGGGGAAGGGAGCACTTATTTGAAAAGGGAATTTTCTATGAGGTGGGCAGTTAACTGAAAAGGTCTACTTGATCCCTCAAAGAGCTAACTTTTTTTTTTTTTTGCCGTATGCAGGCCTCTCACTGTTATGGTCCCTGTTGCGGAGCACAGGCTCCGGACGCGCAGGCTCAGTGGCCATGGCTCACGGGCCCAGCCGCTCCACGGCATGTGGGATCTTCCCGGACCGGGGCACAAACCCATGTCCCCTGCATCGGCAGGCGGACTCTCAACCACTGCGCCACCAGGGAAGCCCAAAGAGCTAACTTTTGAATATGGGAGAAAAATCTAAAATTTGAATGTCTCTTATAAGTCTTCTATCAGAGGAATAAGCATATAGGAAAAATAAGAGGTCATTTCTGACTGGTGTGTTTTAGGAAAGCATCTAGACAGTACAGGGAAAGAGGCCAGCCCAGACAGGCAGAGCGATTACAATCAACAAAGACATGGAAGTGAGAATGGCAACTATTTCAGCTTGATTGGACCAGAGCATTTAAAATGTAGTAGGAAATAGTTGAGACCAAATTGTGGAGATTCTTGAAAGTCAGGCTAGGGAGAAAGGATTCCTTTTAAAAAACTGTAAGATTTTTGAGCAGGGGAAATATATAATCAGACTAGTATTTTAGGAAAATTGATCTCTTCCATGGTGTCTAGTAATAATTAAAGAGGAGAAGATCTGAAAGTAGATCAAATAAAAGGCAAGACATGGTCTAATTTTGGTTGATGGCAATAATAAAAAAAAAAGACAGGGCATTCTTGTGAATCCTGGGGATTTCAGGCATCATGCCAGGAGCAAGAAGGGAGATATTTGGATTAGGAAGCATATTCCCAGTGCTCTGGCCATGTAAAATATGGTAAAGCCAGTTCTCTCTAACAAGTTAGTCTTTAAAGCACCCTATAGTTTATTTATTTCACTTTATTCATTCCATCATTCACTCACTTAACAAACATTTATTGAGCACCTGATTTGATCAGATACTATAGGAGGAGGTGGTTCAGATAAGATGAATAAGACCAATCTCTTCTAATGAGGATATAGACGTGAAAACAATGAATGAGAAGACAGTGCGAAAAGTGCCACATTACCTCATAGGGCTGCTGGGAATATTAAATGAGATCACGTCTGTAAAATGCTTAGTTAGGCACAGTGCCTGGTACCTAGTAAGCGCTCAATAAATAGTAACTATTCTTCCATGTAAAATCCTGTGAGAGCAAAAAGAAGGAGTGATGAGCTGTCTCAAGATACTGAGGACAGCTTCAGAGAGGAAGTGAGATCATTAACCGGCAAAGACCAAGATGGGCACTCTAGGTTAAAGAAGCCATCTGAGAAAAAGCGTGGTGTGTTCTGAGAAAATGAAGTGGCCCATCTGGACTGTGGGATGTGTATTTAGGAGTGGCAGGTATTGGGCCTATATTTTTGATAGCTTTTTATGGTCAGCAAAATTTAGACGTTATATTTTAGGCAATCAAAAGCAATGATTCAATTTCAAATAGAGAGTAGGTGAGCAGATTCCTCATTAGAAAGATCACTCTGGGGACAGTATGGAAGATGGACTATGGGTGGGAGGTGAGAAACAGGTCAGAGCAAAGAAATCACTACAGATCTTTCTTGAGTTTCCAATAAACCCATTGTAAGTTGAAAATACTGTAAATTGAAAATGCATTTAATACACCTAACCTACTGAACATTATAGTTTAGTCTAGCCTACCTTAAATGTGCTCAAAATACTTCCATTAGCCTGCATTTGGGCAAAATCATCTATCACAAAGCCTATTGTATAATGAAGCGCTGAATAGCTTATGTAATTTGTTCAATACTGTACTAAAAGTGAAAAACAGAATGGTTGTATGGGTACAGAATGTGATTGCCTAGCTGACTGGGAGCTGTGGCTCCCTGCTGCTGCCCAGGATCATGGGAGCGCATTGTACTGCATATCGCTAGCCTGGGAAAAGATCAAAATTCAAAGTTTGGTTTCTACTGAGTGTGTATCACTTTCACACCACCGTAAAGTCAAAAAATCGTTAAGTCCAACCATTGTAAGTTGGGGACACCTGTAGTCTACCTGAATTGTTTAGACAAGTCACGTAAGGCAAGAGCTTGAATTAGATGATTCCAGTGGGATGAAGGGGCAGAAAAAAACAATGATGTATTGGGAAAATGCAGTTCTTTCTTTCTAATGTAGGGAAAAACCCATTTCTTCTCTACTGTGCACTTTTTCTCTGTGTATCTCTTTTAATACTCACAGAGAACACTTCATTTCTCCTGGTCACCAAGTGTGTGAAGGTTTTTCTCCACACCAACCAATTCTCTGTGACACCAGCTGGGTGTCCTATAATTTAACTCTATTCTAACACTATCTACCTGGACATAGTGTCAGATCCCACAGGTTAAGGGCTCAGTCCCATAAGACTGTTCCCATCCCACTTCAAATGCCAATACCAAATAATAGGAGTCCAGTTTACTCACAACCTCTATCTGATTTGGCTACAACTTGGAGTTTCCCAGTACCCCCATCCTCAGGTTAGATTAATTTGTTAGAGCAGCTCACACACCTCAGGGAACACTTACTTACATTTACCCGTTTATTAAAGGAGGTGATGAAGAACATAGATGAACAGCCAGATGAAGAGATACCTAGGGCTAGGTCTGGGAGACTCCCCAAGCATGGGGACTTCTGTCCCTGTGGTGTTGGAGTATGTCACTCTCCCAGTGTGAATGTGTTTGCCAACCTGCAAGCGCTCTGAACCCTATACTACCGAGGTTTTAGGGAGGCTTCCTTACGTAGGCGTGATCAATTATTAACCTCACTTTCAGCCCCTCTCCCCTCTCTGGAGGAGGGGGTGTGGGGCTGAAAATTCCAAGCTTCTAAATCATGGCTTGGTCTTTCTGGTGACCAGCCCCCATCCAGAAGCCATCCCAGAGCCCACCCAGAGTCACCTCAATAGAACAAAAGATACCCCTAGTACTCTAATCACTTAGGAATTCACAAGGGTTTTAGGAGCCCTATGTCAGAGATGGGGTCAAAGACAATTAGAACAAGAGATGATCCTAATGCTCTTATCACTAAGAAATTAGAAGGGTTTCAGGAGATCTGGGCGAGGAACCAGGGGCAGAGATTGATATATATTTTCTATTATCTCACAAATGATGATGATTTCTTTTTACTTTTCCAACTTTGTTTTGATAAAGCATTTTATGAAGCATTTCCAATAATCTATATACTTCTAAAACCCTAAAAATTTATGAGATGATGTTTGAAAACTTTTTATCCAATTCAAAGTGAATTGCATTTTACCATCTCACTGTTTAATGTTAGTCTCTTGTAAAACATAGAAAAGCTCACACTTCAGGGAAAAAACAAAACAAAACAAATATAACATCCATTATAACATCCCAGGTTACTTTTGAATATATTATGCAAAAATAATCTCATCAAATATTTTAATGTTGTGTTCCAATTTTGTATATTCTTGACAATTGTATACATTTCAAGACTGTGAAATAGATACTTAAAGGCAAAAATATGTCTTCTGGTGTGCTAATGAAGAACATCCTTTTCTTATTGCATTACATGAGAAATGGTCAGATGACCAAGACATAGGTAATTCATGGAGGCACCAGCAACTTTCTAGGTTGACAAATTGCTAAGTTTCACCTTTCTCACCCCTGGAAAAGGTTACTGGGTAATTTCTAGAACTATCTGAGGCCTTTTTACTGCAATTCTTGTGTACAGTCAATGCTTATTCATTGAAAATTCACTTAACTAGAAATTTCAAATAATGAGTTGTTTATTTTTATAGTCCTTATGTGTGATAACTCATCTTTTAAATGAAAGCCACCAAGAAAAGTGAAATCTTGTATTTAAAAGCAAACAAGAAAAATTCTATTTCATTTGCTACTATTTTAGCAAATTTTTTAAATTGAAATTTTATTTGGAGATAACTGTAGATTCACATGCATGTGTCAGAATTAACACAGAGAAATCCCTTGTACACTTTCCCAGTTCCTCTCTTTGGTAACATCTTGCAAAACCACAGTTATATTTAACAACCAGGATATTGACATTGATAGAGTGTAGGTCCATTTCTGGGTGCTCTGTTCTGTTCCCTTCCTTGATCTATCCATCTTTTCCTCCATCAATACCATACTGTTTTGACCACTGTAGTTATACAATGGGCCCTAATATGGGAAGAGTGATTCCTCACACTTTATTCTTCTATTTCAAGATGGCTTTAGGTATTCTAAGGCCTCATTTTAGTGTCTTTCATAATACTTTTTCTTTGAAAAATTAGAAACCCGGCATACTGTATATGGCATTCCTATTAACAAGACTATTAATTATTAATATCTCATTCATCAAAATTCCAAATAAGCAAGAATTTACTCTGCTTTTAATACTTACTTTAAGGTAAATTACAGTAAAATAGATTACAAAAGCAAGTTATGGAATCTTCTCTGTAGGTATTTAAAAACCATCTACTCCTATCTATCTTGATATGTCATAAACATTTCAGGTCTAATAATTCTAAGATATTCATTATTTTAAATGATTTTAAATGCCAGAAGTTTTACCACATTAAACCAATGAGGTGTTCTGTAAAACTGTTCTGTTTTATCGACCTTTAGTCATATTTACCTACCTATATAACCTTTATAAAGCAATAAATAACGGCAAGCACAGAATATGAACAAATCCTAAAACCAGCTTGTTAAAATGCAACTTTGTCTTTAAAGAATCTGCTGTGCCATTTACCTTCGGAGAAAGGCGAAAAAGACAAACAGAAGCTTCAGCAAACTGATGCTCAGATATTAAATGTACTTAAGTGTGTAGATATATTTTTAACCCTGAGAATGTATACTCACCAGCAGTGCTCTCTCATAATTGCCTGTTTTAACAAATGGGTCAGAATACATAAGATAAATCTGCAAACTATTGAATAAACTTGCCAAATATTGAATTTCAAAACAATCAGCATTGTAAAAGTTTATGCAACCATCTAATCCATGGTACTCCCAATTTCTTTTTGAGAAGGAGTTTTTGTTTTCTCCCCGAAAATTGGTTAAAATATTTGTGCTGTCTTTAAGCAATAAAACAGGCTTTTAACGAGGTATTCTTTTATCACTGAAAAATGAAAAGTCAAGCCATATTAGAAATCACTGCAGCATATAATCAAAATAAATAAATACAAAATAAAAATGTCCCCACCATATGCAGTGCTTTTCTATTTAGCTAACAAAGTCTTTAAACAAAAAGAGAAGAGCTTTAACATTTTAAAAAATCTTCCACAGTTTTGTTGAGATATAATTGACTTAAAGCAAACTGCACATATTTGAAGTGTACTAAAAAATATGTAAGTTTTGACACATGCAAAGCCCTGTGAAGCCACCACCAGAAGCAAGATGATAAACATACTTATCACCCTCAAACTTTTTTTGTGCCTTTTTTATAACCCTTTCTACTTCTCCTACCCCAACCTAGGCAACCACTGATTTGCCTTCTGTCACCATATATTAGTTTGCATTTTCGAGAATTTTATATAAATGGAATCATACAGCATATATTCTATTTTGTTTGGCTTCTTTCTCAGCATAATTATTCCCAGATTCATCCATGTTGCTGCATGTAAAATAGTTCATTATTTTTTATTCCTGAAGTATGGATATACCACAATTTGCTTATCCATTCACCTGTCAAAGGGCATTTGTATTGTTTCCAGATTTTGGCTAGTACAAGTAAAACTGCTACAAATATTTGTATGCAAAACTTTGTATGGACCTATGTTTTCATTTCTCTTGGATGAATATGTAGATGTTGAATGGTTGGATCACATAGTAGATTGTGTTTAAGTCTTTAAGAAGCTGTCCAACTTTTTTCCAGAGTGGCTGAACCACTTGAGTTTCTACCAGCAGTGAATGAGAATTTCAGTTGTTTCACATCCTCACCAACACTTGGTATGGTCAGTTTTAATTTTAGCCATTGTGTTAGGTGTGTAGCGGTATCCTCTTGTGGTTTTAATTTGCACTTACCTAATGACTAATGATAATGAGCATGTTTTCATTTGCTCATTTGTTATTCATATAGCTCTTCGATGAAGTGTGTTCAAATACTTTGCTCCCTTTCTAAAAAATTGTGCTGTTTTCTTATTGTTGAGGGTTTTTTTTGTTTTGTTTTGTTTTTGCGGTACGCGGGCCTCTCACTGTTGTGGCCTCTCCCGTTGCAGAGCACAGGCTCCGGACATGCAGGATCAGTGGCCATGGCCCACGGGCCCAGCCGCTCCGCGGCATGTGGGATCCTCCCGGACCGGGGCACGAACATCAGCAGGTGGACTCTCAACCACTGCGCCACCAGGGAAGCCCAATTGTTGAGTTTTAAGAGTTCATTAATATTCTGGATATAAGCACCATGTTCTATATATGATTTGCAAATATTTTCTCCTGGTCTGTGGATTACCTTTTCACACTCTTAACAGTATCTTTTGAAGAACAGAAATTTAAAATTTTGATGAAGTCCAATTTATTGTTTTTTTCTTATGGATTCTACTTTTGGTGTTGTATTTAAGAAATCTTTGTCTAAATCCAAGGTCTCAAAGATTTTCTCCTATGTTGTTTTTTTAAGAAGTTCCATAGTTTTAGATTTTTACATTATATCTAAGATCCTTTTTGAGTTAGTTTTTGTGTATTGTAAGGGGTATGGATAGAAGTTCTCTGTTTTTTGCATACGTATTTTCAAATGTTTCAGCATCATTTATTGAGAAGTTTATTTTTTTCTCCACTGAATTGCCTTTACACCTTTGTCAAAAATCAGGTGTCTATACATGTGTGGGTCTATTTCTGGGCTTGCTCTTCTTTTTGTTTTTAACATTTTTATTGGAGTATAATTGCTTTACAATGTTGTGTTAGTTTTTGCTGTATAACAAAGTGAATCAGCTATATGTATACATATATCCCCATATCCCCACATCCCCATATCCCCTCCCTCTTCCGTCTCCCTACCACGCTCCCTATCCCACCCCTCTAGGTGGTCACAAAGGGGCTCTTTACTCTTTTCCATTGATCTATTTGCCTGCCTATGCCAATACTGCACTGTCTTAATCACTGTAGTTTTATAATAAATTTTGAAGTCAGATAGCATTTGTCTTCTAACTTTGTTCCTCTTTTTCAGTTGGTTACTCAGACAACCAAGTAATGTTATGGCAGAGAATAGTCGTGTTTAAAGATGCTTTTCACTAATTCTGGTCTGAGAAGATGGAGTAAAAACTCCAGTTCAGAACTGATGCATGAGGGATATGCTCACAGTTAATACGTTTGATGCTTTATCACTTCGCTTGTATCTTAGTTTTGTTGAACACAGACCATGTTTCAATTATGTGGCTGAAAGCTACATTAGTTCAGTTCTTTACAAGTATTAACTATTGTATAGATAAGTGAAAATTAAGTGCGGAGTATAACTTCCAAAAGACATCTTTGTATTTTGAAATCTTGATGCATTTAGAAGGAAGCTGGAGTGAGTTTTCATGCAAATTCCTATTAAAAAGTTAGACAGGACTAACATCTACTGTCTAATGTGGAATGATGAGAAACACATCTAATCTTATTGTCCAATTTCCTGCAACAATTTTCAGTGGTCTTTACCATCCTTTCAGCCTGACCATTTGCTTGAGACCATTGGGAGATGTGATAAAACAGTTGCTTCTATGATTTATTGGGTACTTACTAATACAACTCTGAAGAGATTTTTGTTTTTCTTCTTTTTTTTTTTTTTTTCAAAACTGAGATTGTCAATATGCTATACCTCACTTGCATTGGGAAATTTATGAATAGGAAACTTGCTTAGGGCTAGGTTGTGTTATAATTGAGTGCTTGGACCTTGAATTTAGGCAAACAGGGTTTAAATATTGATTCTGCTTTGTACTAGTTATCTGGCCTTAT
Source organism: Monodon monoceros (assembly GCF_005190385.1). NCBI lineage: Eukaryota > Metazoa > Chordata > Mammalia > Artiodactyla > Monodontidae > Monodon > Monodon monoceros. Next base: position 26,497,080 of record NW_021703770.1, on the reverse strand, counting down.
GTTATCAAATATCTCTAAACCCTGTCTAGAAATTGGGGATAATATGGTGTCTGCCTCTTAGGATTATTATAAATATTAAGTTTCATAATGTTTATACACTTAGGCCATATGAACTTTATGTAGATATTGTTATGCTCTAAGTCAGTGGTTTCCTAATTTATCTGTATATTAGCATCACCTAGAGACCTTTAAAAAATTTCAAAGTTCAGGCCACACCCATGACCAATTAAATCACAATCTCTTGGAATGGGACACAGGGACCAGGAGGACTTTTCAAAGCTCCCCACGAGAGTCCAATGTGCAGACGACTGCAGTAGATGACATATAAATTTTCGTATTTAATTTTACAATAACTCTCTGAGTTGTGCTTTCATTCCTTTTTATACATGAGAAAATTGAGGTTCACACTGAATATGTTGATGAGGGTCATGTAGCAAATCCAGCTTAAAGGATTCAGACCCCAGGTCTGTCTGACTTCAAAATCCTTGCTTTTAACTACTTCACTATATTTATTTAAGCAAGATCCTAGATAATCCTAAATTTAACTAAAAAAATTGCACACACATACAGCAGAAGATTTATTGCAAATATCTGACCCATAGTTATGAATAAAGCAGCAGGGAAATTGGAAACAGTTTGGTGGCATTTGTGAAAAAGTCTACCATAACCTATTAATATAATCTTAAGAAATCAATAGGGATTCTTGATCAAGGTTTTGACATTATCTATCATGGAATTAATTTTGGTAAATAATACACTGGATCTTGACATGTGCTTTATTTTTTTCCAGTCTTTGCAGTAGTCAGATAAAGTCCAAGCTACTAGTAAGCGAGAGCTTCTACCCAATGTTTTCCCAAGAATAATTCCCAGATGTGCTACATGTACAATGGTCAAGATAACCTGATGACTGGTTTCTAAAACAATACTGTTTGCTATAAAACGCATTCCTATGGCATGTAATTTTTTCTCTACACACCTAACTTAGGACATGGATGAACCAGCACCACAGCTCTAGTGGGAGCACTACAACAGGTTTTGGTATCTAAGTGACAGATGGCTCTGGACATCACCATTAGCTATTGCTCTTCCAGGCCTGTAAACAAGTTATAAGAACTGAGCAAAAATGACATTTCTGCATACAGGATGATATAATTATGGGTGTAGACTTAATCTTAGAGAAGAATTCCAAAAGAGCTTATGTCAGTACAAATTGTAAAGACACTGCCATAGCAGTATTTTTAGGATTTCTTTACTCCCTCAGTAATTGCAAAGAACTCAATGTCATTTGACAGTAATTCTATCAATATTATTGTGAGAACTTTCTGCTTGACTAGTAGGCAACTATTCTTCAGTCTACCTGGCACTTTGAGGCTAAGGACTCTCCAGACTTTATCAACTGAAACAACAGTGGTTTGCATTCAGTGTAATATCGTGATGCAAACCAAGAAGTTAATAACACTTTGACATTCTGAAAAGTGTTTTCCCACCAGATAGTTCCAACACTACCAGATGTTATTTTCCAGTAGGCAACAAAGTACCTCAACAAGGTTGATTTTTATTTGAGATTTTCTGTTTTTCAAAGGGAAAACAACTTTATTTTCTTTTTACAGTTATAAAAATATTGTTAGCCATACTGACTGGTGTAGTGAAGAAAGAAATCATCTGAAATCTCACTATGCAGTGATAACCTCTAGGTATGTTGGTTTCCCTCCCTCCCTCCCTCCTTTTCTATTATCTTTCTATTTATCTCTCTATCTAAAAATAATGCAATAAATACACATTATGGAAAAATCATATATTAGAGAATGGACACAACATGTAAAGCAAATTCCTTCCTCCCATCCTTAAATCAGTTTTTCAGAGGTTAAATTGTTTATGTTTCACTGCTATATTTTGATTTATCGACTTTGGATATTATCTGTTGATTCCCAGCTATAAAGGTAAGAATTTAGTCCATCCATGTTACTTGCTACTTGTCTTTTCTTCCTACCAGTTTTAATAATCCTATTATTACTTTCATTTCTAATGGTTACTTACTTATTTTTTTGTTTTCTTTATTTGTTATTTTTTTCAGCTTTGAGGTATAATTGACAAATTTGTAATATATTTAAAGTGTACATTGTGATGATTTGATATATGTATATATTATGAAAAGATTTCCCCCATTTAGTTAATAATCACATCCATCACCTTAAAGCTGTTGACAAAGTACTTGGCTCCTAGTTGAATAAAAAAGGCATAAACATCACATTCATGATAAACACTAATTATTTCAAATTGGTGAAAAAAGTCATAAAGTACAAATTAACTGTGGTCTCCTCTGTGAAATGTATCTTAAAAGAACTATAATTTCTATGGTACTATTGCAGGAAGATGAGGCTATCATCCTATTCTGTGGACAGTACAAGCAAAGAGAACCATCATTCCCAAGGTAGGGAAAAAGTATGTGCTATCTTTTTTTTTTTTTAATTTTTATTGGCATATAGTTGATTTACAATTTTGTGTTAGTTTCAGGTGTACAGCAAAGTGAATCAGTTATATACATACATATATATATATATATATATATATATATATATATATATATTCTTTTGTTAGATTCTGTTCCCATGTAGGCCATTACAGAGTACTGAGTAGAGTTCCCTGTGCTATACAGTAGGTTCTTATTAGTACTGAAATTTCTATTGTCTATTGCATCAACTGCCAACTCTCTTTTCACTTTTTGTGTTAATAAGATGACACTAACATTACTATTCACACTTCCACCTCTCCTGCCCAGTTTTTAAGCCTCAATTTCTGTATTTTTGCAGTGTCAAGCTTTATCATATTTATATTTTGTTCTGCAAGGATTCAAATTCAAGAGATCTGGGTTAAAATCATATTTCTATTATATATAAACTATATAATATAATTTCACTAGGCCTCAGTGGTGAGTATGTGACTTTTTCATTTTCCTTAAAGGTGCCTTTTGATGAACAGGTTTCTAATTTTGATAAAGTCCAGTATATCATTTTTTTCTTTTATGGTTATTGCTTTTTTAGACACCAAGAAATCTCTGCCTACTGCATGATTACAAAGATATTCTTTATGCTTCCTTCTATGGATTTTATAGTTTCGGCTTTTATTTTTAGATTTTCAGTCCAACTCAGGTTAATTTTTAAATATGTTGTGATGTACATGTCAGGATACATCTAGCACCATTTTTGAAAATATTTTCTTTTCCCCACTGAATTTCTGGCATCCTTTTCAGTTAGCTGAAGTTATGGAGGTGGGCCTAATTCTCGATTCTCTCCTCTGTTCAATCTATTTGTCTTTTCTTACACCAATAATGCACTGTCCTAGTTACTGTAGTTTTATATTAAGTCTTGAAATCAGGTAATCTAAGTCTTCCAAGTTGTTTTCTTTTTTTTTTAATAGCTGATTCACTTCATTGTACAGCAGAAACTAACACAACATTGTAAAGCAACTATACTCCAATTAAAAAAAACCAAAAACTTGTTTTCTTTTTCAAGATTATCTTGGCCATTCTAGTCCTTTGTATATCCATATAACATTTCATGTTACACTATCAATTTACAGCAACAACAACAAAAAAGCATTAAGAGTTGGAAGTACATTGATTCTATAGATCAATTTCGGCTGAAATGACATTTTTATAATATTGTCTTGCAACAAAGTATGGTGTATCTTATTCATTTAGGTCTGTCTTTCTTTCTACAATTTTGTGACTTTCAAAGTAGAGATATTTTACACCTTTCCTTAAATTTATTCTTAGGTATTTAATGTTTTTTGACACTATTATAAAAGATATTTATTTTTAAATGTTACCTTCCAATTGTCTGTTGAAACAATATAGAAATACTGACTTTATATCCTACAACTTTGCTGAATTTACTTATTGACCCTAATAGATTTTTGAAGAACCGTGTAGAATCATGTTGTCTGTGAATAAAGACAGTTTCATTTTACCTTTTCCAATATTTGTTCCCCATTACCCATTTCTTTATATGTTATATCCATCTTTTCTTGTAGACTTTTCAACATATTTATCACAGTTATTTTAAAGTCCTTCTCTGCCAAATCTAACACCTATGTCCTTTGTTGGTCTCTTTCTATTGACTATAAGTCACATTTTCCCATTTCTAGTAATTTTTTATTGTTATGCTGAGGGTAATACATTGCAGAATCTCTGAATCTTCCTCTGAAAAGTGTTGTTCTAGCAAGTAGTTAAATTACAGACAGGTTGCCTTCAACTTGGGGAGGCTTGGTTTTTATTTTGTTTGGGCAGCTCTATGTTTTAGTTTTGTGATGTAGTCTTTATTCCTAACTTTATGGAAAGCCCAAGGTGTTTATCAAGCCCTTCTAACTTAGTTGGATTTAATCTCCAAAGTGTGTCTTACCTGTGGTAGATAGCAGCTAAAATCTCTGCTTAGTTCTTGGAGCCTTCCCCAGATGTTACTTTCAGCTAGGTTCCTTAGATTCTCACTGGCACGTTCATAGTTGAGGCAGTAAGCCAACGTTTTGAGGGGAGCTTAGATACAGATTTTGTGTCTTCTCACCCAGAAGCTCCTTCCTTTTGGGGATTTCCCCCTAGATTTTTAGTTGTTCAGGCAGTCCCAAACTCAGTTCTCTAAATTCTTAGACCAGTAGGATTGTGGCTTTCTTTTAGAGTTCTGTCTTCACATGCTGCACAGACTGAAGAGTGAGGGGCGCTATTTTTATAGATACTACTCTATTTATAATTAAATATATATATAGGAAATCTGATGGGAATATATATCCAACATTTACAAAGTTTACCAAACTTTTCCCATTTCCTCAATGAATCTTTTCTCTCCCAAATCTGATCAAATAATTTGTAAGTCTTTTATTTTTCCTTTCTGTTCTCATCATCATAACTAGATCATGCTTCTTAAATTCTTCATTTATATTCATAATTATCAAAAATTGGATTTCCTTTACTACTGGTGTCATAGAAGTAGAATGGGATTGAGGATCAGGAGACCACTGCTTTTTCACCAATCAGCTGTGTCATATTAGAATTAGGGAGCCACTAAACCATTCTGTTCTTCAATTTCCTATTTGAACAAAAGCTAAGAATGAACTAACTAACATCAAAAGACAATTCTAATCAGAGTCTATATACATACACACACACATATATAATATAGACAAATTATTTTGAACTTCTCTGAATTTCAAAACAACTCTAAATTTTTTTTAAAAAAGATTTTTTAATATCTTATTAATCAATATATCACACCACCAATATAAGTAACACCTTACTTAAGTAAGAAAATTGCCAAAATATAAGAACATTTTTTGTATTTTCCCCCTGGATCTTTTAAGGCTAGAGTAGGCAAAATAATCATTCTTTTTAAATGATAAATGTGAATGGTGTTTGATAACTTCTTAAAATTATTTTATATATATATAGTTCCTAAAAATGAAATATTTTCTTTTTTCTTGTGAATTGAGGGTATCATATATAAATATTTTCTACATTTTTATTGAGAATTGAGGATATATATATATATATATTTCATTTTTAAGAACTATTTAATCATTAAAGTTTTGAAAAATATGCCAGAAAAGCCAAGTGCTGTCTTTAGTAGGAAGCTCTATCATAAACATCTATAAATCATTTTTTACAACTTGCTTGATTTTAAGGAAAATCATAATAATATCACAAAATTTGTAAACAAATTTGTACAGAAATACTGTCTTATCAATGTGTGACCAAACAAAATAATGGGACTCACATATTTGACATTTCACTGGATTCAACTCAATTCAAGTTAAATATCAAAGAAATATGTGGCAGTGTAGACTTAAAAATTAATATTGAACAATGTTTCTAGGAACCCTGCAAATTATTAAATATTACCTCACTTTGTGTCTATCTTTTTAATCTATTTCATCAGGAACTACTGATAGGAATATTACACTTTTAGTTAGACAGTCCATGTCCCTAGGGCTTTTGCCCTCCCTCTCCACACACAGATGCAGACAATTTCAATGCATCTATACGTTCATTCTTCACCTCGCTTTAGAGTACCATTTACATCATTTGTTCAAAATGGTAACCTCTTTGTAAAAGCCAACTGCCTTCCTCTTGCTTTTCATCAGAGAAGAGGATAACATCAAAATTATTAGACAAGATTGGGCACATTCAGGGTGGTATGGCCATAGACAATATCAAAATTATAATTATGAAGAATCTTAAGCTAGCTAGCTAGCTGTTTCTTTTTCCATTCTTAATTTCTTTATATTTAAAATTTTTATATAAGATATGCATGCACATAGTAAACTTAAAGAGTTAAGTGATTCTTTGAAGCAACACTTCCCTCTCCCTTACTGCTCCTCTATTTTCTAATTCCCAGAAGCAATCATTTTATTTCTTTTCACTATTTAAAATTTACCTGAATAGTTCTAAATAACTTGGTTTTATCGCTACATCGTGTAGATTTTATCTCGTGTCATCTCTGTCCAGATGAGTATTTAGCATATGTATTTGTTTAAAACCTTTCACCCGGTGGGGAAGGATCGCCAGCGAGATCCCGAGGCGAGGCTCGCGCGCCTGCCCCCACCCTGGCCCCCAGCTCCCACCCGGTCGGCCCTGCTCAGCCATGATCAAGGCGATCCTCATCTTTAACAACCAAGGGAAGCCGCGGCTCTCCAAGTTCTACCAGCCCTACAGTGAAGATACACAACAGCAAATCATCAGGGAGACATTCCATTTGGTATCTAAGAGAGATGAAAATGCTGTAATTTCCTAGAAGAAGGATTATTAACTGCAGGATCTGACAACAAACTGATTTATAGACATTACGCAACATTATATTTTGTCTTCTGTGTGGATTCTTCAGAAAGTGAACTTGGCATTTTAGATCTAATTCAAGTATTTGTGGAAACATTAGACAAGTGTTTTGAAAACCTCTGTGAAGTGGATTTAATTTTCCATGTAGACAAGGTTCACAATATTCTTGCAGACATGGTGATGTGGGGGGAATGGTATTGGAGACCAACATGAATGAGACTGTTAAACAAATTGATGCACATAATAAACTAGAGAAATCTGAGGCTGGCTTAGCGGGAGCTCCAGCCAGTGCTGTATCAGCTGTAAAGAATATGAATCTTCCTGAGATCCCAAGAAATATTAACATTTGTGACATCAGCATAAAAGTGCCAAACCTGCCCTCTTTTAAATAAAAAATTTAAAAGGCCACTCCCAGGTAAAATCTGGGGGAAAAGTTGTCTAAGTTTACCATGCAGTTGTTTACCAAAAATAGAGGAGGAGAGTCAACTTTCGCTCTTGGATTTAAGTCAAGGTACTGTAAAGAAGTTATGTAAAGGCGGTATGGAAGTTCATTGTTGCTTTTCTTGCTCAGTGATTTTGAAGAAATTGAGTAGTTACAGTGTGAGTTTTTTCTTTATTTTCTAAACTGCATTCCTATGGCCACCTAAGGCATGCCTCTATGTATTGGCTACTACAGTATTTTGAAAAGTGTTTGGGACATTTCTTTAAATTATGTATAACCCAAAATGTTGGTGTTTTGCATGGATCACAAATACAGCATTCCTTAATTCTTTCTGTTATTTTTCACAATTGTTATTTAAAGAATGAAGTATGTATTGCATGAAAACATTATGACCTTTTTCTCTTAGTTTAAATAAACTCCAGGGTAACTGGAAAAAAAAAATAAATAAATAAAACCATTCACCCTACTGCCTGTATCTCTATTCCCCCACCTATATATTTGCTCCCTGTGCTCTCTTCCTCCAATATAGTTACATCATGTTAAGTTAGATTAACATTCAAGGTTTGCATTGTTATACCTAGGTAAACAACATTTCCTGCTGAGCCACATAATACATAGGATTAATTTTACTTTCCTTTCATTAGAGTTCATTGTCTTTTTTTTCTTTGATTAGTGATTTTATATACATAATCCTTTGGTTAATATATATGTATACTCAAATATATAATTCAATTTCAATCACTTTTAGTTGTTTATATCCCTCTAAATACATCCAGACATATTAAGTATTCTACCAATTTCATCTTTCTTAAAGAAATCTTTCCTAGATTAGTTTGACTTTTTCCAATATCCTATATTTTTTCTATAGCCTGTATCTTTTCTTTCCTAATATCCTATATCTTTTCTTTCTTGGTTTATGCTGTCATTTAGTGAAATGTAACCTCTAACAATTTACTGAAGGGTTCATAGAAGATCAATTTTGGAGAGTTTAGATGTCTGAAATATACTTAGTTTCCCTCACAGTTGATTAGTAGTTTGTCATACTACTAGTATGTCAAACTACTAGTTTGTCTAAATACTTAGATTAGCAATCTCAGTATTTTAAAGTCATTGCTTCAGTGTTTTCTAGATTCCAGGGCTGCTGTTGAGAAGTCCAAAGCCATTCTGATACCTGACTCTTCTAGGTACCTTCTCTTTGAAAATGAGTGGAATTTTCTCCTGCTCCTAGTGTTCAGAAAATGCATGATAATAGACATTAGTATGGATCTATTTTTTCCAGTGTGCTAAGGCATTGTACATCCAGCAGGCCCTCTGCATCTGTAAATTCATATCCTTCAGTTATGGGAAATTATTTTGGATTATCCTTTGTTGATTTCTTCTACTGTACTTTCCATTTTCCCTCTTTGGAAAATTTTTTATTTGGGTATTAGACTTCTTAAATTACTTATCTTTTCTCTCCTACTTTCTGTCTTTTTACTCTATTATCTGAAAAGTTTCTGTATTTTTATTTTCCAGCCTTTCTATTGAGTTTTTAAAAATTTCTGCTAGCATCTTTTTTAAATTCTAAAAGCTCTTTAAGAAAAATTATGAATGTTCCCCCCCACCGCTTTTTTAATAGCATACTGACCTTGCCTCATGGTTATAATATTCATCATCTTATGATGATTTTTTAAAGAGAACTTTTCTTCTATGCTGTTTGTTTGTTTGTTTGTCTGGTAATCCTTAGTTGCTTTGGTTTTTTTTTTAAAAGGGGGCATTGAAAACCAGACCAAGTGTGAGTGTTTGGATGGTGCTTGTCAATTGTGGACCTCACTACTGGTGGTCTAGCCTTTTCACTAAATTTCTGATGTTCAGCATCTTTAGTCTCTTCTTTTGGGCTGGTCACTTTGCCCAAAGAAAATTCCAATCCCTTGCCTGCAGGATAGAGACCTGTCTTTCAGAGTTCTGGGATCTGAATGAGGGAAGAAGGAAGGATAGCTCTACATTTGGTATGTAAACATTGATTTAATCTCCATATTTTTAGTGTGATATTAGGGATACTAGTATCTCTGGTATCACCTGCTCCAGAGACCTTCTGTTTTACTCTTTCCAGAGAAATACCTTCAGTCCTCTACTAAAGATGAAGACTGCAGTTGTCATGCAGTTTACAGTGGAGTGAGGGATGTGAGATCTAACTGTTTCGTAAACAGATTTTCAAATAGTTTTCTGTATTTAGACTCATCTTCATTTGCACTTTTTCATTTGCCATGGCCAGAGACTTAACGGTGTTTTACTGTGGCCCTAATTGTGGTATTTTGGCTATCTAAACAGAGAATTTGGATAAAAACATTTGTAGCATTTTTTTTTACTGAGTGTCTGCTTTGTACCAGGTACATTACAGATGTTATCTGCAACTTTCTAAACAACCCGAAACTATAAGTTATTACCATCCCCACTGCATCTAGTTGAATAATTTAACTAGAGTCACTAGCAAGCAAGTCAGTGGTTTGGGGATTCAAAACTAAGTCTGAATCATTGACCCAAAGTTGATGCTTTGTCCTACATGATTTGTTGGTCTTAAAAGAGTCAACCTCTTAAGTCAGAAACAGTAAGATCTATTGGCACAACTGAAAAGTGTTACACAAATGCCTCTGCTCTCTACCACATTTCATGTTCATCAGGTGTTTTAAAGCTTAAAATTCTCAAAGAAAAAAAAGCTTAAAATTCTCACAGTGGCCTTGTATTTTTGGGTGTATCTGGAGCTGACATTGGGAGTGGAGGGTGAGAGGTCACGCACTATTGGAATGATGACTTGAAAAGACTGATGATGCAGCAATTAGTAGGAAATGGAAATGACCTGTGAAGGGGGAAAATATATTCATATTCTTTGTATTTGGGTAATGGTAAAAACCCAGATGATGGAATAAAATACAGGCTTTTTTTTTTGGTGTTATGAGTCTTTCTTGGTTGAGTTTGCTTCTTAAGGCTAGGAAATTAAATGAGCCTTCCTTAGAAACAGAAATCAAGATCAGATGATCTGAGAGGTAATGCCCAGCTTCACAACTCGAAAATGTTTATTAATTAGGCAAGTTTCCCCACTCACAGACCTAGACTTCCTCTTCTGTTATAATCAAATATTGATTGCTATCATTTGTACCCCACACTTCCACTCTGTCTCCTGGACCAAGGTACACCTTATAAATTCTGAACCAATATCTACCAATCACCTATTATGTGCCAGGCACTATTAGACATAAGTGGCCCAAAAACATATAAGACAGACCAAGGTCTGCCTTACAGAACTTAGAGTTCAATGGGAAGGACTTATCTTTAATAAGCAACTGAAACAAACTAATAAGTAAACAATAAGGGGGCAGATCATACCATCCTTTCCAAACTTTTCCTCTTATATGTACTAAAGAATATGTTTTATTAAAGAATATACATTTATATTCCTTTCCATTTTATATTCAACATTTACCTAAATGACTTTCTCAGTCTCCCAGATTTTATTGTCCTTAACGTAGCCTGGCATTGCTCCTCTTCCAAGGGGGCATGCATTTGGTTTTCTTTCTCTGAGTACAGCCTTCTCCCTTGTTATCTGCCTCCTTTACCCAACAATTCTGACCCTTAGTAGTTCTTCTCTTTCATTTCATCTATTTAGCCCTCTTTTGGCATTACCCTAAAAATGTTCTTTACTCCCCAGATAAATTATTCCCACTCTCCAGCATCATTCCTGGACTGCCTCATTGGCATATTCTCATCAGTCTTTGCATGGGCACAGATTTCTTACTATTGGTAATTTTTCAACTGACAAAGACAACTCATGGAGTCACTCTTCTCCTTTCAATCATTATCTATTATTCATATTCATTTCCCTCACAACATATTTCTTCTTTGGCCTCTATTATACATTTTCCTTCAAACCATTCCATCAAAACTCTTTCAAGGGTGACAACTGACCTCTTACTAAATCCAATTGCCTTTTCTAATCCTCTTTTTTTGGCTTTGGCCTTCTTAACATTTCTGCAGCACATGACCACCTTGTCCTTCTGAAACCCACTTAAAGGTTGGCTCCTGTGATCTTCTCTGGCACTGAACTTCCACGGTCATCTTCCATTTGTCAGACAGTCCCTTCTCCAGCCTCTCCTCTGTCATAGTTCAGTTCTTAACCCCCTGACCATCGCTCTCAATCTTCTTTTCCATTTTTGACTGACTCTGTGTCCTGACTTTAGCTAATAGGTTTATTCTTGATGAGTCTCCTCTTGCATTTTCCAAGTATGTCATGATATAAAGTATGTCAAAGGTTGACCACAGTTTGGAATGCTTTGCTTTAGCAAAATTATACAGGTTTCCTTACAGAAGGATCATTTTGAGTGTTCATTACCGTAATATGCACTATGGATATCCAAGAAGGAGCAAACATTTTCCCAATTTATTTGGTCTCAAACTCTTTGAATGGGGCATTTGAGGAACACATTTTGGGAAATACTGATTAATATTGTGATTGATAATGTCACACCTTAATTCAGTTTTGTGCCAGAAACTGGGCATGGAGTATTTCTACTTGGATATTCTACTAACTCAGTAGGTTTAGAACCACATTTTCATCATCTTTCAACCCAATATCTCTTTTCAAATTTTTTCTATCAGTGTCACCACAGTTTTCTCATTCATCCCAACTCAAAATCTCAGCATCATCTCTGGATTTTCCTTCTTCATTTCCTTTACTCTTTCAGTCATCTCTTAATTATTTATTAGATTGTTTCTTGAATTTGTATGTACTTAATATCTCCGTAGTCTAAATTCTCATAACCTCATATCTGGAAATCATCCTAACTGGCCCTGCTGTGTCGAGTTTTTTCTTAAACCAATCCATTCTAAAACAACTATTCAATACTTTTGTTAATATACTGATTAAATCATGTCACTGTCCTGCTCAGAATCTTCAGCCAACTTCCTGTTGCCTCTTGAATAAAGTCTGCACTATTAACTGAGACATTTAAGGTTAATGCCTCTATTGACCTTCCCCCATCTAGTTCCTTGCTACTTTTCTAATTTTGTTATTTATTCCAGCTAAGTAGACCTCACTGTTCTGAAAATGTAAAGATATTTCCAGCTCTGAACCACTTATTGACCATCTGCCTTGCATTACTTCAGGCAGTATTTTTTTTTAATTTCATGGATCATGAAATCAATTTTTTTGGTGTTTAAATTAAATTCACCTTTATTTTTATTCATTTCCTTAAAGATCACATCCATATTATAGTTCTTTATTTTCTTCTCATAAGCAAGTAATGACCTCTGCAAGATGTTCTTATATTTTTAAATCTGTTATTCATCACTATGTAACACAGTACCTCAAACTTAATTGCTTAAAACAAAAATGGTTTATTTATTCATGATTCTATGCATCAGGAATTCGAGCAGTGACTGGCTAAATAGGTTCTCTTCTTTGTCAGGGGTCTTGTTGTCAGTGCGGGTGCTGAAATGACTAAAGGTCTACTATGGTCTCACTCACATGTCTAGCAAGTTATTTCTGGGGACTCAGCTGAGGTTGTAGTCAGGGACCTTGGTATTTCTCCACATAGGTCTCTCCATGTGGCTGCTTGGGCTTCCTCACAGCATAATGGCTGAATTCCCAGAAGATGCATTATAAGAAGCAAAGATAGAAGATGTATAACTTTTGAGGCCCAGGCTCAGAAGTCAAAGCATTACATCTCCCATTGGTCATAATAGGTACCAAGGCTAGTCCAAATTCAATGGTAGAGGAAATAGACTCTACCTCCTGATAGGAAAGTAGCAAGGCCACATTGCTAAAGAACATGTGAAATGGGTGATATTGTTGTAGCTCTCTTTGTAAAAAAAAACCCTGTTTACACTATCATGTTCTAGTTCTTTTTTTTTTTTTTTTAATTAATTAATTAATTATTTTTGGCTGCACTGCATGGCATGTGGGATCTTAGTTCCCCGACCAGGGATCAAACCCATTCCCCCTGCAGTGGAAGAGCGCAGTCTTAACCACTGGACCACTGGGGAAGTCCCCTTTCTAGTTTTCTTTTTTTTTTAGTCAAATTTTTTAAGAAAAGTTTTAAACATATATAATTATAGAGAAAGCAATGTAATGTACCCCATGTATGTATTTTCTTAGATTCTGTATTTGTCTATTGGCATCTGTTCACCATGGGGCCAATTACTTTATATTTGCTTTTCTGTATTGATATGCTGGCATTTGGGGGTCTTACAGACCTGGGGAGAGACTGCCCCTTCCAGAGCTAGCTAATTCCTAAAGATAGTAAATAATTTACTTGGGAGCCCCTTCTCATACACAAGCCAACCACCTCCTTATCTAACTCTCACATATGAAGCCAGTATTTCTCCTGCCCTAAATCATCCCAGGGCCAGCTATCAAGTAACTAGAGACCATCCCTATAGTACAAAGCCTGCCAGAATTATTCAAACTGGCCAATCCCAAGCTGTTTACCCTACCCTCCCTCGCCTTCCTCATGTAAACCCCGCTACAGGCTCTTCCCCTCGTTCCTGTCTTCTGTCTTCTGACCACCTGATGCTTCTCTTGTGTAGCACAGTGTGCCCCTCCTCTTAGAAAATGTAAGTAATAAAAATCTTCTTTCAATGGCATTAGCTCTGTGTTGGCAATGATTCGCCTTCATAAATTAAAATCCTGTGAGTATAAATGGGAGAGCATGCATCACCCAGTTCAACAATTCAGCAGTTATCAACTCACAGCCAGTACTGCTTCCTCTCTATACCCATACTCTTTACCACCCCACCTCTAAAATACTTAGGCAAATTCTGGACACCGTATAATTTAATCTGTGAATATTTCTGAGTGTATGTATTTGTATATGTACGTACACTTTTTTTTTCAACTATAACCACAATATCATTACCTCAGCAAATGATTTTTTTAATATCATAAATATCCAGACAATGTTGAAATATTTCCAGTTATCTCTTGGAGTGTTTTTTTTTAATGGTTTATTATTTGAATTAAGATCCAGATGATGTCTATACATTGTAACTAGTTGTTATATCTTTTTATTTTCTTTTTATATATAGGTTTCTTTTCCATCTCTTTTATTACTTGCAATTTTTCTTTTTCCCTATCTCTCTCCCTCCCTCTTTCCTTCTCTCTCTCTTCTCTCTCCCTCTCTCTTTCTCTTCAGTATGGTTATTGAAGAAAGCCAGTAGTTGGTTTTTTCTGTGGAGTCGCTACTCCCCGCATTCTGCTTGTATTCTCATGGTGTCATTTAATGTGTTCATCTATCCCCATTATTTCCTATAAATTGGTAGTTAGATTTAGAGGTGTTGACAGATTTGGGCTTGATTTTTTAGCAAGAATTCTTCTTGGGTGATGTTCTGTACTTCCCCAGGAATTACATAATGTCTGTTTGTCTCACTTTCAGTGATGTTAGCAGCCACTGTGATTATTGCCTAGATCTATTAAATTATTAGGGACTGTAAATAGTGATATTATAATTCCACCATTCCTTTATTGTTTATTAGCTGGTATACTTGCGTAAAGTAAAACTTCTTGACATCAATTATTTGCTTTCCCTGATGTATAGTCCATTTAAAAGATATTGACAATCAATAAAGTTTTTTAAAAGTATCATTTTGAACTTATAAATTTAAATATATTGGATTTGTATCAATCCATTGCACTTATCTTTTTGACAAGACCCCAGTAGTTTTTGATAATTTTCTTGCTTTCTGGTTAACAAAACGTTCAAAGATCCTCAGTACATTTCCTGTTACGGCACTGGAATCAGCCATCTGTCTAAGAATCACTAATTCTTTTTAGTGGGAAATGGTATTTAGAGAACACAATCTGTGTTTTAAGAGTGCTCATTGATACTAGGTTCATTATTTCTAGAACTTTTTAGTAGACACAATTAGAAAGTGTGCATTTTTAAAAAGATAAGATGAGTCTATATTAATACTTCCAATTTAGGTACTAGGCTAGAGAGATTTGCCTTAACTTCATGTAGTTTATACTTGTGTCTTCTCCTATGCCAAAAAAATCTCAGTTCTCAGCGAATTCAACTTACTCATTTGCTTTTCTGTACTACATGTAGTCTCAGAATATTAACATAAACACTACCACAAGTATAATGATTACTAAAAACAAAGCAAGATTCTTTTATTTGCAGTTTCTTTATCCTTAGGTTATCCTACACGAGGGATATAAAGTCAAATTACTGTGTTTTAAATCAGTTAGAATTGTTCCTCTATGTTTATAGAATTAAAGTGGATATAAGTTAGGTTCATTTGTTTCTTTCACTTCACTTTTTACTTTTAGAAACTGAGTCCCACTCCAACTTTATTTTTTCTTATAATTATGTAAAATACTTACATAATTCCAAAGTCAACTCTATATAACAAGAAATTTTAAAAAAAATTCAACTTCTATTTTGGTGTCCTGCAGCCTATTCTCTTTTTTCTCTTGTTGGCAACCATTTGTATGGTTTGTTTTCTTTATTAAAAAATAAATAAATATACTTTATTTTTTAGAGACGTTTTAGGTTCACAGCAAAATTGAGAAGGTACAGAGATTGTCTACATACCCCCTACCCCCACATACACACAGCCTCCCCCACTATCAAAATCCTGCACCAGATGGTACATTTATTACAATCAGTGAACCTACATGGACACATGGACATATCACTGTCACCCAAAGTCCATAGTTTACATTAGGGTTCACTATTGGTATATTCTGTGGGTTTTGAAAAATATATAATGACATATATCCCAAATTATAGTATTATTCAAAGGGTTTCACTGCCCTAAAAATCCTGTGTGCTCCACCTACTCATCCTTCCCTCCTCTCTAATGGCTGACAACCACTGATCCTTTTATTATCTCCATAGTTTTTCTTTTTCCAGGATGTCATATAGTTGGAATCATACAGTGTGTAGTCTTTTCAGATTAGCTCCTTTCACTTAGTAATATGCATTTAAGTTTCTTCCATGACTTATCATGGCTTGATAGCTCATTTCTTTCTAATACTGAATAAAATTCCATTGTGTGGATGCATCACAGATTATCCATCTACCTACATTTCATAGTCCATTAGAAATGCTATAACAAAATACCACAGATTGGGTGGCTTATAAATAAGAGAAATTTATTTCTCATCATTCTGGAGGCTGGAAGTCCAAGATTGGGTACCAGCATGGTTGGGTTCTGGTGAAGACCCTCTTCTGGGTTGCAGACTGCTGACTTCCCAATGTAACCTCACATGGTAGAAGGAGCAAGGGAGCTTTCTCAGGCCTCTTTTGTAAGGGCACTGATCCCATTCATGATGGCTCTGCCCCCATGACCTAATCACTCCCCCAAGGCTCTGCCTCCTAATACCATCACCTTGGTGGTTAGGTTTCAACATATAAATTAATTGAAGGAAGACACATTCAAATCATTACACCTGCTGAAAGACATCTTGGTTGCTTCTAAGTTTTGCCAATCATGAATAAAGCTGCTATAAATATTTGTGTGCAGGTTTTTGTGTGGACATAAATTTTCAACTTATTTGGGTAAATACCAAGAAGTGTGATTGCTGGGTCATACGGTAAGAGTATGTTTAGTTTTGTAAGAAACTACCAAACTGTCTTCCAACATGGCTGTACCATTTTACATTCCCACCAGCAATGAATGAGTTCCTGTTGCTTTATATCCTGTCCAGCATTTGTTGTTTTTTCCTTTATTTTTAATATAAGGGAATGTTATTTCCCACTTTTATAGATAAATGGCAGTATACTATAAACACTCCTTTTTAAACTTCATATCATAGAGTATATCACAGAGATCATGCTATAGTTGTATTTATAGCTATTACTCATTCCTTCTTACAGCTGCAAAGTATGCCATTGTATCGATATAGCATGGTTTTATTTAACCCATCCCCTATTAATAGACACTTGGGTTGTTTCCAGTTTTTGTTTTTACAAATAGTACTTCAATGAATTCCTTGTAAACCTACCTTTTTGTACTTTTCTCAATGTATCTTTGTGGTCAATTCCTAGAAATGGATTGCTAGGTCAAAGGGTAAGCATTTGTATAATTTTGATATATATTGACCAATGCCTCTCTCTATAGGAGTTACAACATCTTGTATTTCTATAACAATGTATTAGGGTGCCTATATCTTCACAGCCTCATCT
The DNA here is from genome assembly GCF_005190385.1 of Monodon monoceros. NCBI lineage: Eukaryota > Metazoa > Chordata > Mammalia > Artiodactyla > Monodontidae > Monodon > Monodon monoceros. The sequence goes on along the minus strand of NW_021703770.1, from coordinate 26,479,655 downwards.
ACAGAGTATGCTGTCAAACTTTTGGATTTTTCCCAAACTGATAAGAAAGAAATAGCAACTCAGTGAAGTACTAAATTATACTTTTATTGTTATGAACGTGGTTGAAACCATTTTTTAGGTTTAAGATCCACATGCATTTCTTTTTCCTAAGAGCTCTGCTCATATTTCTAGCCCATTTTACTATAGGGTTGTCTCCTTCCTTTAGTTTTAGAAGCTTTTATATATATTAGAGACATTAGCCTTTTGTCTGTAACATATACTTTTCCCCAGTTAATCATTTTTTTAAAAATCTGGCTGTTTTTATTATCACGTTTTAAATTTTATCTGATCAACTTCATCATTTTTATTGCTTCTGGAGTCATAGTTTTCCCCCTTTCAGGTTATAGAAGAATTCAATTGTGTTTCCTTTAAAACTTGTATAACCATAAAAGTAACCCAGTTTAGTGGGTTGTAACAAGCAATTTTTAAAATGAGATACAATTAAGTAGAACAGAAAAAATAGTATTCATTGTATATAATGAAGTACTGAAAGAGCTTAGAAGTTGCCACTCCAATCCTCACAAGAAAAAAGCTGAACAAACTGAAAGTCTTCAATTCTTAGATATATCAGAGATCTGAGGCCAAAGGATAAATTGTTACTCCCCAAACTTGAGAGACAGACAGGAAGATACAGAGAATCACAGTCTACCAGGAACAGAAACCCAGGAGCAGAAGCCAGCAGCAGGAGCCAGGATTGGTAGGAATTCTTTAAACTGTAATTGATGAATTGCTAAGTGCCTCAATGTTTGAAAATTATAACTCCCAAAACTTGAGAATTAAAAACTCCATGGGGCCCAATTTTAAAGGGATTCTCAGGCTTTTCTGAGCTTTACCTCTAGGAGCTCTATCATCTTCTCACTGTGTAGATGGGAGACAAATCCCCTAGTGTTTTCAGCAGGAAAAGGGGGAAAGTAACCATTTTGAAATATACCCAGAACTCTCTGTTTTTCTTAACAAGGTCTACCCTTAAAGGAAACTATTTGACCAGAGCCTAACTGGGATTTCACAAAAGCCTAACTGATCTGGAGGAGGAGCAACACCCAATCCAGGCTCACTAAAAGACTGAGACCTAATCATAGGACTATAGAATACTTTCCCTCCCCTGCATCTTACCACAACATCCATAGGATTCCTGTATAATATCAGGAGATTACAGCTAAAAGAACTACAAGGCTCAAATCCTATTTAAGAAGTCTCGGGACTTTCCTGGTGGTCCAGTGGTAAAGAATCTGCCTTACAATGCAGGGGATGTGGGTACCATCTCTGGTCAGGGAACTAAGATCCTACATGCCACAAGGCAACTAAGCCCACGTGCCATAACTACTCAGCTCGCAAGCACCTTAACTGGAGCCCACATGCTGCAAACTACAGAGCCCACATGCTCTGGAGCCTGCGTGCCACAACCAGAGAAGAGAAAACCCTCACGCCGTAACTAGAGAGAAGACTGCGCACCACAACGAAAGAGCCCACATGCCTCAAGGAAGATCCTGAGTGCCACAACTGAGACCCAACGCAGCCAAAAATAAATAAAATAAATAAATCTTAAAAAAAAAAAAAGTTTCTGTGAAAACCCAAAGACTAAAGGGGAGACAAAAGCAAGACACTAAAGGAAATTTATAGCCTCTCACAGCACAACTACAGTAAACAGTAAACACAGCCTACTCTTATCCAGATGAACATAAAGTATATAATGTCTTAAAATAATTTGTATGTTTAACGTATATCAATATAGACATAGTTATGAATGTGTGTATTGGATTGTGATTTAAAATGTATTTCTTACTGAGGACCACAGTCAAAAAAGCTGAAATCGGGCTTCCCTGGTGGCGCAGTGGTTGAGAGTCCGCCTGCCGATGCACGGGACATGGGTTCGTGCCCCGGTCTGGGAAGATCCCACATGCCGCCGAGCGGCTGGGCCCTTGAGCCATGGCCGCTGAGCCTGCGCGTCTGGAGCCTGTGCTCCGCAACAGAAGAGGCCACAACAGTGAGAGGCCTGCGTACCACAAAAAAAAAAAAAAAAAAAAGCTGAAATCACTTGGCACAAGGAATCTCTTGACTGTGCTCTCTACAGAACGAAATAATACTAGTACCTATGCACTTATTCCCCATTCAAGTACAATAAAGAGTTTCTCCCATTCCAAGCAGCAACAGCTCAGTGAAGACACGGGCAATGTATGTTCACGAACGGTGTTTTGTTATTTTCATTAATACGATGGGGATCACACAAACTGGTACTTCTCAACTAGAACTAACTCTAACTCTTCATAGGAAAAGTTCTGTGTCCTAGAAATGCTTCTCTCTTAGCTAATTCGGATACCTACTGAGCTGGCAAAAGATGCCAAAGAAGCTAGAGGCCCCGGGACCCTGACAGGCATGCTTACCCTCATCTTACTTGTGCCAGTCATAGTCTCCATTTGCAACATTGTTGTCTGTGAAGCAAGCAGACATTTTCAAGTATAAATATGGCACACAACATATTTCCTTTAGCCCTAAGCCTCTCAGTAATTTAGTTTCCTTAAGATACTGCTGTACTCTCTTTACTGCTTCCTATGTTTACATCTTTATTCTTGCTGTTAGAACTCACCTAAACAAATCTCACCCAACCGTAAGATCAGACTTCTCTTTGATCTGTCTCACTCCTCTATGAAACTGCCCTGGCCCTCCTTTTATTTATCCCAGTCTCTAACAGTCCAAAGAATTTATTTCCTGAACCATTGTTTTTAAAACAAAAATCATTTATCACCATGAGTTTATTACTTAATTATTTCATACATATAAATCTTGACACACTTGTTAAATTATAAGCTCCTGGAGTAGATGGTCATTTCTTTTATACTCCATCTCAGTTGATCAAGAGGTGGGCATGCTCTACCTCACACTGGTCAGAATGGCCATGATTAAAAAGTCTACAAATAACAAATGCTGGAGAGGGTGTGGAGAAAAGTGAACACCTACCTACACTGTTAGTAGGAATGTAAATTGGTGCAGCCATTATGGAAAACAATATGGAGGTTCCTTTAAAAACTAAAAATAGAGATGCCATATGATCCAGCAATCCCACTCCTGGGCACATATCTGGAGAAAACCACAATTCGAAAATGTACATGCACCCCAATGTTCACTGCAGCACTACTGCAATAGCCAAGACATGGAAGCAACCTAAATGTCCATCCACAGATGAATGGATAAAGAAGATGTGGTATATATTACTCAACCATAAAAAAGAATGAAATAACGCCATTTGCAGCAACATGGATGGACTTAGAGATTATCATAATAAGTGAAGGAAGTCATACAGAGAAAGACAAATACCATATGAGATCACTTATATGTGGAATCTAAAATAAGACACAAATGAACTTATTTATGAAACAGAAACAGACTCACAGACATAGAAAATAAATTAATGGTTACCAAAGGGGAAAGGGGGTGTGGGAGAGATAAATTAGGAGTATGGGATTAGGAGATACACACTACTATATATAAAATAGATAAACAACAAGGTCCTACTGTATAGCACAGAGACCTACATTAAATATCCTATAATAAATAATGGAAAAAACATATATATATATATATATATATAAAACTGAATCACTTTGTTGTATACCAGAAACTAAAACAACATTGTAAATCAACTATACTTCAATTAAAAAAAAAAAAAAGAAAGGTTGGCATGTAGCAGGTACTCAGTAAATGCTTAGTCAATAATGGATTCATGAACGACTCAATATATCAATTCTCCTTTAAGAAGGATACTCATCAAGGAAAAAAGGCAGAAGACTCAAATCAATAGAATTAGAAATGAAAAAGGAGAAATAACAACTGACACTGCAGAAATACAAAAGATCATGAGAGATTACTACAAGCAACTCTATGCCAATAAAATGGACAACCTGGAAGAAATGGACAAATTCTTAGAAATGCACAACCTGCCAAGACTGAATCAGGAAGAAATAGAAAATATGAACAGACCAATCACAAGCACTGAAATTGAAACTGTGATTAAAAATCTTCCAACAAACAAAAGCCCAGGACCAGATGGCTTCACAGGTGAATTCTATCAAACATTTAGAGAAGAGCTAACACCTATCCTTCTCAAACTCTTCCAAAATATAGCAGAGGGAGGAACACTCCCAAATTCCTTCTACGAGGCCACCATCACCTTGATACCAAAACCAGACAAGGATGTCACAAAGAAAGAAATCTACAGTCCAATATCACTGATGAACATAGATGCAAAAATCCTCAACAAAATACTAGCAAACAGAATCCAACAGCACATTAAAAGGATCATACACCATGATCAAGTGGGGTTTATTCCAGGAATTCAAGGATTCTTCAATATACACAAATCTATCAATGTGATAAACCATATTAACAAATTGAAGGAGAAAAACCATATGATCATCTCAATAGATGCAGAGAAAGCTTTTGACAAAATTCAACACCCATTTATGATAAAAACCCTGCAGAAAGTAGGCATAGAGGAAACTTTCCTCAACATAATAAAGGCAATATATGACAAGCCCACAGCCAACATCATCCTCAATGGTGAAAAACTGAAAGCATTTCCACTAAGATCAGGAACAAGACAAGGTTGCCCACTCTCACCACTCTTATTCAACATAGTTTTGGAAGTTTTAGCCACAACAATCAGAGAAGAAAAGGAAATAAAAGGAATCCAAATCAGAAAAGGAGAAGTAAAGCTGTCACTGTTTGCAGATGACATGATACTATACATAGAGAATCCTAAAGATGCTACCAGAGAACTACTAGAGCTAATCAATGAATTTGGTAAAGTAGCAGGATACAAAATTAATGCACAGAAATCTCTGGCATTCCTATATACTAATGATGAAAAATCTGAAAGTGAAATCAAGAAAACACTCCCATTTACCATTGCAACAAAAAGAATAAAATATCTAGGAATAAACCTACCTAAGGAGACAAAAGACCTGTATGCAGAAAATTATAAGACACTGATGAAAGAAATTAAAGATGATACAAATAGATGGAGAGATATACCATGTTCTTAGATTGGAAGAATCAACATTGTGAAAATGACTCTACTACCTAAAGCAATCTATAGATTCAATGCAATCCCTATCAAACTACCACTGGCATTTTTCACAGAACTAGAACAAAAACTTTCACAATTTGTATGGAAACACAAAAGACCCCGAATAGCCAAAGCAACCTTGAGAACGAAAAAAGGAGCTGGAGGAATCAGGCTCCCTGACTTCAGACTATACTACAAAGCTACAGTAATCAAGACAGTATGGTACTGGCACAAAAACAGAAAGATAGATCAATGGAAAAGGATAGCAAGCCCAGAGATAAACCCACGCACATATGGACACCTTATCTTTGATAAAGGTGGCAGGAATGTACAGTGGAGAAAAGACAGCCTCTTCAATAAGTGGTGCTGGGAAAACTGGACAGATACATGTAAAAGTATGAGATTAGATCACTCCCTAACAGCATACACAAAAATAAGCTCAAAATGGATTAAATACCTAAATGTAAGACCAGAAACTATCAAACTCTTAGAGGAAAACATAGGCAGAACACTCTATGATATAAATCACAGCAAGATCCTTTCTGACCCACCTCCTAGAGTAATGGAAATAAAAACAAAAATAAACAAATGGGACCTAATGAAATTTCAAAGCTTTTGCACAGCAAAGGAAACCATAAACAAGACCAAAAGACAACCCTCAGAATGGGAGAAAATATTTGCAAATGAAGCAACTGACAAAGGATTAATCTCCAAAATTTACAAGCAGCTCATGCAGCTCAATAACAAAAAAACAAACAACCCAATCCAAAAATGGGCAGAAGACCTAAATAGACATTTCTCCAAAGAAGATATACAGACTGCCAACAAACACATGAAAGAATGCTCAACATCACTAATCATTAGAGAAATGCAAATCAAAACTACAATGAGATATCATCTCACACCAGTCAGAATGGCCATCATCAAAAAATCTAGAAACAATAAATGCTGGAGAGGGTGTGGAGAAAAGGGAACACTCTTGCACTGCTGGTGGGAATGTGAATTGGTACAGCCACTATGGAGAACAGTATGGAGGTTCCTTAAAAAACTACAAATAGAACTACCATATGACCCAGCAATCTCACTACTGGGCATATACCCTGAGAAAACCAAAATTCAAAAAGAGTCATGTACCATAATGTTCATTGCAGCTCTATTTACAATAGCCCAGAGATGGAAACAACCTAAGTGCCCATCATTGGATGAATGGATAAAGAAGATGTGGCACATATATACAATGGAATATTACTCAGCCATAAAAAGAAACGAAACTGAGCTATTTGTAATGAGGTGGATAGACCTAGAATCTGTCATACAGAGTGAAGTAACTCAGAAAGAAAAAGACAAATACCATATGCTAACACATATATATGGAATTTAAGAAAAAAAAAATGTAATGAAGAACCTAGGGGTAAGACAGGAATAAAGACACAGACCTACTGGAGAACGGACTTGAGGATATGGGGAGGGGGAAGGGTGAGCTGTGACAGGGCGAGAGAGAGTCATGGACATATACACACTAACAAACGTAAGGTAGATAGCTAGTGGGAAGCAGCCGCATGGCACAGGGATATCGGCTCGGTGCTTTGTGACCGCCTGGAGGGGTGGGATAGGGAGGGTGGGAGGGAGGGAGACGCAAGAGGGAAGAGATATGGGAACATATGTATATGTATAACTGATTCACTTGGTTATAAAGCAGAAACTAACACACCATTGTAAAGCAATTATACCCCAATAAAGATGTTAAAAATAAATAAATAAATAATGGATTCATGAACGACTCAATACATGAATTCTCCTTTAAGAAGGATACTTGTGGATATATATATATATATAAACATCTTTTCATTTCTGTTATTTTTATGAATATGATACAGTATCTAAAAGTTCAGAAAACTAGCAATCCATGAGATGGGACAAGTTCTTGTAAAAATATCTTTCTAGAATTTAAAAATTATACTGATGATGCTAACTCTCACAGCTGCAAGAGCATCTAAAAAGGTGAATAAAGGGGTTAGTCAGTCCTGTAGTCAGATGATAGACCTTCTTAAGTAAGCCTATTTAGATACTTCCTTCTACATGCGGAACTTCTAATTAAGTCGTGAACTCCTAAATCCCTGGGGTTTTGCCACAACATTCATCAATTTGGTTCTTTTCTCAGTGACACATACATGTCATTCAGAACATACTTCTAAGTAAAACGCCCTTGTCTTTTTTTTTTTTTCCATCTAAAAAGTACTCTCTACTATAGGATGATGAAAATTCAAAAACAAGCTACATAATTTTTACATTCCAGGTACAAAATCTCATTACTCAAGTTGGCATGTATATACGGCATTAAACAATCAATGTCTCGGGACTTCCCTGGTGGTGCAGTGGCCTGCCAGTGCAGGGGACATGGGTTCGATCCCTGGTCCGGGAAGATCCCACATGCTGCAGAGCAACTAAGCCTGTGCACCACAACTACTGAGGCTGCTCTCTAGAGCCCGCGAGCCACAACTACTGAAGCCCATGCGGCCTAGAGCCCGTGCTCTGCAACAAGAGAAGCCACTGCAATAAGAAGCTCTTGCACCGCAACGAAGAGTAGCCCCCGCTCTCTGCAACTAGAGAAAGCCTGTGCTCAGCAAAAAGACCCAATGCAGCCAAAAATAAATAAATAAATATTTAAAAATCAGTGTCTTAAACATTCAACATTGGCATTCCCTTTTTTAAATCTGCAGGCTCTTCTTTAAATATCAACATCCTTGGAAACACTGACCCATCTTCTAATATATACTGGAATTTCTTTCAGACTTTTGGGTCTATAGATACCTCTTGGTTAGTTTTTCAAAAAGAAGATGTCTAAAAAGCCTATCAAAATCCCCTCTACGGGCTTCCTTGGTGGTGCAGTGGTTGGGAGTCCACCTGCCGATGCGGGGGACGTGGGTTCGTGCCCCGGTCCGGGAGGATCTCACGTGCCGCGGAGCGGCTGGGCCAGTGAGCCTTGGCCGCTGGGCCTGCGCGTCCGGAGCGTGTGCTCCGCGGCGGGAGAGGCCACAGCAGTGAGAGGCCCGCGTACCGCAAAAAAAAAAAAATCCCCTCTAGGCCTCTGAATCTAGGGTCACTACTTTTGACTTCAAAACTACCGTCCAGGACTTCCCTGGTGGTGAAGTGATTAAGAATCCTCCTGCCAATGCAGGGGACACGGGTTCGAGCCCTGGTCCGGGAAGATCCCATATGCCGCGGCACAACTAAGCCTGCGCGCCACAGCTACTGAGCCCATGGTCTAGGGCCCGTGAGTCACAACTACTGAGCCTGCATGCCACAACTACTGAAGCCCGCGTGCCTAGAGCCTGTGCTCCGCAACAAGAGAAGCCACCACAATGAGAAGCCTGCTCACCGCAAGGAAAAGTAGCCCCCGCTCGCTGCAACTAGAGAAAGCCCATGTGCAGCAACGAAGACCCAACGCAGCCAAAAATAAATAAATAAATAAATAAACTACTGTCCAAGTAGCAAATAACCAAGCAACTCAACTATTGGGTTGGCTGAAAAGTTCATTCGGGTTTTTCCATAACATCTTACAGAAAAACCGGAACGAACCTTTTGGTCAACCTAATAGTATCTCTATTAGTTCCACGTGTGAGTAATTCTGATTGAGTTCATTTATTTATGTACATTCAGACTCTTACATGGTTTTCCTATATAAACCAAGCATTTTTATAGACAATATAATTCTTCCTTCTTTATTTTCAACAACAAATTCATTCAAAACTTGTGTTAGCCAGCTTTTGCTGTAACAAACAATCCCAATATCTCTGTGGGTTATAACAACACATTTGTATTGATTGCCTAAGTTCATGAGGGTGAGGGCTTTTCTGGGTTTAGCTGACTTAGGTTGAGCTAGACCTTGGCTCCATGACAGTTATGTTTTCATTCCATAGCCCATGCTGAAGGAGTAAGCTAGTATCTTGGACATGCTATTCTCATTTTGGAGGGAAACATCAAGATTGGGTACCAAGTCATGCACAATGTATAAGCACATTTTCAAACACATTTAAAACTTCTAAGACAATCTATTTGTCAAAGGAAGTAATATGACCCAGGTCAAGGTCAGTGGAAAGGAAAATAGACTGTGCTCACAGAGAAGCATGGCAAGGGTATGGAGGGAATAAATATTTGTGACATAATGTAATCTACCACAGCCTGCTTGTGAACAAGTTCACAAATGTTCACTTCCTTGCTGTAAAAAAAATGTAATCACCCCATCCTAAAGATACTCCAAGGTCTGATCTAATCAAAACCTCTAGCTTGAAATCCAGGATCTTGAGTTTGTATCATGCCCAAATGTAGCTCTATTGAGCCTAAGTCCTATGACCTAAAAGACTTGTTATTTGTACCCACCCATGATAAAATACATACCTACACATCCATAATAAAATAGTGTAACCACAGTAAACACTCTCATTTAGGAAGGGGAAGAAGGTGAGAACCCAGCAGTCACTGATTCACAGAAGTTCTGAAATCCCATGGAGAAATTGTTATATAAAGTCTGCTAACCTGAGTGTAAGGAACTGTGTTTAACCAATCTTCAATTTTGTTTCCTGGAGGTAGCTTCATAGTCTATTGTTCTTCATGACTCTTGACTTCACCTTCTGCGAAGTCCTTCCTTTTCCAATATCCTGTTTGGGAGAAACTTCTGTTTTTGGATGCCAAACAGCTTCCTTATCCTGTCAAAAAAGTCGAGAGCTCAAGGGTAGTTTTACTGTTCAAACAATCACAATTTAATTCAGGCTGGTAGCACTTTTGGCACTACAACTTAAAAAAAAAAATTGTTAGTTTCTTTGATATCTTTGTTTCCTGTTAGTGCCTCCTGCCAATAGCCAGATCCATAATTAGCAGACATACTTCTAGGCTTAATTACAGATAATTTGCACTCTTTAGGCTTCCATTCGGCCAATCTATGATTTCTTTACCCAGAACCATTTTGTACAAGTGAAATGATTTACTGGGGATCACTTTAAAGGGATCAGAGGTCTTAACAAATGGTGTGGTGACAACAGTCTTGATTTGATCTTTACTCCCAAGCCTGAATCATAATCCTCCTCCTCCTCCTCCTCCTCCTCATCTTATTATTATTAATTAGGCATACTTTTACTTAGGAGGATGAAAATATTAACTTTTCATATTTATGATGACAAAAACTCTTTATAGGCACTTTACAATATTAATTTTTGAAGGCTGCTTTTGCCTTCTGATCTGTATAATAGGCTTCTAAAAGATAATAGAGAATATAAGTTGCTCCTCCTATTTATCCACTTAAAAATCTCTTTGATATTATCTTTAAAATTGCCTACATGTTACTATGGTAATTTTGCATTCAGAATTTGCTCAAGTTGCTAAATTTCTGATGTGCTTTAAATTCACTAAAAATAACTAAAATTATTCAGTGTAATAATATGTACACACAACTAGAAAACAACTATCCATGCCCTTGACTTGGTTTTGCATTGAGGCCTTGTTTTAATTTGCAAATAATTTACTGGCTGGAGATGAGAAACAGTAACATCTTTCAACTCTGTCTCTGGACTTCTGCATTCTTCTTTTCTCTTCCATTCCATTGAAAAAAGTCCAATTATTTTCTGAGTTTATTCTTCCTTATAAAGCCTAAAAGGGAATTTTGGGCTACCAACATTCCATCTTGAAAATTCTTTGCAAAGTTTATAGGTATATTTTCTGCCTTTCAAGTTAACTCAGGTAACAGTATTACCAAAATTTTCACCATTGCATACAATAGGTTGTCATTTTTCCAGCCTCCTCTAATATCAGGGGCTCCCATAACAGGCACAGTGCAAATACTACATATTTTAGTTTATTGTTGTTATACTGATGCCTTGCTTCTAGGTATCAATTTCTTTATTAATCAACTTTTGTTGTGGTGACAAATAATCCCAAATCTTAACAACTTGCAACAACAAACAGTCATTTATCATTCATGTTACTGGGTTCTGCTGGGCTCTTTTGGGTTCAGCTTGCATCAAGTGTCTTCTCTCTTTGAATCAAGCCTGAGGAGTAGCCACTATATGAAAGATGCTTTTCTGACCGTGGAAGGCAGGAAGGAGTGTCAATCATGCAAGTGCGTTTAAAGCTTTGGCCCAAATGTGTTATATGTTATATCTGCTCACATCCCATTGGTTAAAGCAAACCACACAGCCACCAAAGTTAACCAAAGTTAATGGGTGAGGGGAGCAAATGCTGACTGACCATAGGATAGGAAGGAAAAGAATAGCTATAAAAGAACAAAAAATCAAATATACTTTAAAAAATATTTGCTAAATGACAAACTGTGTTCCTTCCAGCTGCTAAAAACATTCTATAAACAAAGTAGTGTCTCTGATCTCAGGAAACTCAGTCTAGTGGAGAATTCAACGAAGTGAAGAGGCAATTGAAATGTAACGCGAAAAGTGTACAGAACTCATGCCATTTAACCCAGAATTAAAGTATTAGGGAAGGCTTCCTGGAGGAAGTAATAACTAAACCAATACCTGGATGGTGAACAGGAGTTAGAGGGTGAAATGAGCTGAGCAGCAGTGGGCAGGGAGAGCGTTCCCAGCAGCTCAGAATGAGCAAGGCCTGAGGTCAAGAGAAATCATAGAGAAACAAAAACATTTCAGTATGGTCTCAGGGCAGAGACCAACCCTGTCAAATACACAAAACAATGGTTGAATATTTCATATTAAAAAGATAAATATTGGGTTTAAAACTGTGGCGTCGCAAGTCCCATAAACAATACTGCTATACACTGAAACTGAAAAAGAAAAAAAAAAAAAATCCCTGTGCTTTTCAGAGGTGGAATAACCAAGAGAGTATGGGCATTTATACTTAAACCAAGCCAGGGAGAAATGCAGAAATAATTCGATTTAACTGTCTTGTGGCCTGGCATTTTTCTCCAGCATGCTTTGTGGGAGAAATTCTCAGTGTTGAAATTGAGTGAATGCTGTCAATGTGGTAATTTTATTATCAAGGGCAACCACTGGCAAGAGAAGAATTGCCTTGAGGTTTACAGTTTATGTCTCTGATGAGAAAATACAGTTACTTTTGTCAATTAACTACATTAGGCAGGTTTTGGAAAAACAGAAATTAAAATGCAGTTTTACTCTATCACTTTTCAAGGGTGTGGCTTTGAGTTTGGTCTAAGCAGCGTGAAGTTCGCTGAAGAGCATCCCTACTTTGTCTCTTAGCACAGTGACTGCCCTGTGGAAGAGTCCAGCAAACTTACAACATGGATAGGCCCACTGTCCTTTTGAAATGGACAACTGGGGAATGTTAACATGCTCATGACAAGCATAAAAAAAAATAACATTTTAGGCTCAGTTTGTACCCAATGTGCACGTATTTTAAAAGGAGGAATCTTGTAGGTATCAGTTATAAGCTGCTTTGAAAACAGGATCTGGTAAAATACTGGGTTGGCCAAAAAGTTCGGTAAGGTGTTACGAAAAAACCCAAACGTCTTTTTGGTCTTTTTGGCCGACCCAATACATCTTTGCAAAGCGGTCCAGGAAACAGACATTTTAAATATTCACCTTTGTTTAAGACACTCTTTGCACTTCCCTTAAGCACCCATGTAGTGCTGCTGCCTAACTCTGTAAGGAACAGTCATAAGAAGGAAAGTTATAGTGAAAACAAAAATCCAGAACCATCAAATTTGAGATCAAATGTTGATGCAATATTAATGAACTACATGTGACATCTCTATCACCAAAATTGGGAACACATGATAATATTGAATACATTTGTATCAACTCCACCTTGATTGTCACATCGTTGTTGAATCTGCACCTCTGATCCTGTCACAGGCAAAAGTACTGAAACGGCAAAGTATGCCTTTGTGGTCTTCCGTTCACCCAGGGTCTCACTTCTCTTGCTAAAAAATTACCTCTTTTTCTCCACCCTAGTATCAATAACTACCATTTATTGGTTGCTTAACCAAGCTCTGGACACTGTGCTGGTCAAGTATGTGACAATAGTGGTACCCATGTTTCTCTCATCTTAGAGACAAGAAAACTGAGACACCCCAAACATTAAACAATTTTCTCAAGCTCATAAAGCTAGCAAAGTGATAGAGGCAAGATTCAAACCAGCCCTTTTTGACTGTAAGAAAATTCATAATTCCAACCACAACACTGTCATGTGCACTTGGATTGGTTTCTTATACACTGTAAGTTGTGGTTAAGAGGAAAGCAAACTGTTTAAACTAAGGTGTGAATGACTACAACCCATCCCCCTTACCCACACCCCTACACCTTTTATCTTTTTTTTTCCACTGTGAAAAATGAACACTACCATTCAAATGAATCTTTAATTAGACTGATTTAATGCAAGGTGACAAAAGGAAATAAAACATGTTAGCAGGTTGAGGAAGTATTTGGAAATAGGAAAGAGGAACAGGAGCCATTCAGGTGCCCTTTGAGTAGTGCCATGTAGTTGCTAGTGAAATCTCTTTTGGCTGATGTTTTCTTTTGGAGCAGGTCTAATATCACAGGCTCATACATCAAGTCAGCCTTGCTCACCTCCTCTCTTGAAAATATTTAATATAATTTAAAGCTTTAACTAAAGAAGAAAAGATTGAAGAAAATCAGTGAGGTGTATTAATAATAGACATTTGGGCTTCCCTGGTGGCGCAGTGGTTGAGAATCTGCCTGCCAATGCAGGGGACACGGGTTCGAGCCCTGGTCTGGGAGGATCCCACATGCCGCGGAGCAACTGGGCCCGTGAGCCACAACTACGGAGCCTGCGCATCTGGAGCCTGTGCTCCGCAACATGAGAGGCCGTGACAGTGAGAGGCCTGCACACCACGATGAAGAGTGGCCCCCGCTTGCCACAACTAGAGATAGCCCTCGCACAGAAACGAAGACCCAACACAGCCAAAAAATAAATTAATTAATTGATAAACGCCTACCCCTAACATCTTCAAAAATAATAATAATAATAATAGACATTTGAAGGCAGATTTTTATTTCTCTTTTTGAGTGCACAGGATACTGGTAATAGAAGCTAGTAAATTGATACAATTTACATGAATTTTAAGTCTCCAGTACAAATGCAAGCCTTCTGCTTGTCCTCATTCACAATTTATTTACCAACTTCTATTTATCCTTTGGTTTTTAGCTACAGCTTATGTGAATTCTTTTTTTTTTTTTTGGCAGCGCTGTGCAGCATGAGGGATCTTAGTTCCCCCACCAGGGATCAAACCCGCACCCCCTGCAGTGGAAGCATGGAGTCTAACCACTGGACCACCAGGGAAGTCCCTTATGTGAATTCTTTTTCCATATCTTCCCCATTTTCATTTACTTACAGGGTTAATATCTCTTTCTTTTGTGTTCCCTAAGCACTTATTATCTTTCTCCATATGACAGTTCCTACACAACACATTGCAATTTTTTACATGTTAAGCTTTTTTTACTTAAAAAAATTTAGAGTCTACATTGACTTATAGATTTTTAATGAGAACATCTAACAGTGTTAGATGGAAATCACTGATTGATTACTGGTTAAATAAACATATAACTTCTGTATCTCTATTTCATATTTGAAAAATGCCAGTCACAGGGTTGATGTAACCTAAAATGTGTTTCTGCAAAAGTTTAAATTTTATGTATATGAAACTGATTTTTCTAAATCATTACTCTTCCTCTTTTATTTGCTCACTCATTCCTGCTTTCTCTTGCACTGATGCTCTCTTCTGCTTTTGCCTTTTTGCTCTTTCTTTCTCTACCTGCCTTTCATCACTGTCTCTGATTAGCTTCATTCTGCAACAGACTCCTCATTGTGTCAGGCAAGACAGCCACTGGTGCCAGGTTCAAAATCTCCAAGCTTAGCAACCTTAACAGAAAGACAACATGTTTCTTCTAGTGTTTAAAAATGTTATCATCCTGCCTTGGATTACTCTATCTTACGTTTTGCTGGTAATATTCTAATTTGAGGGTAAGTCAGGAGGATATACCTCAAATATCTGGAACCTGACCTATTACCTTCTTTGGTGTATTAGCCAAATACACCAAATGTATTGTGATAATGGTGTGTAACAAACATACCCCAAAATCGCAGCTCCAGTCTCAGGAGATTCTCCCTGGTTGTTCCAAAATTTCTTCCAGGAGCTCTCAGGCTACATGATTCCCCATTAATGTACTGCATTTGTCCTATTCCCTCAACCTTTGATTTAAAGTCTTAGGCTTTTTTCTAGTTGCACTAACTTATTAATTAGATCATGTTACCATCTCTGAACCAGTCACAGACCCACATAATGCTAATTAGTTTAGGCCTGAGCCACATGTGCTGCTCATGGAGATACTTCTCTGAAGCACATGAGCTGCTTATAGGGGTGATGGTGGCTACCTAAAGCACAATTGGGGTGCTAGAACCAAAATAAGGTGATAAAAGTCTGCCTGAATCAGCAAATGTTCAACACAGAATATCATGCTTACATTTTAGATTTCTTATTTAAGTTCAAGTTTGTGGTTTAGTCTACTTTGATCTTAGGAAGAAGGATCAGGCAACAGCCATGATCTGAACTCTCTATTAGTAGATATACCTCAAAGACTGAACTGAGAAAATTTCCAGAATAAAGAAGGAAAGATGAAGAAGAGATACTTTGTAAAAGGTGACAGTCTTCTTCTTCCACCTGGTCTGCTGATAAACAGCAGCTACTTAAGTTTAAACTTTTTCCTTTCCTGGAAAGAGTAAGACATTCTGAATTAGAAACATCTGCTGGTACATCAGTCTCTGTTCCAGTTCTAGGGGAGAAAAACAGTAAAATGTTGGTCATGATAGTGGAGGAAGAGTTACCCAGAAAATTTTTTCTTGATTAAAAAAAAATTTAATATATGTAAGAAGTGGAGAAGGAAAAATGTTAAATAATACAAGAATTCTGAAAAAAAAATCCCATACATCTAAAATTTCTGATGCATGATATATACTTTAGGATGGTTAAGAAACAATTTTATCAATGATGAGGACAAGATTATTGCTAGTTCTGGGTCATACCTATACAGTGTCTTGAACTTAATGATTATTCAAAGGACTGCTATGATATATCAATGAAGGATTTCCCATATAGAATTCATTGTGCTTATAAAAGTCCTACCTCAACCTTTTAAAATATTTGTCTGTAAGGTGGTTTTGAACTGCTCTGAAGATTTAGGGTGTTCTTCATAACTCTACTTGAAGCCATTCCTCTGGGGATAGCCCACAACTGTCTGCTTGCTTATGTTCTAGAGATGAAATGAAATAATATATGAGATGCGATTGAAATAGTCCTGGATACCTGGAAAGTGCTCAATAAACTGCAGGACAAGTTATCTTTCTTATTACTGCTGTTATTTTGCTCATATTATTTGAATCATTTTTCTGTAAGAGCAAATTCTGTGTGCAAGTTGCTGCTCTAAGGATTTGATGGCAGGAAAGTCCACCCCCACCTCTGCTGATCTCAAAGGATGAATGAAGGAGGCAGCTGGTTTCTAACATCTCTGCTTTGACAGCCCTCAGAGCCACCAGAGCCTCACATGCAGTTGGAGCTATTGGTAGCTGCTGGAGTAAGAGTGCTTGAACATCTTCAGAATGCCAATATTTTTTCAGGGAATAGTATCCATGTGTCTCAAAGTGAAAATTAAATCCAAACTTCCTTCATCATCAAACACTTGCTATTCCTCTTTGAAAACTTGGTGAATCTGGTGCTCATGAAAACATGGGTTAGTGAAGATCAGTGTGAGAGGCCAAGTAACACATGTTTTCTTCCTCCTCTTTAGC
The DNA here is from genome assembly GCF_005190385.1 of Monodon monoceros. NCBI lineage: Eukaryota > Metazoa > Chordata > Mammalia > Artiodactyla > Monodontidae > Monodon > Monodon monoceros. The sequence continues at coordinate 26,462,773 of NW_021703770.1, read as the reverse complement.
TCTTCATTTTCATGGTCCTAATAGTTTCCCAACAGAAGAAAAGCAAGCAATGAAACAAGATAGAGAAATGATCTTAACAAAGTAAAGAGTCATCCCATAGTTAATGACAGAAAAAAAAGCTAGTTTGATGCAGTACATTTTGTACTGATAAATACTGATCATTAAATGGTAATTTAGAGGTTTGCAATTGCTACATTTTTACACTATGACTTATTTGAATAAAAGTTATATGATATTTTTAACTGCATTATTTATGAAGAGCAAGGCTATGCCATAAAATAATTAGTATTATTTATTTTGAGGTTCTTAGTTTAAGATACCTATAGATAAATTTTTGAAGATAATTTTCAATGCATAAAATGGAAAAAGTAGTAATGAATATTTTAATACTTATGTATATTTACAGAAATGCAAATTAAGACAGGATTTAATTTTTTGTGCTTCAGGTTAGAGCAGGGTAGAATAGCAGAGGATGTGGAGATAAGTAGTCAAGTATCAATATTTTTGAAGGGAGAGCCATCAGGATTTGTAGATGGATTGGATGTGGCAAGTAAAAGAAAAAAGGAGTCAAGGATAACTCTTGATGTTTTTAGTTTGAGCACCTAGAAGAATGAATTTACCATGGACTGAAATGGGGAAAACCATGGAAGGAACAGGTACAGGGCAGAAGTGTGGAGAAGAGTTTGCTTGGGTACATGATAAGTTTGAAGTTTCATTCCACTATCTTAAGCAGCTTGAGTCTTTTCCCACAGACTTATTTTGATTAAGTCCTTCAGTTTCCAGAGTATAATACTCCTCAACTCAAACAAACACAAGGGCGAGATTTTGCTCTTAATAATTCGGCTTTTCATAAGTTCCAATAGTGCACAAAATTTTTTTGAGATTACTACTTTGAAAAATAAAAATGTAAGTATCAACATACTGTTCAGTGACTACCAATTATTGTTATCATTATGTGTTGAGCATTAACTGCTTTACAAATGTTATCTAATCCCTACAAACACTATTATTTCCTCCTATTTTCCAGATGAGAAAAACTGAGAATTTAAAAGGGCCTGGGGACACACAGCTAGTACTCAGAACAGGTAGTGAGATCAGTTTGATGCTAAAGGCCACGCTTAAAGGAATTATATTTTATGTATTTGTTTCTCTTTGAAAAATGGTAATATTGATTTTCATGCACATATTCATAAACATTTCTAATTTTTTAATCTCTTACCTTTTATTAGCATATTTTAATTCAGTTTCATACTAAATAGAAGCAAATATTCAAATTAATTAATCATAAATATTTAATATGATTTATTATGACTGGTTCAAATATTCATGTGGCATCAGGGCAACCATAATGAGTTGTTATCAGAATGGACAGTCATGCAAATAAATGCTTAAAATATTAAGTAAGCTGAAAAAAGTGTCAATCATATTATCTTAGTTAACTTCATTTTTGAAAAGCAGGTATTAGATCAGTAACATTTTTTAAAAAAGAAAGTGTGGGACTTTCAAAAGATGGGTTTTGAAACCCATCTAGAGCCCGTGGCTCACGGGCTCTAGAGTGCAGGCTTGGTAGTTGTGGCGCACGGGCTTAGTCGCTCCACAGCATGTGGGATCTTCCCGGACCAGGGATCAAACCCATGTCCCGTGCATTGGCAAGCGGATTCCCAACCACTGCGCCACCAGGGAAGTCCAATATTTATTTAACCCATCTTCCAAAAGATGGGTTTAATCAATTACAGACTTTTGTCAGTTTTGTTTAGGATTCATAAAGCACAATTTACATTAAGATTATAAAATATAGTTTTCAAGATGGTAAAGCAAGTGAACATGTACTGATTCTAAATATTAAAATAAAAAAGTGGGCACATTAACTCAGCAGGAAACTTCTTAGTGATGAAGAACAATGCCTGAATGAAGGAAAGGAAATTAGCCAATTACCAATTAGCCTTGAGGAAAATTCAATCACGTGATTTTCCACAGAAAATATCTGGCTCCTCTGGGCTGTCCTGCATGCAAAACAAGACCAGAAGAGGAATCTTGTGGTGCCAAGAGCAAATCTGGATTAATCATTAGTGGCTGGTCCCTTGACAAGTGTGGCTTCCTGCTTGGGATGTCGTACTCCTGTGTTGAGTTTTGACTACCACCAGCAGGGCCAGAGACCATCACCACCACATCATCAGATCCTATGGAAGATCCCAAGATGTCCCACTTCTCTAGCATCTTCTTCAGAGAAAATTACATGAAAAGGAGCATCATAAGCAGCACTGGAGGTGAAATGAAGTAACAAAAGGGCAGATTGATACTTGTGGAGAAGGAAAGTTTAACTGCCTTGCCCTGGTGATTGCGGGGGTTATAAACTGATTCTGCAAATAGAATATTTGGAAAGTCTTCATATTTTAAAACTACAAGCAACAGTCAAATTGCTTTTTTTCCTATTTCCCCAGAGTTTCTCTGATAGGCAGTATCTAATCAACAGAAATATGGAAAGCGACCCCAAAGAGAGAATACAGAGGAGCTAGAATAATAACCAATACTCAAGGTGGCCAGGTGAATGAGTGGAGGCTGACAGGCTTGATCTGTGTTTTCATCTTTGACTCATACACTGCCTTTATGCCTATGTGGCAGAATTGGTATGACAGGCAGGCAAGCTGGCTCTTTGAGTGTTTCCATCCTTCTTATCACCTGCTTCATGAATAAAGCCTTTAATCAAAATAAACTATTGCATTCAGCTCTTGGTAGTTTTTTGCCTGCCCTTCCCATTCTGACTGAATAAGCCCAGCCAGAGAAACTCCAAGGTGAGCCAAGAAAGGATGCCAGCCTCTCTCCCTCTCATACACTTTTAACTTGTCAGGATGGGATGAAATTATCTTGTTATACTTTTTGAAAGATTGTTGAAAAGTGGAAAAAAAAGATTATATTTTCACTCATTCCTATGCATCCATAATCAGAAAATTAGAAAAGTCTCAAAGCACCGAGCTGATTTCCTTGTGCTATGCAGCTGCTTCCCACTAGCTATCTGTTTTACATTTGGTAGTGTATATATGTCAGTGCTACTCTCTCAGCTCGGTGCTTTGTGACTACCTAGAGGGGTGGGATAGGGAGGGCGGGAGGGAGACGCAAGAGGGAGGGGATATGGGGATATATGTATACATATAGCTGATTCACTTTGTTATACAGTAGAAACTAACACAACATTGTAAAGCAATTATACTCCAATAAAGACGTTAAAAAAAAAAAAGAAAATTAGAAAAGTCTCTAAGTTAGATCATTCATTTTCTGGCTCCAATCAGCTTGAATCAGGAAACCTCCTTTACCTCTTAGGTTTGTGTGCCCGATTCACACAAGACCTGATATGATTATTTCATGACTTTTTCAGATGCTGAGTCAATCTTGATATCAGGCTTTCCCCTCCTTCCCAAATTAGTAACATTTGAATTCAAACATAGTCTTTTTTTAGAAATTGAAGTTTAGTTGATTTACGATGTTTCAGGTGTACAGCAAAGTGATTCAGTTATATATATATATATGTGTGTGTGTGTGTGTATATATATATATGTAAATATATATTCTTTTTCAGATTCTTTTCCATTATAGGTTATTATAAGATACTGAATATAGTTCCCTGTGCTATACAGTAGGTCCTTGTTGTTTATCTATCTTATAAATAGTAGTGTGCATCTGTTAATTCATATTCTTTCCTTTCTATAGTCAATGGACCAGCTCCCTTCCTCCCTCCATTTCTTATTAATATTAGTTACTAATTATTAATATTAGTTCTGGTCAGCTATTACTTGTCATTCTGATACTTTTCTTTACTACCAGCTGTTTCTAAACTTGACTTTTTCTTTATTTTTGAAAACTAAATGCCTTTGAAGAAGCACTCTTTCCTTTTTTTTTCTTTTATGTTGTTGTTGTTTTGTTGTGTTTTGGTTTTTTGGCTGTGCTGCACAGTTTGTGATTTTAGTTCTGGGACCTTAGTTCCCTGAACAGGGATTGAACCCAGGCCACAGCAGTGAACGCGCTGAGTCCCAATCCCTGGATTGACAAGGAATTCCCAACTCTTTCCTTAATGGTGAATTTAGTCTAGAAACTTAACATATATTGAGATTCTGGCAATATTAGAATTTTTAAAGAACAGTAGGCCTTATTTAAAGCCAGTTTTAAGGTGAAATAGTGAGAAAAAAGAAGATCAGATCACGTCTCTTTGAAAAAAATGCTTTAGAAGTTCTTGATAACCTAGTAGGTTAATAAGGTCCTTTTTGTAAATTAACATTCTTTTCTTTTGATGTCTCATTGAATGTTAATGTGATATACCTTCACTTTATTCATCAAAACAACAACAACAGGGCTTCCCTGGTGGCGCAGTGGTTGAGGGTCCGCCTGCCGATGCAGGGGACACGGGTTCGTGCCCTGGTCCGGGAGGATCCCACATGCCGCAGAGCGGCTGGGCCCGTGAGCCATGGCCGCTGAGCCTGCGCGTCCAGAGCCTGTGCTCCGCAACGGGAGAGGCCACAACAGTGAGAGGCCCGCATACAGGAAAAACAACAACAACAACAACAACAACCACCTTGCTCATTTAATGCATAGAATGATGATTTCCCTTTGGATGTCTTAGACTCTGGTTTATTTCCTCATTTCCAGTCTTTATAATTTTCTACATAGATGAATGACTATATTTTTCTATTCTCAATTTAAAAACAGGTTATGAGAAAAAAGTTATGCCAATGCAACTAATCTTCAGATAGCTAGTGCCAGGAAAGCAACATTCATAAAATTGTCCTCACTGGCTTTCCTTTTGGAATTGCAGTGCCAGGTAAAATGATTTCCTGCCAGGCTGGACTGAGACTTGAGCTTTGTAGAAAAGATTTATTGGCATCAACTTTGCATAAAGCCATAATCATCCCCGAAAGGACATTTGTCACTATAAACCCTTATTTTCAGGTGCCTGGCACTTTCATAAAATACTTTTCAAGTGGAAAAGTCATTTGAGTTTTCAGATCCTTTATTCCAGTATTTCTTGATCATTTAAATGTCTATCGTTAAAAAAAAAAAAAAGTCTATCGTTCATTGAATTTTCTGGACACACTAGGGCAGTGTTTCTGGGATCTATCCCTAGGTTTCCATGAGGCGGGGGGGGGGGGGGGGGGGGGAACCATAAATGTGCATTTTAAACAAGTGCCTGAGGAGATTCTGCTGCAAGTAGACTTTGAGAAACATTCTTCAGAAAACAGTATAGAGTCCTGTGTATAAATTCTGGCTCCACACTTTTGATTTGTGTAACTTTAACTAACATACGTGGCCTCTGTCTCATTTGTTTCCTTATGTATATTCCTTACATATGCTTTAATTGGGCAAGTATATTTTCTGTTCATAAACTGTGAAGATTAAAGAAAATAAAGTAAGGAAGCACCTTATAGGAAGTACATATAGGGAGCAGATGATGCATTTTAGCTTTATTCTTTTTCTCTACCATTCATGACGACAAACACACAAACAAAATTACACAGGTATGTGCATACATGCACACTTGACAGTCAATCTGGGGTGGAGCAGCTCTAGGACAAGTAAACTGATCTCTTGATCAGAATGGCAAACTTAAAATTCACTTGTAGGTAGCAGCAATTAAGACAAGGCCACAGTCCTGCAAACAGTCAAGGTTAGAGGACATAAACAAGAGGCAAAGTTTATATCAAGATGGACAATCAAAGACTCCCTGACTTGGGATACAAGTTCAAGGAAAACTAAGAAGCTGAAAACATTCCTCAGGTACCAGGGACAGGCCTTCATATCTGAACAAAGAGTTTAAAGTGCTTAATACACTTAAAGTAGCCTGAAATCATCAACTGTTTACTTTACCATATTCCTTAACTTGCCAAGAAACTGCACAAATTCATCAGTCCATCATTTACTCTTATCTGTGTCACAAATCAGAGGAGTTCAAAAGTCAACCTAAAAGCACTTGTGCATTTCAATTGATTCCAAATGTAGGGTCATTTATAGCATTTGCTTCCTTATAAAATAATTTATAGCGAATACACTTTATAAGTGGATCTGTGAACTCTGAGGTCACTTATTTAAAATGTTTACGTTCTGAATTTTGTGATTGTTGCATTCTGCTTCCTCTTTATTTTTATTTTTATTTTAACATCTTTATTTGAGTATGATTGTCTGCTTCCTCTTTAAAATTCAGAGAAAAATCTCCATTTGGTCAGTTGTGGAGAAAATGCAGTAAATTATGAAATTATACAAAAGAGGGAAACCACCAAGCAGTTGTATATTTTATCATGTTGCGGTTATTTCCAGAATTATCCATTTTGGTGTTAGTCCAAGACATACTGGTTAAATTTTTCATTTTTAAATGAGATATATATTCAAAGAAGTGTTTTGCCTTCATTACTGTTTTATAAATACCCAAAGAATATTTTGTGAAGTGTTACAAGTAAAAATTAAAATCTCGTAAATTTGTGCTATTAATATCCAAATCTTATTTAATCTAATGGATTTATTACTGAGACAGATCCAAATACATTTATTAATTAAAAATAGATATTTTACACTGACATAAATATCTAAGTCCTTAAAAAATAGATTTGTTTAAATGTTTTAATACTGGGCTAACATTTATTCTGATTGTTAAAATGGATTATAGATTATTAGAAAAATATTTAAAATATTAGAGATGAAAAGCTTATGGAAGATTTAAAATGCTTATTGATTATAGAAACATAAAACATGAGCTTGTAGCTTTAAACAATCAATAATCAGTTAAACAATCTATATTTATTGATTGACTACCTTGGATACACTGGGAAAATACAAAAGGACTCTCGCACGGAGTCCTGGGGTTGCCACATTGCTCAGTTCCAGGGGGACATTCAGATTTGCTTTGTGAGGATGGTACCCTGGAATTAAGAGGGCACATCCATCCTGCAGTGCTGGGGGTAGCAGCAGTTCGTGGTTCCTGTCCTCAACTAGCTTACAATCTATCTGAGTAAGGGGAGGAAGCAGGCAGGGTTGAAGACAATATTGAGATGCATGAAACAATAGTAGCAAGAAAGTATGTATAACAATATGATGAGAAAGAAGGGAGAAAAAAAATTAAGATGGCAGATGCCAAAGACATGGGATGTAGTTTGTTTCTTTTCCCCTCATTAGGTAATAATGGACAGATTCCAAAATAACTTGGGTAGCCGAGCATAGAGCAAGAGGCCATGCTCTGTATAACTGAGTTGCCTGTGGGCATTGAGAAGCATGGAGGTTAGTGACTCTAGTAATTGAGGCCCTGGTAAAAATAAAAAATGAGCCAAGAAGAGACTATGACCTTTAGTCATTCGATGAGATTGGGTTTTAGCCATCAGGAAAATTTCAGTTTCAATGTGAAATTACTGACTTGAAATTACATTTTATTTGTTTTTAAATCACATTGCTAATTCCTAATTCCATGGCGAAAACATCTATCTTATATTTAAATTTTCCCAAGAATGCTAGGTGTGGGTGGGGGTATGGGTTCTGTTTGGGGGAAAGAATTGTGTGTGTAGCATTATGAATAAAGAATGGGTTCACTAAGACCAATTCCATGAAGAACATTCCTTGGAAACTTATGAAAGTAAGCTGTTACATATGAAGTTGAGCATACAGTTGATGATTGGTACAGACAGTTGAGGGCTGTAGGTGTTTTACTCATGCTTCAGACCTCAGCTTAGGAATCACTTCCTCCAGGAAACTTGTCCTGATCTCTAAGGTTAGGTTACATGCCCCAGGTTTCACAGAATCCTGTGCTCAATTCTATCAATGCACTCATTACTCTCAATTGCAATTGACTGTTTACTATTATTCTGTCTCTGATAACAAAACAACAACAACAAGCATTCATTAAACATTTTGCTGAATAAAGCACTGCTCTTAAAGCTTTAAAAAATTATCTTCTGCAGTAACAACAACCACATAGGTATTATTATTACCCCGTTTTAAAAATGAGGAAATAGAGGCGTAAGGAGGTTAAGATATTGCTAAGGTCAAAGAGCTACTACATTTCATAGTAAGAATTCAAATCCAGACAGTCTGACTACAAAAGCAGGCACAATGTCTTTTATACCTGATGCTGGCACAATGTTGGGCACTTAGCATCCAAATAGTCATTGAATGAATAATTGAACGATGTCAGAGAAGAGGGAGACAGATGAAGACTGGAGCTATAGTGGAAAACTTGCTAGGGAGAGGGTGGGAATTGAGCTGGGCTTTGAAGAATGGACAAGATTTGGATAAATTTACTGGAAAGCAAAAAGCATTAGGCCTGGAGGACTTGAACCAAGTTAACAAGAATGGGTACGTGGTGTGTCTGGGGTACAATGAGGAGACTGTCTTAACTATAAAGGAAGAAGCAAGTTAGTGGGCATGGAGACAGGGCACACGGGTTGAAGTCAAATTATAGAAAGGCTTAGAATCCATGCAAATAATTGGGTAGGGAACAGAAAGCCACTGAAAGGTTGTGTGTATGAGAGTGACACAATAAGAACAGTTTTAAAGTGAAAGCATTATGCAAAAAATGCAGCCCTCTAGGTACGTTTTAAAGAATGCCTATCTTACTAATAAACTCATTTCAAGGAAGGTAGCCTTCATTTTATTATTTTTATTCAGTCATCTAATGTTTATTGAGTACCTGTTCTTTGCTATTTATACACTGTAAAGGATGCAATAATTTGCAAAGATGGTTTAATGTAATTTCTTTTAGATGTATTAAAATTCAATTTTGAAGTTTCATTTTCTTTCAAAATATTAGACTTTCATCTCACATAACCATGACATATCTTAATGCATTCAACTGTCTCTAATATGTCTTGTATTAATCTCCTAGCTGGCATTAAAAATAATCACCACATTTAAGATGAGTAGGTCAGTTCAAAAATTAGTCGTTTAGCTTAACAATTTCTTAGTAAGTTGTAGCTTTTGCTTATTATTGCCAAAGAACTATAATGTTCTGCCCATAACTCTTTCTTATTTGATGTATGTCTCTATAGCGTGGAAAAGGCAAGCTCACCAAATTTACAGATGACACAAAGCTGAAAAGAAAACAATCTATCTGATGTCACAATCTAGAAAGGTTGGGGCAAGGGTCATATCTAACACGATGGAAGCAATGGGGATGGATAATGTTTCTAGGTCCTATGAAAATTACTGCACCAGCAAAAGACTAAGAAGATAATGTTTAGCAGCAATATGTGGGTTAAATATCCCAGGATATCCACCCTAGCAAGTTTACAGTTCATGGTGACTAACTTGAAACTTAACAAAGAATACAATTATATCTAACTTGTGCTGCCCTACAAGGGTACAGTTCCATTCTACATTGATAATGGCTTTTAAGAAGACACATACATCACATATTGAAAAAAAATCTACCTCCCTCTCAACTTGGAAAGCACTGTTAGTTAAAAACAAAAGAGCCCAACTGATTTCTCAGCTTTTCAAAATATCAAATCCATCACTTTAATTGTTCAAAAACATACCTATCACAATGGTGGTGTTGCCTCATAGAATCCAAAGAACTGTATGAGCCCAGTGCCGTGTACTATCAGATTCCTTCTGCAAATGGTTCTATGAACTCCGATAGAGCGGCCTTATACACAGACAAAGTCTTCTAACAAGGTACAAATTCACCAAAATCATACATAATCCTTCTCTCAATATTTTCTGGGCTTATGTATCATTACCCTCTCCTTGGCCAGACCAAAGAAAGATAAGAAAGAAAGGGCTACTAAGTCTTATTTCCAAAAACATTCAATCAGTTACCAAAATAAAATAATTTGTTTTCAATCCACATTCTCTGTTTACTTTCTGGAGGTTCTTAAATTGTTAGCCCCGATTCTTCTTCTAAGTTGTCTTATGATTGCTAGGCCCAATTTTAGTCCCAATTCTCCAAAAGAGTCCTCAAAAGATATCTAGTGTGCAAACCTTCCAATATTAAACAACAACACACACATACTTACACACATTCACTCACGCAGGTATAGAGTTTTTTTGTGTTTTTCTGGATCTCTAGATATTAATTTAAAACTCACATACACCAAGGCTCCTAGTTCAACAAAATATGTATCAAGAAATGTATCTAAAAAACCTGAATTTAACTATCCTTTCATTTGTTAATTCACCCATTTATTCATCCAACAGAAGTTTATCTGAGTCTAATGGAGTAGTTACGAGCCCAAGCTGTAGAGCCAGACTCCCTTGGTGTGAGTCCTGGGTATTCCAGTTACAGGTTGCAGGACCTTGGGCATGTCATAGTATCCTCATCGCTAAATTGGGGCTAGTAATAGTACTTGCCTTACAGGATTGTTGTAAGGATTGAATTAATTAATTCATGTGAAATGCTGAGAGCAGCACCTGATACATATAAATGCTTTATATGTGTTTTTGTGATTATTATAGTCTCTATGCTTAATCAATTTAAGTCTTCTTCTAAGGAGAGACAAATTCCTTTGAAAAACATATTCACCTTAAAGTTCTCCTAAAATGAGTTTTAGCTCTAAAATTACAGAGAATACACCTGGCTATAGTCCTTGTTCCTAAGAAGAACCTTGGTGAAATAGGAGGTGCATATTGCTAAAACATCAACTTACTGAGAGAATCCTCTCCAGAACAATCATATTCTGCAGCCTAGTGGCACGACACAGAAGAAAGTTATAGCAGGGTCTGAGCTAAAACATTTAACTTCTTAAGTAAAAGTAGAAAAAAGAACAGAATAAAAAATGACAAGAAGTAGAGACTGGTGTTCTCGTGCTAGTTTAATTCTGCTGACCCTGATAGCTTTGGCTCAAAATGGGGTGGGAAAGGAAGGTGTGTGGTGACAGGAGACATAGATGAGCAGGTGCTTCCCACCTCTGACACAATCTGTTTTGGGACTCTAAAAGAAGATAAATGTGCAATTATCCTACCCTCTTTGAGGTTCTTGTTCTTTCTTGTTTCTTTTTTCTAGTCTACCTTTTCCTTTGTTCTTCTTATATCTGCCCCTTCCTCATTCTTAACATTCATTTCATTAAGATGACCAGGGTGAGATATTACTCTTTCATTTTTCTGTTTCTGAGGCTCTTGTCTCTTCTATTATCCTTATTTCACTACTATCACTCTTTCACATAAATTTAATCTGATAAGCGTTCACCATCAATTTCATACTAGCAGCATTGGGAGAAAAAAACCCAAGCAAACAGAAATTAGAAAGGGAAGTGTTCTGCAGATCCCAGAGTGCTAACTGGCTTAGCAGATTGGTGTGGGGTGAGTGGGGGGAGAAAGTAAGGAGTGTCTGAATGTGGGCAGTATAAATCCTTGAGAACTGCAATGCATTGGTAGTTAACTTCTCCCTGTGTCTACATGTCCTAACAGCCAAGGAAAAGAAAGGAACAGAATCAGTTAACATGATTTGCAATATTTACAAAATAATGATAAAAGAAGCACTATTCCTCAGTCTAGGACTATGAAGAATTTTCTCCTTTTAGTCTCATAATGGGAGGATAATGAAATGTAAAACCAACAACAAACATAACCCATTCAACAACATCCCTAACAGCAAATTTCATACTTTTATCCACCTTGGCTGTTTGTTGCATTGAATGACATTAGATTATGTTAGCCCATGACTAAATATAAACATACATGAAGTATAAATTTTATGTACCTCAACACGCAGGACAAAAAATATCCTGAACTGCCATCTCTTAAATTTTTTGAGTCAAAGATATATGCAAGTTTCAGCAGCATTTAAATAACACAATACTTGTCTGGCCCCAAATTGTCCCAGTTAAGAACAAAAAAAGACATCATTACCCATATGTCCCAACAAAGCCAACAAGTTTAGGAAAAGGCTGTAATTTGGATGACTTTGCTTATATTCTTCTTAGTTTACCACTAAAATTCTGCCACTTCATTTACCGAACTAATATTTAGAGTACCTACTCATATTATGTGCTAGGCGCTGTTCTAATTGCTGGGGATACGGTAGTGAACAAAATAGACACAGTTTCCTGCCTTGATGATGTGAGCGAGGGAAAAAGCAGTTGTAGGTGAGTTTAGAGAGGCAATTTGGCTACAGATAGTGTAGAGCCTTGTAGGAGATATGAGGAACTTTGACTCTGAGCAAGATGTGTACCTATTGGAAGGTTTTGAGTAGAGTGACATGATCTTGTTTAAAAAGAATCAATTTGGGGCAAGGACAGAAACTAGGAGACCAGTTTACTGAAATAATCAAAGACATATTAAATATCAGAAAGAGTAATTCCCAGTGTGTTTCTCCTAGGTCACTACTCCATACCTTATCCTCGCTACTAAAACTTCTAACACCTCTCCCTCTTCCACACTCTCAGCTGATGCTTATTTCCTATTTCACTGAGAAACCATCAACTCTACACACTCCCACCATCACTTATCCCTCAACCCACATCCATGCCCGTTTATTCTGCCTTCCCTTTGGCCACAGCTGATGAAATAACTATCCATACTCCTTTTACTTGTCCACTAGTCCCATCTCCTTCCACCTACTCAAGGACATCCCTCCAGAATGTCTCGTCTCGCTATTGCGTCATCATTTTTTACTTCTTTTTTGGATCATCCCACAGCATATAAATATGCTAAATACATTCCCAATATTAAAAAAAAAAACTCTTTTATCCCCAATCCACCATTCAGCTGGAGCCCTGTTTCCCTACTCCCCTTTACAGCAAAAATAATACAAAGAATAATTAATTTCTCTCCTTGTTCTCTCATAAAATGCTCTAGTTGAGCTTTCACCCACACCACAACTCTAAAACTTCTGCTGAGAAATCAGCGATAACTTTCATGCTGCTAAATCTAACGATCATATCTCAGTTCTCAACCTACTTGATCTATCAGCAACAGGGGACACATTTTCTGTAACTTCTGGCACAGCCACTGTCTTAGCTTTCTTCTGTTTCCTGTTTCCTTTGCTGATTTCTCTTATCTCCCATTAATTATGGGGCTCAGGGCTTCCCTGGTGGCGCAGTGGTTGAGAGTCCGCCTGCCGATGCAGGGGACACGGGTTCGTGCCCCGGTCTGGGAAGATCCCACATGCCGCAGAGCGGCTGGGCCCGTGAGCCATGGCCGCTGAGCCTGCGCGTCCGGAGCCTGTGCTCCACAGTGGGAGACGCCACAGCAGTGAGAGGCCCGCGTACCGCAAATAAATAAATAAATAAATATGGGGCTCAGTTCACGGACCTTCTCTAACTACAATACTCTTTTGGTGACCTCTAGTAGTCTCAGGACTTTAATTACTGTCTATATGATAAAGTCTCCAAAATTTACACTCTAGTTCTGAACTATCATCTTAATTCTAAACTTCCCTACATTCAAGTGGAGATCTAATATTCTTCTCAAACATATCAAGCCCAAAGCTGATTCCTGATCTTTCCTCCAAACCTGTTCCTTCTGCATTCCTCCGCATCTTAGTAGACAGCAACTGGATTCTTTCAGTTACTCATGTTAAAACCTTGGAGTCTCTCACACACTAACAGCAAATCCACTGTCTTTACTTGCAAAATGTTGCCACATTCTAAATGTATCTAGAGTCTGGATATGTTTTCAGTTCTCACTCCCCCACTGCCACTACCTTGGTTTAATCCTCCATCATATTTTGAATAGATTAGTGCAACAGCCACTTAACTAGTCTCACAGGTTCTATCCCTTTACCTCTGTATAGTCTCTTTTCAACCCGGTGGCCAGAATGATCCTGCTTAGTCAGATCATTTCATCCTTCTATTCAAAATCCTCCAGTGGCTTCCCATCTTACTTAGAGCAAAAGCCAAAGAAACCTCAGTGGCTTAAAAGTCCTGACACAATCTGGCAACAACTTGAAAGTCTGACAATACTGAGTATTGGTGAAGTTGCAAAACACCAAGAGTTTTTGTTTTATTTATTTTAAAATTTAATTTAATTTCTAAAATTTGCTGGTGAGAGTGTAATGGGTATAATTACTTTGGAGAACAATGTGTTGATACCTAATGAAAGTGAAAATGCAGACTCGAACAGGGATTCTGTTCCTGTGTTCATACCTAGAAAACCTCACACATGTATAGAAAGTGACAAAACAATAATTTTTATAGCAGCATTGCATGTAACAGCAAAAAACTGGAAACATTCTAAAGGTATTTACAAGAGATGAATAAATAAATCTTGGTAGGTTTATACAGTAAAACACTACTAAGCAATAAAAATCAAAGAACAAAGGCTGCATGTAGCAACATGGACAGCCACACAGAAGCCCTCATCAGTATTAATGCTTTATTTCCTAAACAGGGTAGTGGTTTCACAGGTGTTTTATTACATTAGTCCTTATTGCCTCTGTATGCCTGAAATACATCATAATTTTTATAGGGGTAAATGGTAAACTTGTAGAATATGGGAACAGTTTAGAGGAGAGCTTGCTGAGGGAGGGGCATGGATGGACACAGGCATGGATAAATACTGTCGTGTCTCAGGGCTGAGGAACTTAATCTCCATCCCCTTCCTCTTCATCCCCACTGCAGTTTTCTTGGTTCAGGTTTTCATCTTTTCAGTAGCCTCCTGTTTGTTTCTCCTTGTTAAAGTCTTGTTGCCTGGAATTTATTGTTTATAACTCTGAGTGGTTTGTACACATCCAAATCTGATCTTCTCAGCTCCTCTACTCATAAGCCTTAAAAGACTCTTCATTATTTAGAGTGAATGTAAGTACATTTCTTAACATAATATAGAGAACACTCTGTAATATGAACCCAAGCCTCCTTACCAATATCTGTTCCCAAATATTTCAGTTCACAGTTCTGTATTCTTGCTCACATCCTTCATTATGAGCATCCTTTTCTGACACCTGGAGAACACCAACATGAGGCACAGTCTATGTGATTTCTTTCTAGCTTCTCTAGAGGTAGCTTTATGATGTATTTCTATACAATTCTGTACATACCTCTGTAATAGCGTCATATTTTTATTACGTAGTTATATTTTTGTTTCCACAATAGGAACTACTAAAAGTCAGGGATAGTGGTGTTTTATTTCATTTTGTGTATCTGTTTGTTTGTTTTTAAGTCTTTGAACACCCAACTCCTACCAAGACATTTAACACATAGCGGGTGTAAATAATTATTTGCAGAATCAACGAAAGAATGAGTAGAGGTTTTATTTAGCAGTGTTGTAGGTGATAAGAATAGAACATCAGGTGAGACATAAACTCAGTTTTCAAGTTCTCAGTTATCTGGTTGCTTATGCTCATTAATTAAAATGCTATTTCAGCTTATACAACACTTACTGACTGATTTCAGGAAAGATAAAGAGAGGCAGGCATTATTTTGTTTATGTTAGCTAAGTGCAGTAAAGAATTCAGCTGGTCTTATTGCTAGGATAATTCAAAATTGTTATACTGACGGAATACCAGGATATTTGAATTTATTTTTGAAAGTCTGGATTAATGTAGCATTAGTTTTTGTTCTGAAAAGATATACGAGATGCTGTGGCTCCCTCCCTTATTCTCAAGATATGCATTGGTAAAACCTGGAGGTGTATGGTGTTATCACAGGGCCACACCATAGCAAATGGGGACTGTATCAGGACTATAACATCTGCATAGGGAAATCTGCTTTCTTTAGGTTTTAATTTTCTAATATTGAGCTAGTTTATAATTTAGAGAAAAAACCCTACTGCTTCTCCATTAGTTCCCAGGACAATTGAATATGGTAATTTACTTTTTTTTTTTTTTTTGGTTATTTACATTTTTGAGAACACAGTTTGGGCATTTACTCAAAACTGTACAAATTCCACATTTTAGAAATAACCAGTTATTATTCAACCTCTAACTTCCAAGTAGCTTGAATATTAAGAACTGGTTTTAAAAACCAAGCCCACAAAGTACTCCAGGAATTGTAAATCATTCTTCAATTGTCAACCACCAAGGCACTTCAATTTAGAAAAGAATCAAGACACTTTCCAGCTATTCAAGTATAAATGTCTTAACCTAGTTTCAGCCTGAGGACAAAACCCTCTGAAGACACAAAGAATGCAACAGCACTAATTTTTTTTCTTTTCTTTCTCTCTTTTTTTTGTGTGTGACAGAATCTTTCTTATACATTTTCTAAGAAACAGGGATAAAACTGAGTTACTAGTCATTACTGATAGAGGTGAGAAGGAAGCTGACGATGTGAACAGAACTGAAGGAAACTTGTCTAGGTAATCAAAGTGCCAGACTTCCATTTAGACCCCTGAATAGTTTCCCAAATTTTTTTGAGGTGGTTAAGTCCATCTTCTGCATTATTTCTTAAACACATTAGGATATTATTACCTTGTGTGTTTTAGTTTTTGTTACTGTTTTTATAATTTATCCTAATTGAATGAAAAATGACGGGATGAAGTAAAGCATGGGGGTTCTTGATTCTTCTTCTCCTTTAGCCCAACAAGTTAAGCACAGACTTGCCCAGGCTGATTCTTATAACACTGTGTAGAAGGCCCTGATCTAGCCATCAGTCTTTGTAACTTCCAGGCAACTACTAGCCATACTCTTGGATGGGAGAAATGGAGGGGTTTTGGAAACTGCAAATCAAGAGTTTCAGCCGTATGATCTTTTAGTTCTGCCTGACAAAGTCCCGGCCCACAGCAAAAATTCACCAAATCAGTAACATCAGGCCTCTAACATTATTCTCATTATTTTGAATTTTTTTTCCTTTATCCACTTTAAGTTTCCTCAACATATCACTTGAGTGAAGTGGGAATTATATGATCTTGCTATAAATATTAGCTTTACAAATGACTAGTAACTCAGTGTGAATAGTACAGGATGCTAAATGCAATTTGTGGTAAATTTCAATATTCCTATTTGGAAGATTGACTTATAACATTAGGACTTTTATTAAATAAGTTCAAACTAATAGCAGTTGCTTCTAGACAAGCAAAACTGAGGACTTGAGAAGGATGAAAGAAAAATTAATTCTTCACTATAAACACATTTGTACTGCTTGAATTTCTTGCCATACAGATGCAATGTCTTAAAATTTTTTGTTTTATTAAAACATTTTTCTCAAACTGTATTACAGACACTAAATGCAGAACACTTGCTCTCTTAACAAAGTTTTAAAGAATTAAAAGGCTTAGCTAAAGGTTTCAGACATGTCATTGGCTTTTGGGAAGAGAATCAGAAGCCAATATTCCAGTGTTTCCCTATCCATTTGCTTCTCTTCCACACCACATTTAGGATTAGTTACAAATAAATTTCTATTTCTAACATTCATCTCAGAGGTTCTTTGTATTTTTATTCCTAGATAGCTACCCAATATTTATTTTATTTGAAGCATATTTTAACTACTCTTGATTATGTTTTTTTACCCAAATGATTTTCCCTAGTGACAACTGAAACCCAAGTGATGATTACAACAAAAGAGATGTTAAGAGTTTTTCCAGAACCAGGGTCATTGGTGACATTTCCATAAATCACACACAATCTCAACACAGGTCGTCTTACAGAGAAGCCTCACTCTAATAAGCTTAATATACAGAGGTTAAAATAGCCTCGTTGTATTTATCTTTCACTGTGCAGCTTACCAAAACCAAATTTCTGTCATCAACAATTATTAATCATCCATATGCCCTGGAGAGAATTTTAATAAAGCATATTATGAACCTAGGGGTGGGGGGATTTGGGAAAGACACAAATATGATCCGAATTTATAAAAGGAGATGGGGGTCCCTATTACTCCACCACATCTGTTTGCCACATGTTCATAAATCACATCAGTGTTTTGAACATTTCTCCTACCACCTTCCTGTCACTCAGGTTTTATAGTTCATAATTTTACCCCTCCTCCCCCCCCACACACACAAATTCTCATTATTATATTTCTGGCTTGAGAGTGACATTTGACCAACTATTAAGTCAAGCAACTGCAGCTAATGGCTGGGCTAGTGCCCAAGGATCCTCCAGTTTCTTGAGATTTGGTCACAGCAAGCAAAAGTGGGAACAAAACTTCTTGTTTTTTCTAAAGAAGCAGAGAAATAAGATGAAGATACCAATGACCACTGCCAAACCAAAAACAAAGCTGCATTTTGAGTCTGAATCTCTGAAATAAAGTTGCCAACTTAGAAAAAGAGATTTTTCCTTGCAAACAGGATCCTTGGAAATACCATGGACACTAAGTTTATTTTCATTTTCCAGTGATGCTAATACATGTCTGCATGTAGTGCAGTGCCTGTCCTCCACGAGTTTGCCATCTCTGACAACCATGACATATAAAGAGCAACAGGTATAAGGCTACATTTTCAAGACAGACTATGTGACCTGCTGGTTTCTTTAATGGGAAAAAAGTAAGCAGGCTGAAAATACAGAGAAAGTCAAATTAGCTATGTGGTACCATATAGATGAAGTTGAGGTCTTTGATCGTTAAGCCTCTCCCTCCCCTTTGCTCCAAACACAGCACTGCTGAATGGGATATAACAGCCATGAAAACATACGTATCCATATTTATGCTTGAAAATAAAAAAGAAAAACCACGTGAAATGAACAGTCAATCTGAAGCCAGAGCAATGAATGGGCGCTAAAGCCAAATGGGCCATGAGGCCACTGGACCTGGATATTCTAAGTCACTGAGGTTTTAACCTAAGAGTAGAGAGTTGGGGAAAAAGACAGGAATTTTCAGGCCTGGGGGTGTGGAAAGCTATAGGTGTACTCTCAGCATAAAACCAAAAGCCTAGAAGGGACTAGAAAAGTTTCTTCCACTGGACTGGAAATTTGGCAAGAAAAATGGATTGCCTGTCCTAGGTCATGGTTGAAAATTAATCATCTGGGAGAAATCAAAACTGATAACTATATGGGGGTAGGGGTTGAATTCACATATTATGTTTGGCCAAAGAATCTGAAGTCAAGAAATCATCGTTAAAACTGGTTGTGAGACCCATGGGATTGAAAGAGGTAGACATAATAAAACCACCCACAATAATGACTTCACAACCCTGAACCATGACACATCCTTCAAAAACAGTCAGAAGATAGAGTCAGTCTAAAATCTGAAGCACTCAAGGAAACAGACTTCCTGAGAGGAGGAGACTTCCTGAAACAACCACTTTCCTGTCTGGGTTTTTTCATCGGTTGTTGTAGCTTACAAATGTATGTCAATAAAAACAAGGTGTTATGTGCATTTTCAGGAAGTATAATGAAGATGAAGCTAGAAGAATTATACATAGGATGTTTTTAAATATTAAATGAAGTAATACACTTATAGCAAGATAAACACAGAGGAAGGAACAAAGTGAAAGAGCTCAATAAATGATAGACATCATTATTATTATGTTTAAACATTAAGAAGTTTAAACTTCAGTAACATACAGCCTAGGGAATATAGTCAATAATATGGTAATAACTGTATGGTGACAGATGGTAAGTAGACTTATTGTGAACATTTTGTAATGTATAAAAATATTGAATTACTACGTTGTACACCTGAAACTAATATAGTAAGTTAATTATCTACTTCAATACAAAATAAATAAATAAACCATGGATAAAGCATGATTGACAGTCATTAATATGGAAAACATTAAAAAAAAAAAAGAAGTTTAAACTTTCAAAGTTATCCAGGATAAGAATCTTGCATCTTCTTTGATATTAATATCCAATGTGATTATTAATTAACATTCTAAATTTACTGGTAATTTGGCTATTTTTAGCAGAAGCCAGAAGGTCAAAACAACAAAACACTTCTGACATTTATCATATAGAAATAATAATGGTAAACAATGCAGTGAGGAAAAAGAATAGACCAAAGTCTTGCAATTGAATCTGAAGGGACTGCAGATTCATTTGAAAGCTGGCACCACTTTCTAAAAGGTGGGGGAAAACTCAGCTTTGACATTACAGTAGAAAAACATTAAACCTCTTCAACATCCAAAGGTGCTCTCTTCATTCTTAGAAATTTTACAGAACTGTATGTCATTTTCATGAATTCTACTTTGTTTATTAATTTTTTAAGGACTTGTATTTTTTCTTCTGGATCATAAGAATTTAAAGGCCTAATGTCATTTATCACTGGCTTCCCCCACATACCTACCAGGTACACTGAAACTCATTAAAATTGGTTTGTGGATGAAAAGGTGAAAATAATTCTTCTAAAAATAACTGACATTTGTGAAAAGAGCTGCTTAATTCAGTACTACTTTCCCCCCTTGTCACAGAGAAAGACAATCATTCTCTTTTTTTTGGGGGGGGGGCTTTTAACTTTTAATTTTATATTGGAATATAGTCAATTAACAATGTTGTGATAGTTTCAGGTGCACAGCAAAAGCAATACATACACATGTATGCATTCTCCCCCCAAACTGCCCTCCCATCCAGGCTGCCACATAACAATGAGCAGAGCTCCTTGTTCTATACAGTAGGTCGTTGCTGGTTATCCATTTAAGACAACCATTCTCTTTACCCGTTTTCTTGCCCCACCAAACAGAGACCAGACAGGAGCTAAGAGTGAGATTTGTCAAAGGATGTATGCTTCCAATTTTTTAAGTTAAAAGCCTTCAGATGCTTCAGGAGTAGATCCTTCTGACAGGAACATCAAATATCCCTAGTTTTGAAGGTATCAGACACATAAAGTCACACTGCCCCATTATTCAGCCGGAAAGCTAACTACTTTGTTCTTCATTCAAGAAGTATGTTACTTCACACCAGATACCAGTATCAAGAATTTTAATGGACCCAGTTTCTCTCCAACTACCTACTGTACATAAAAAGGAAAAGGCAATAGATATAGAATATTCAGTGATGCATATCCTTACTGAGGCCTTCAGTGTTTACTTCCATCTTCTCTCTCCCATCCTCAAACCACTTCTATGCATCTCTCATTACCATGCAGCAGAGGATTGCATGACAGATCATTGTCTAAATATTACTATTCATTAAGCCAAAGACAGCTTTATTTTGGCTTAAAAACTGCACCTTACTATGTGTATAAAACTCCTTAAGTGCCAGATGGTTTCATTTCAACATTTAAGTTACTGATCTTCCCATGACACTTGCCAGAAGAAAGTTTGGGACACCTCTTCACATGTTTCTTGAAGTAGCCTCTTGATACTAAAGGAGCCTCTCCAGATGTAACCCAGTAAAGATAATACCTTGCAAACCATAAATAAAATGGCCTCAACTAAGCTCACAACAGGAGACCGTCAGCCTGTAGGAAAGCTTTTTTCCTTCTAGCAAAACTCAACAAATGCGATAGCAGAGAACTGAAGGGTGTAGTTCTCACTCTGCTTGTACACTGGAATCATCCCAGATCAACTGAATATGAATTTGTAAGGAAGGGGGTCAAGACATTGGTATTTTTCTTAAAAGCTCCTTTGGTGATTCTAATGTTCAGCCAGGTTGAGAACCAGTGCTATGGGACCCACTGGTAGAAGGATCATACTTTTTCCTTAAAACAAAAAAGCTACACATGCTTATTGTTTTTACAAAGATACCTATAGATAAGCAAAAGGAGGAGGAAAAAAATCCACGTGCAGCCTTGATTTCTAGATATAGCAATTATTAAAACCCTGGTATATTTTCTTCCATATTCTTTACTGTGCATGCCTGTGTGAAAATATGTGTGAATATGTAAACACTTTTTTTCTTGCATTTTTATGTTTCTTCATATATCGTAAAAAATATTTAGAATCATTTATCTATGATTTCATAGGCAACATGGCTGATAATGTAGGAAAAAAATGGTCAGTACAATTCTGCCTTCATTTTTATAATATCTGACTCCAAAAGGTCTAGTCCATCATTAGAATGACCTTATCAGCAGGAAAGCATCAGCTGACTTATTTCCTCCCTCCCTCCCTCCCTCCCTCCCTCCCTTCCTTCATTTCTTTCTGTTTTTGAGAAAGTTAATTTATAAAAGAGATTGAATGTGGAGACATTGGAGCCCTCATTCATTGCTGGTGGAAACGTAAAATGGTGCAGCTTCTTTGGAAAACAATTTGTCATTTCCTTAAACACAGAATTACCATATGATGCAGTGATTCTACTCCTAAGTATTTACCCCCCTAAAATTAACATACATTCCCACAAAAACTTGTATACAAATGTTCAAAGCAGCATTAGTTTTAATAGCCGAATAGTTCAAATAACCTAAATGTCCATCACCTGATGAAACGATAAATAAAATTTGATATTCCGTAACATGCAATATTATTCATCTATACAGTGAAATTAAGTACTGTTACATGCTACAATATGCTAAGTGATGAAAAACAGTCACAAAAGGCCACATATTGTATGATTACATTCATATAAAGTGTCCAGAACAGGCAAATTTATAAAGAAAGTAGACTAGCGGTTGCTTAGAATTGAATGGGGTGGGGTGGAGGGGAAGCAGAGAGGAGAATGGGGATATACTGCTAAAGAGTATGGGGTTTCTTTTAGTGAGGATGAAAATATTCTAAAACTAGATTGTGATGGTTGAACAATCCTGTGAATATGCTAAAAAACATTGACTTGTATACTTTAAATGGGTGAATTGTATTGAATGTGAATTATATCTTAATAAAGCTACTTATTTTTTAATTTTTAAAAATAAAGCTATTTTAAAAATAGAAATTCAGAGACCTTATTTTATATCTTACTGTTCTAATGTGATCATTTATTACCTCTTTTTAAAGGGCTTTATCCCCATTCTTCCTTTCCTCCTTCTCCTAATGGCTTTTTTATAAATGAGCTGATGGGGAACTCTTTACCATCTCCTTCGGGGAAAAAAGAAAATTATAATACCTGCTTAGTCGTTTAAAAGAACTTTGATATTACAAATCTCAATGTCACCAGAGGCTCAACTTCAAACCCTAGGCAAAGGGGAGATTTGAATGGAATCTGTGTCACTAAGAGATGCTGTCAACATTCTTTTGATATTAAAATAACCTTCTTCAGGACTTGAATTCTTGGAACATAGCATCCACTTAGCTAAGTTTCTAGTTAGTCGTTTTTACTATCAGCTGGAAACACACCTTAAAATAATTCCATGTTGTTCTGAAAACAAGTTCTCACTAAAAAATTCTGTTCTCATGATTTATCCTGAAAAATACAGGTACTACACAATAATTTACATTGGCAGTGGGTTGGGAGGTGCAAAAGAGGAAGTTGGGGCTGCTGAGTGCTGTGGAAAGTTATGAAATTGAGTAGCATTTTGTATTGATAAGGAAGGACATAACAGCAAATGCCTATTTCACCTCTGACTGCATGTTGTGGTTAACTTGATTAAAGACAGGTTTAGAGTCAGCTTGAGCTTCAGGGTTGCACTAAACTGGTCAAACTCAATTGTTACTTGAAATTTCACTTGGACACTTGGAAATAGCAATTTGAGGAGTTTGGGGGATTTTTCTCCCCTTTTGCTTTCAAGTGGTAAAAAATAATGTGAAATTTTCTGGCCAATCATAGACTGATTGAGTATGTATAATAAGGAGTCAACCACCAGCTAATCTCCCAGGGCAGACATCCCAGAACTGGTGGGTACATTCCCTTAGAATTAAAGTACCAGTCAAAAGCGTCATAAAGGGGGGCAAAGGGTGCATTAATCTTGACAAAAACATGAAAGCATTTCCCATTATTTTTATATTTGAAGTGATTTAAAAGAAACTGTGGGAAGAAAAGGTAATTTAAAAGAAGTTGTAGAGTTACTATTAACATAAAGGGGTCCATATCAAAGTCATATTCATGGTCCATTCAGGAAGGGTCTTCTGTATAGAAAATGAATGATATAGAAAATAAATAGTGTATTATACTATGACAGACCTGTGACATAAACTATTATTGTCTCTCACAGAGGCTTATGCCCTTAACTCAAACTATGTCCTTTTTTTTAAAGAAATGGCCCAGGAATGACTGGTCCTTGCCAAAATGCAATTCTAAAAGTTAGTGGTCTTCAAACTTTAATTGATTCTACTTTTTAGAGCAGTTTTGGTTTAGAGAAAACTTGAGCAAAAAGTATAGTTTGCATCTACCTCCTCTCCCCACCCCTTACTCTGTATACAGTTTCCTCTATCATTAACATCTTGCATAACAGTGATACATTTGCTATAATTGATGAACCAATACTGATACATTATTATTAACTAAAGGCCATAATTTATATTAAGGTTCATTCTTTGTATTGTATAGTTCTATGGGTTTTTAAAAATGCATAATGTTATGTATCCATCATTGCAGTATTACATATAATAGTTTCATTATACTAATAATCTTCTATTTTCCATCTATTCATCCCTCCCTTTCTTCCTCCAAAGCCCTGGCAACCACTGATCTTTTTATAGTCTCTATAGTTTCCCCTTTCCCAGAATGTCTTACAGTTAAGCTCATATAGTAAGTAACCTATTCAGATTGGCTTCTTTAATTTAGCAATATGCAGTTAAGATCACTTCACTTCTTTCCATGGCTTGATAGCTCTTTTCTACTTATTGCTGAATAATACTCCCTTCAATGTATGTACCATGGTTTATCTATCCATTCATCTGTTGAAGGACATCTTGATTGCTTCCAAGTTTTGGCAATTATAAATAAAGCTGTTATAAACATTTTTGTGCAGGATTTTGTATGGACATAAGTTTTCAACTCATCTAGATAAATACGAAGGAGTGCAATTGCTGGATCTTATGGTAAGATTACATTTAGTTTTGTAAGACCCTGTCAGATTTCCAAAGTGGCTATACCATTTTGCATTTCCAACAGAAATGACTGAGAATTCCTATTGCTCCATATCCTTGCCATTATTTGGTGTTATCAGTGTTTTGGATTTAACCATTAATAGTTGTATGGTGGTATCTCATTGTTGTTTTAATTTGCAGTTTCTTAATGACATGAGTTTGAGCATCATCTCACATAATTATTTGTAAGTATATCTTCTTTGGTGACATGCCTGTTCAGATCTTTTGCACACTTTCGAACCGGGTTGCTTGGTTTCTTATTGCTGAGTTCTAAGGGTCCTTCATATATTTTGTACACCAGTCTTCTATTGGATATGAGTTTTGCAAAGATTTTCTTCCAGGTTGTGGCTTGTCTTGTCATTCTCTTTTCACCCTCATCCTAGTATTAGCACAGTAATAGGCACAAAGTCTATTGAAATGAAAGTCAATTGAATGAACAAATAAGAAAATTAGGTGCACTTTCCTTTAGGCATTCCTATTGCTGACCAAAAGCTTATTCCAAGCATAGGAAAACCTAATCACAGATGAATGGCTATTTTAAAAATCCTTTAATTTTTTCTTTTTTTTTATATTTAAGATTGAACTTTTAATATTAGTAACACTAGCTTTTTTTTTTATACAGCAGGTTCTTATTAGTCATCCATTTTATACACATCAGTGCATACATGTCAATCCCAATCGCCCAATTCATCACACCACCACCACCACCCCCCTCCACTTTCCCCCCTTAGTGTCCATATGTTTTCTCTCTACTTCTATGTCTCAATTTCTGCCCTGCAAACCGGTTTCATCTGTACCATTTCCTACGTTCCACATATATGCGTTAATATACGATATTTGTTTTCTCTTTCTGAGTTACTTCACTCTGTATGACAGTCTCTAGAGGCATCCACGTCTCTACAAATGACCCAATTTCGTTCCTTTTTATGGCTGAGTAATAGTCCATTGTATATATGTACCACAACTTCTTTATCCATTCATCTGTCGATGGGCCTTTAGGTTGCTTCCATGATCTGCCTATTGTAAATAGTGCTGCAATGAACATTGGGGTGCATGTGTCTTTTTGAATTATGGTTTTCTCTGGGTATATGCCCAGTAGTGGGATTGCTGGGTCATATGGTAATTCTAGTTTTAGTTTTTTAAGGAACCTCCATACTGTTCTCCATAGTAGCTGAATCAATTTACATTCCCACCAACAGTGCAACAGGGTTCCCTTTTCTCCACACCCTCTCCAGCATTTGTTGTTTGTAGATTTTCTGATGATGCCCATTCTAACCAGTGTGAGGTGATACCTCACCGTAGTTTTGATTTGCATTTCTCTAATAATTAGTGATGTTGAGTAGCTTTTCATGTGCCTCTTGGCCATCTGTATGTCTTCTTTGGAGAAATGTCTATTTAGGTCTTCTGCCCATTTTTGGATTGGGCTGTTTGTTTTTTTAATATTAGCTGCATGAGCTGTTTATATATTTCGGAGATTAATCCTTTGTCCAATGATTCATTTGCAAATATTTTCTCCTGTTCTGAGGTTTGTCTTTTCATCTTGTTTATGGTTTTCTTTGCTGTACGAAAGCTTTTAACTTTCACTAGGTCCCATTCGTTTATTTTTTTTTTTAACTTCCATTACTCTAGGAGATGGATCAAAAAAGATCTTGCTGTGATTTATCTCAAAGAGTGTTCATCCTATGTTTTCCTGTAAGGGTTTTATAGTGTCCAGTCTTACATTTATGTCTCTAATTCATTTTGAGTTTACTTTTGTGTATGGTGTTAGGGAGTGTTCTAATTTCATTCTTTTACATGTAGCTGTCCAGTTTTCCCAACACCACTTATTGAAGAGACTGTCTTTTCTCCAATGTTTATCCTTGCCTCCTTTGTCATAGATTAGTTGACCATAGGTGTGTGGGTTTATCTCTGGGCTTTCTATCTTGTTGCATTGATCTATGTTTCTGTTTTTGTGCCAGTACCATATTGTCTTGATTACTGTAGCTTTGTAGTATAGTCTGAAGTCAGGGAGTCTGATTCCTCCTGTTTCTTTTTTTTCCCTCAAGACTGCTTTGGCTACTTGGGGTCTTTTGTGTCTCCATACAAATTTTAAGATTTTTTGTTCTAGTTCTACAAAAAAATGACATTGGTAAATTGATAGGGATTGCATTGAATCTGTAGATTGCTTTGGGTAGGATAGTCATTTTCACAATATTGATTCTTCCAATCCAAGAACATGGTATATCTCTCCATCTGCTGGTATCATCTTTAATTTCTTTCATCAATGTCTTATAGTTTTCTGAATACAGGTCTTTTGTCTCCCTAGGTAGGTTTATTCCTAGGTATTTTATTCTTGTTGTTGCAATGGTAAATGGGAGTGTTTCCTAAATTTCTCTTTCAGATTTTTCATCATTAGTGTATAGCAATGCAAGAGATTTTTGTGCATTAATTTTGTATCCTGCAACTTTACAAAATTCATTGATTAGCTCTAGTAGTTTTCTGGTGGCATCTGTAGGATTCTCTATGTATAGTATCATGTCATCTGCAAACAGTGACAGTTTTACTCTTCTTTTCCAATTTGTATTGCTTTTATTTCTTTCTCTTCTCTGATTGCCATGGCTAGGACTTCCAAAACTATGTTGAATAATAGTGGTGAGAGTGGACATCTGTGTCTTGTTCCTGATCTTAGAGGAAATGGTTTTGGTTTTTCACCATTGAGAATGATGTTTGCTGTGGGTTTGTCACATATGGCCTTTATTATGTTGAGGTAGGTTCCCTCTATGCCCACTTTCTGGACAGTTGTTATCATAAATGTGTGTTGAATTTTGTCAAAAGCTTTTTCTGCATCTATTGAGATGATGATATGGTTTTTATTCTTCAATTTGTTAATATGGTGTATCACATTGATTGATTTGCATATATTGAAGAATCCTTGCAACCCTGGGATAAATCCCACTTGAACATGGTGTATGATACTTTTAATGTGCTGTTGACTTCTGTTTGCTAGTATTTTGTTGAGGATTTTTGCATCTATATTCATCAGTGATATTGGTCTGTAATTTTCTTTTTTTGTAGTATCTTTTTCTGGTTTTGGTATCTGGGTGACGGTGGCCTCATAGAATGAGTTTGGGAGTTTTCCTTCCTCTGCAATTTTTTGGAAGGGTTTGAGAAGGATGGGTGTTAGCTCTTCTGTAAATGTTTCTTTTTTTTTTTTTTTTTTGCGGTACGCAGGCCTCTTACTGCTGAGGCCTCTCCCCTTGCAGAGCACAGGCTCCAGACGTGCAGGCTCAACGGCCATGGCCCATGGGCCTAGCCGCTCCACGCATGTGGGATCTTCCCGGACTGGGGCACGAACCTGTGTCCCCTGCATCGGCAGGCGGTCTCTCAACCACTGCGCCACCAGGGAAGCCCTCTAAATGTTTGATAGAACTCACCTGTGAAGCCATCTGGTCCTAGACTTGTTTGTTGGAAGATTTTTAATCACAGTTTCAATTTCATTACTTGTGATTGGTCTTTTCATATTTTCTATTGCTTCCTGGTTCAGTCTTGGAAGGTTATACCTTTCTAAGAATTTGTCCATTTCTTCCAGGTTGTCCATTTTATTGGCATAGAGTTGCTTATAGTAGTCTCTTAGGATCCTTTGCATTTCTGCAGTGTCTGTTGTAACTTCTGTATTTTCATTTCTAATTTTATTGATTTGAGTCCTCTCCCTCTTTTTCTTGATGAGTCTGGCTAATAGTTTATCAATTTTGTTTATCTTCTCAAAGAACCAGCTTTTAGTTTTATTGATCTTTGCTATCGTTTCCTTTGTTTCTATTTCATTTATTTCTGCTCTGATCTTTATGATTTCTTTCCTTCTGCTAAATTTGGGTTTCATTTGTTCTTCTTTCTCTAGTTTCTTTAGGTGTAACGTTCAATTGTTTATTTGAGATTTTTCTTGTTTCTTGAGGTAGGCTTGAATAGCTATAAACTTCCTTCTTAGAGCTGCTTTTGCTGCATCCCATATGTTTTGGACTGTCGTGTTTTTCATTGTCATTTGTCTCTAGGTATTTTTTGATTTCCTCTTTGATTTCTTCAGTGATTTCTTGGTTATTTAGAATGTATTGTTTAGCCTCCATGTGTTTGTGTTTTTTCGTTGTTTTCCCTGTAATTGATTTCTAATTCATAGCGCTGTGCTCAGAAAAGATGCTTGATATGATTTCAATTTTCTTAAATTTACTGAGGCTTGGTTTGTGACCCAAGATGTGATCTATCGTGGAGAATGTTCCGTGCGCACTTGAGAAGAAAGTGTAATCTGCTCTTTTTGTATGGAATGTCCTATAAATATCAATTAGGTCTATCTGGTCTACTGTGTCATTTAAAGCTTGTGTTTCCTTATCAATTTTCTGTTTGGATGATCTGTTCATTGGTGTAAGTGAGGTGTTAAAGTCTCCCACTATTATTGTGTTACTGTCGATTTCCTCTTTTTTTTTTTTCTTTTTCCTTCTTTTGCAGTACGCGGGCCTCTCACTGTTGTGGCCTCTCCCATTGCGGAGCACAGGCTCCGGACGCGCAGGCCCAGTGGCCATGGCTCACGGGCCCAGCCACTCCGCGGCATGTGGGATCCTCCTGGACCGGGGCATGAACCCGTGTCCCCTGCATCGGCAGGTGAACTCTCAACCGCTGCGCCACCAGGGAAGCCCGATTTCCTCTTTTATATCTGTTAGCAGTTGCCTTATGTATTGAGGTGCTCCTATGTTGGGTGCATATACATTTATAATTGCTATATCTTCTTGGATTGATCCCTTGATCATTATGTAGTATCCTTCCTTGTCTCTTGTAACCTTCTTTATTTTAAAGTCTATTTTATCTGAAATGAGTATTGCTCTTCCAGCTTTCTTTTGATTTCCATTTGCATGGAATATCTTTTTCCATCCCTTCACTTTCAGTCTGTATGTGACCCTAGGTCTGAAGTGGGTCTCTTGTAGACAGCATATATATGTGTCTTCTTTTTCTATCCATTTAGCAAGCCTGTGTCTTTTGGTTGGAGTGTTTAATGCATTCTCCTTTAAGGTAATTATTGATATGTATGTTCGTATTACCATTTTTTGGGGGGGTTTGTTTTTGTAGGTCCTTTTCTTCTTTTGTGTTTCCACTGAGAGAAGTTCCTTTAGCATTTGTTGTAGAGCTGGTTTGGTGGTGCTGAATTCTCTTAGCTTTTGCTTGTCTGTAAAGCTTTTGATTTCTCCATCGAATCTGAATGAGATCCTTGCTGGGTAGAGTAATCTTGGTTGTAGGTTCTTCCCTTTCATCACTTTAAGTATATCATGACACTCCCTTCTGGCTTGTAGAGTTTCTGCTGAGAAATCAGCTGTGAACCTTATGGGAGTTCCTTTGCACATTATTTGTCGTTTTTCCCTTGCTGCTTTCAATAATTTTTCTTTGTCTTTAGTTTTTGCCAATTTGATTACTATGTGTCTCAGCGTGTTTCTCCTTGGATTTGTCCTGTATGGGACTCTCTGCACTTCCTGGAATTGGGTGGCTATTTCCTTTCCCATGTTAGGGAAGTTTTCGACTATAATCTCTTCAAATATTTTCTCAGGTCCTTTCTCTCTCTCTTCTCCTTCTGGGACCCCTATAATGCGAATGTTGTTGTGTTTAATATTGTCCCAGAGGTCTCTTAGGCTGTCTTCATTACTTTTCATTCTGTTTTCTTTATTCTGTTCCACAGCAGTGAATTCCACCATTCTGTCTTCCAGGTCACTTATCCATTCTTCTACCTCAGTTATTCTGCTATTGATTCCTTCTAGTGTAGTTTTCATTTTAGTTATTGTATTGTTCATCTCTGTTTGTTTGTCCTTTAACTCTTCTAGGTCTTTGTTAAACATTTCTTGCATCTTCTCAGTCTTTGTGTCCATTCTTTTTCTGAGGTCCTGGATCATCTTCACTATCATTATTCTGAATTCTTTTTCTGGAAGATTGCCTATCTCCACTTCATTTAGTTGTTTTTCTGGGGTTTCATCTTGTTCCTTCATCTGGTACATAGCCCTCTGCCTTTTCATCTTGTCTATCTTTCTGTGAATGTGGTTTTTGTTCCACAGGCTGCAGGATTGTAGTTCTTCTTGCTTCTGCTGTCTGCCCT
Organism: Monodon monoceros; assembly: GCF_005190385.1. NCBI lineage: Eukaryota > Metazoa > Chordata > Mammalia > Artiodactyla > Monodontidae > Monodon > Monodon monoceros. Next base: position 26,431,998 of record NW_021703770.1, on the reverse strand, counting down.
CTTGTAGATGAGGCTCTCTAAGAGGTTTGTGCAAGTTTCCTGATGGGAGGGACTGGTGGTGAGTAGAGCTGGCTGTTGCTCTGGTGGGCAGAGCTCAGTAAAACTTTAATCCACTTGACTGCTGATGGGTGGGTCTGGGTTCCCTCCCTGTTGGTTGTTTGGCCTGAGGTGACCCAACACTGGAGCCTACCCAGGCTCTCGTTGGGGTTCATGGCTGACTCTGGGAGGGCTCATGCCAAGGAGCACTTCCCAGAACTCCTGCTGCCAGTGTCCTTGTCCTCACGGTGAGGCACAGCCACCTACCACGTCTGCAGGAGACCCTCCAACACTAGCAGGTAGGTCTGGTTCAGTCTCCTATGGGGTCACTGCTCCTTCCCCTGGGTCCTGATATGCACACTACTCTGTGTGTGCCCTCCAAGAGTGGAGTCTCTGTTTCCCCTAGTCCTGTCAAAGTCCTGCAATCAAATCTCACTAGCCTTCAAAGTTTGATTCTCTAGGAATTCCTCCTCCCGTTGCAAGACCCCCAGGTTGGGAAGCCTGACGTGGGGCTCAGCACCTTCAATCTAGTGGGTGGAGTTCTGTGGCATAAGTATTCTCCAGTTTATGAGTCACCCACCCAGCAGTTATGCGATTTGATTTTATTGTGATTGCGCCCCTCCTACCATGTCATTGTGGCTTCTCCTTTGTCTTTGGATGTGGGGAATCTTTTTTGGTGAGTTCCAGTGTCTTCCTGTCAATGATTGTTCAGCAGTTAGTTATGATTCCGGTGCTCTCGAAAGAGGGAGTGAGAGCACTAGCTTTTAAATATCCAAACAGGACAGCAGTGTAATTTAGAATGACCTAAAATCGTTTTCTTAAAATGCACTGAGATTCTTGAAAAACTGAATAGTGTTTGAGTATCAAATTAGCTTCAAATTATCTCAACAGGAATCCTACGTCTCCTATTGGGATGTCCGGTAGTGAGGAGATAGTAACAATTCATTTGAGGAAAAGGAAGAATATATGTTCACAAAGAAAACTTTTATAAAGAATTTAGAGTAAATGAGAGAGACAGCATGCCACATTCTAACCACTAGACCACCAGGGAGAGAGCAAATGAAGTTATCATTATAAAGCAGGTCACTCGAGAAGCACTTTTTTCCTGGACCCTTTATGTAAAACCATTTGGCTTCATAATTTTTTTCTCTACAGAACCATTCTCCATACATCCAGTGTTTTCTAGCGATTAGTTATTCACATCCACATATGTAAGTTTGAAACCTGTTATAACAGTTTGTTTATAAGATGAATATGTCATTAACAATAGGAAGAGGGGTTATTCTCCACTACAACTTGCTACTGCATTTTTAAAAGGCTATAATTGATGTGTTATAAGAGTCAAAATAGTGTTTTCCAAAGTGTACCACTTGATCTTTATATGAAAAGATGACTTTTAAAAAAGCTTCTCCAGTCATATTAGTCTTGGAACTTTTTATACAATAGGTCATTCCTGTTATAGAGAGTGTAATGAATATATTATAGCATATTAAAGTCTTAAAAGTTCTGCAATGGGGCTTCCCTGGTGGCACAGTTGTTGAGAGTCCACCTGCCAATGCAGGGGACACGGGTTTGTGCCCCGGTTCGGGAAGATCCCACATGCCACAGAGTGGCTGGGCCCATGAGCCATGGCCGCTGAGCCTGCGCGTCCGGAGCCTGTGCTCTGCAATGGGAGAGGCCACAACAGTGAGAGGCCCGTATACCACACACACACACAAAAAAGTTCTGCAATGAAAAAAAGCCCCAGATTTTAACCAATTTGGCTATGGAATGCTTCACTGACTTATTAGTTTCTTCTGATATCTATTACCATCCGATAAAGCACCCTTTGGGATAGGATTTATTAAAGTGCTTTTTCCTCAAAGAAACCAATTCTGGAGTTATTTTTTTCTGACAACCAGGCAAGACAGAGCAGAACTAATAAATTTTTTAGTTTTGCTTTTTTTTTTTTTTTTTTTTTTTGTGGTACATGACAGATTCTGGGGGAGGGAAGCAAGATACAGACATAGGTAACCTATAATGGGTAACATAGAAGTCCCAGTTCTCTTTTGCTTGTTTATTTTAAAGTATACTTGGTGTCTATAATGAATCAAATATAAAAAGATGAAATGAATGTTGTGGAACTATGGTGGTAAAAGATAAGGATGAATGGATATCACTTGTTAGGTTTGGATTTGCACACTGATTTACATTCACCTTGAATATCATATTTTACATATTATATATATTACCTTTTATCTATACCTTTGCTTTTTCTGACCTAAGCATTATAGAGGAAAGGGATTTCAATTCATATTTATTTTGCATAGTACATAAGAGCATAATGTACATAATTTGGTGATAATATCAGACTCCAGTAAAATGTAGTCAGCATGTTATTTAAGCACACTCGTTGCAAATAAAATTCAACCTTAATGCTTTGCCATCTGTAAAAGTATTGTATTACATTTTGCTAAGATAATACTTCTTTATGTGTTAATGTAACAGTCACTGAACCAGTTGTTTTTCAGGATGATGCCTTTAGAAAAGTAATCACAGATTTAACACAAATAGCCCAAAGAAATGGAAGATACATTTAGCACACCTCATAAAAGACAAGTCACATTTGCAATACTTTAGGAGACAGACAACTGATGTTAAGATGTTAATCATCCTGGAGCACATTAAAATAAGAAGGCTGTCTTGTGTGAGAAGAAATTAGAACATGTGTTAAAGAGAATTAAACTGGAATAGATAGCTGCATTAAATGTGTATTGACTGAGATTTTGAAATACATAAGAAATTTGAAACTGGATTGTTTATCTTGATGTACATAGTCCTTGATATTTTGAATGTGACAAGAGACTCCTTAAGTAACTAATAAAATTATTTTATATATAATAATTTGGATTTATCTTCCACAAGAATAAAAAGTAGTATTTTGGCACCCATACATGAATCAGTGTAATTCTTCAGAAAAACAATTACATTAGGGAAAAAAAAAAAAAAAAACCAAGTGTTTGGACTAACTGAACTCTCAGTTTCCTTAAAACCTTAAGGTATTAACTGTTTTAGTGTAATGTAAAGCATATAAAAAGCATATAAACTCTTGAGTTAGACTGTGTTTGAATCTTGGTTCTGGCACTTTCTAGTTCTTCTATGATTGAGCAACTTATTTAATTTCCTTGAGTCTCAGTTTTCTAATTAATAAGATGGGTCTTCAAAATTAAATACTTCTCTTGAAAAGCTATCGAATGACTATGCAGTGCCCAGAAAGATCCAAAAGCTTCCACTGAGAAAAACATCAAACAAAACAGTTCTCATCCAAAGGTCAGGAATCAGAATGGCATCAGACTTCTCAATAGCAATACTGAAAGCTAAAAGACAATATAATAGGCATCGAAAATCATGAGTAAAAATTATCTTCAGTCAAGAATTTTGTACCTGACCAATCTTTCAATCAAGCATGAGCACATAATAGAGACACCTTCAGATATGCAAGATATAAAAATGTCAATGCACCCTTTCCAGGAAATTACTCTGGGGTAATTTCCAGAAAACAAGAGAGTAAATTAAGAAGGAAAAGATTGGGCTCAGCAAATCTTCTGCTAACCAGGCTCACAAAAGAATGATGCACAACCCAGAAGTCCATTTCATTAATTTTTAATGATAAATATAATGATCAAGTGCCCTGAACACTGTTTATCATCTGACCACTGTATTGCTATTTTTCCCCAATGGAAAATCTACAAAAGAAACATAATCATAGTAAGAAAGTTGTTGCTTTGTAAATATGAGTTAAAGTGAAGGAAAATATTCTATGAGGGCCAATGTACCCATGTTCACTGTCAGGATATAATATATTAGGAAAGCCTTTTGGGGCACTCCCATCTCACCCAGGATAGTGGAGAAGATATGTTAGCATTCTTATTCAATATATTATTTTGCATGTAATAGTCACTCTCTTAAGTCATTCTTTCTATAACTGGATTAAATCTATGGATTTACCTTTTTTGGAGGGTTTCCAAAATGTCCTCTTTTGGAAGTCACATATTTACAAACTATCTTTTCAGAGTGGACTACTTCTATACTTCCATGATTATGTATGATTATTATTCTTTCATTCAAAGAAAATTTTGTTTTCAACTTTTGGGCACATCTCACCACAGTCCTTTATGTACTGACTACATATGTGCCCTGACAAACTGAATAAAATTAGTAAGGATTCCCAAACAGAATCATCACAAAACAAACTTGTATTTAGGAATTTTTCTCAAAACAATTACCTTATCCAGAGCACATTTTGTAGCAAGAAACAAAAACTAGCTCAAGTAAAGAGCTAACATTATAATGACAGATATTATAGCAAACAAGAAAAAGCTACACAACCAAGTCTCTGAATGGATGAGATCACTGGGGACCTCAGCAGCAAGAGACTGAATCATTAATATAGAACTCCACTAATTTGGGAACCCACTTAGGCTACATTCCAGTATTTTACTATAAATATGACTCAGCTACACTCCACATGACCATTACTTTTCTGTTTCCCAATCTCTTTGATTTTAGAGCATGTATTTTCTGAAATCAAAATACAAAATCTATATATATCCTCTACCTTAAGCAGTCACAGCCAGCTTTGTATTCACACCAAATACATCCGTACACACACTCATGCACACACACTAACCATTTAAACAACTGGCAAAGAAAAGTAGAACTAACACAATTTGGTATAATTTCAGAAAAAGAGTAATTTTTGACAGCAATATTTTTAAAATATCAGATTAGAAAGCATTATGTCAAAATACAGGGTCAATCCAACGTTCCTATATAGGATTGTTAAATTTGATCTACTTGGGCTTCCCTGGTGGCGCAGTGGTTAAGAATCCGCCTGCCAATGCAGGGGACACGGGTTCAAGCCCTGGTCTGGGAGGATCCCACATGCCACGGAGCAACTAAGCCCGTGAGCCACAGCTACTGAGCCTGTGCTCTGGAGCCTGTGAACCACAACTGCTGAGCCTGCGAGCCACAACTACTGAGCCCACGTGCCACAACTACTGAGGCCTGCGCACCTGGAGCCCATGCTCCACAGCAGGAGAGGCCACTGTAGTGAGAGGCTGGCACTCCACAACGAAGAGTAGCTCCCACCGTCTGCAACTAGAGAAAGCCTGTGTGCAGCACTGAAGAACCAATGCAACCAAAAATTAATTAATTAAAAATAAGTAAATTTAAGAATTGCTGTAAAATTGAGGGAAAAGGATGGAGTAGTATTAGGAAAACCAAAAAAAAAAAATTTGATCTATTCTTTAACCACTGATGCTATAACCACTAATCCCAGTCACCTTGACCCTTTGTATCATTAGTCACAGTGGGGACTCTGTTGTAGTGTGAATGGATCAATGTAAATCCGCTCTTATTACTGAAATACTATCTCAAATTGCATGCCCTATAGTGGGTAACGGTTAATATCTTGATTTATAAAGAGTTAATTATAACCACCATTGAAAACAAGATCAAGAACTGGAATTGAAACAAGCTAAAAGACAATCTAAAAGTGTGGAAAGACTAGAGAACAGAGCAGCTGGTAGGGAAAAGCTAGTATGAAGAAAAGAGTTAGAAAAGAAAGCCAATATCCAGATAAAGGATGAAGGGAATAGGAAAATAGAGAGAGAAAAGAGAAATGAAATATTGTAGATGCACTGTACTTTGAAAAGTTGAGCTAACTTCAAATAAACTATCGTACTAAGGCTCTATTTTAAACGACAGTGATCTAGAAATCATTTTTGAGGACTCCATTCTCTTTACCACACAAATGTAAACGGCTCTCTTTAACCAATGAGGCTACATAGCTACATTAAAGGATGTGAAACTTGTTTCAAATAAGGGACTAATATTTTCAAACTTATATAAGCAGAGTTTCTTAATCTGGAATACATGGTCTCCTAAGTGGTCCATGGATAGAATTCTGAGGATCTGTAAACTTGGATAGGAAAGATTATATCTTTATTTTTATTAACAGCCAACTAAAATTCAGCATTTTCTCTAATTATGAATGTAAACAATAAACCACAGTAGTGTCAGGAACTCATATTTCTATCACATTATAATTGTTGCATATATCTAAAACTATCATTTATGCTTATTACATCTTTGAAATTACATCAGTTATTAGACCTGCTCCTGGATATTGTTATTGTGTCAATAAATAAGATTTTATATTACTATATCAAAATTTTGTTTTTAATATTTTGATAACTTTACTCCAATGTAATTGGTTTCCTTTGTGCCTCTATATATTTTACATTAGGCATCTAAAAACATTGTGAGAAATGTTTCATTGGCTTCAGTAGACTGAAAGAGGGTCCATGGAATGAAATTTCAAGGTACCTGACTAAGGAGACTCAAACTATCAAATAATTTTTAAAAGAAGAGAAAAAAATAGCAAATAGTATAGAAGCATATAAGTAAAAAGCAGAAGTACCTTGTTGCCTTCAGACTCCTACCACCCAGTTCACCGTTGGTGTGTATCCTTCCTGACATTTTCTATGCATATTAAAAATATCTCATTATAGAGTCTTTTAAAATGTATAAACAGAATAAGAACATACAAAATGTTCAACAACATGGCTTTTAAATTTAACAATATGTTGTGGATATTTCTCCATATCATTACATATAAATTTACCTCATTATTTTTTAGTTGTGTCATAATATTTCATGCTACTGTAATACCACAAATTATTTAATTGGTCTTCTATTAATGGGTATTTATATATTCTCAAACAAATTACAATGAACATCCTATTCACAGAGGTGATATTGAAAATATTTAATAATCCTTATGTCATGGACACTGACCAATAAAAATGGATCCCAACTTTAGTGCTGGATGGAGACTGTAGTGGTCCCCTGCTAGACTAGGCATTAATCCTTTGTTGCTGGGTCACAAAGAACTCCACTGCAGAGGGTAGGATGGCTGAGGTATTGGGTGAGGAACTCAAGGAGCTTAGTGCAGCAACCATTTGCAAAAGGGTTTCTGTTGTTTTAACAACCAGTATAGCTATAACTTTGCCTGCTGGTTGAATGTAAGTTCTGCTTATACATAAACCTTAACACGTATGTGAGTCTACCTGTTGTCTAAATAGCTAGAATGCAATTGCCAGGTCAATGGAAATTTATATTCAGATAAATAATGCCAAATTGCCTTTCAAAAAAGTACTGTAATTTATTCTTCTTCTAAGAAAACTTCATTAACAATATAATTTTTTCACCTTTGTCTATATGCACATGGAAATTTTAATACTTAATATTATCAAATTCTAATCCTTGTTTATTACCTATTTACAGAAATTTGTATTGCTCTCCTTTATTTTGCAGTTTTAAAAATTATGAGTGAGGTTCAGTGTCTTCTCACAGGTTTGTATGATTAGTGTTTCATTTTCTGAGGCCTGCCATTTTGCGTCCTTTGTCCATTCTGCTATTGAGTTTTTATTTGTTTTTTATGGACCTTCAAATTAAGAGTTTTAAAAATATATATTAAATAAATTAGTCCTTTTTCTACCATATTTGTCATGCTCATTTTTTCCAGTTTGTATCTTTTGGCTTTATTGATGTTTTTAAATACAGAGAAAACTTTCATTTCTATGTAGTCAAAATTATCAGCCTTTTCCTTCTGAATTCTGGGTCTTGTGTCACTTTTTAAAAGTCTTTCCTATTCCAATTTTATTAAAAACACTCATCTGAGTTTTTTAAAAAACTACTTTTATGGTTTTACTTTAAATTTTTTTGATCCATCTGGAATTTATTTTAGTGTAACGAGTGAGGTAGGAATCTAGCTTAATTATTTTCCAAATGGCTAGCCAGTCATCCCACTATTTATTGACTAATCATTCTTTCTTCCATAGATTATACTAAATTCTCAAATGTACTTGCATCCATTTTTAGACTTTCTGATCAGTTCCACTGATCTTTTTATTCTTGTTCTAGTATCATATTATTTTAATTACTTTATAATATGTTTTAATATTTAGCAGGTATGTCTCATTTTGTTACTCTTTTCTTTCAGATTTTTCTAAATAATTTGATGCATCCAATCATCTGCCATAAAAAATTTTCAATTATTTATTTACATTTCACAAAATCATTTTCTAATTGGAATCAGAATGAATTCATAAATTAAATTAGAAAATTGATATAATAATGAACATTTCTATAAAAGAAAATGTTATGCCCTCTTATATATTGACATATTCAGTAGAATTTTAATTTTTTCTTTGTTTTTTAATAAAGTTTATTGTTAGATTTTTTAAAATTAATTAATTAATTTGGGGGCTGTGTTGGGTCTTTGTTGCTGTGCGAAGTCTTTCTCTAGTTGTGGCAAGCGGGGGCTGCTCTTCATTGCAGTGCACAGGCTTTTCATTGCGGTGGCTTCTCTTGTTGCAGAGCACTGGCTCTAGGCGTTGGCTTCGGTAGTTGTGACACGTGCACTCAGTAGTTGTGGCTTGCGGGCTCCAGAGCGCAGGCTCAGTAGTTGCGGCGCACGGACTTAGTTGCTCTGCAGCATGTGGGATCTTCCTGGAGCAGGGCTCGAACCCGTGTCCCCTGCATTAACAGGCGGATTCTTAACCACTGCGGCACCACGGAAGTTCCTATTCCTAGATTTTTTTTTTTTTTTTGCGGTACGCGGGCCTCTCACTGTTGTGGCCTCTCCCATTGTGGAGCACAGGCTCTGGACGCGCAGGCTCAGCGGCCATGGCTCACGGGTCCAGCCGCTCCGCGGCATGTGGGATCTTCCCGGACTGGGGCACAAACCCATGTCCCCTGCATCGGCAGGCGGACTCTCAACCACTGCGCCACCAGGGAAGCCCCCTATTCCTAGATTTTTGATTATTGATTTCTATTGTAAATTGGATCTTTTCTTTCTGTATAATCTCAAGCTAATGTTTTGGTGTGTTAGGAAAGTTAATGATTTCTTTATTTTTTAAACTAGTATGCTTAGTGAATTTTAATTGTTTCCCATTATTTTAACTTGCTTTTATTGGGTTTTCTAGACAGCCACTACACTACTTGCAAATACTGCCTCCTCTCTTACAATATTTGTACCTTTTAATTTTCTCATCTAATTTCATTTTTTAAAATAGGAAAAACACCCAAGTAATAAGAAAAAGATGGGGAATTTCTCCAGGGACAAGCTATATCAAGATCCTTGGATAAAATGAAATGCTAAGGATAACTCTTCTTGTTCAAGGAAGCTACTTTTGTATACAGTCTTCACTATGTGAATCGTTCTTGGTCATATTTTCAAGCTCAGTGCACACCTCTAGCCCAATAATTGTCCAAATAATTTTTTTTTAATTTATTTTTTTGGACTGTGTTGGGTCTTCGTTGCTGCACATGGGCTTTCTGTAGTTGCAGCAAGCAGGGGCTACTCTTCATTGCAGTGCGCAGGCTTCTCATTGCCGTTGCTTCTCTTTTTGTGGAGCACAGGCTCTAGGGCGCTGGGGCTTCAGTAGTTGTGACGTGTGGGCTTAGTTGCTGCGCGGCATGTGGGATCTTCCTGAACCAGGATCGAACCCGTGTCCCCTGCATTGGCAGGCGGATTCTTAACCACTGTGCCACCAGGGAAGTCCCTCTAATAATTTTAATATAAAAACATTGATAGCTGTGGACAGCTGTAAATAACCAAAATGGAAGTCATTTACACCATGCTTTCAAAATGCACTTGTTTAGCTTTACATTGCCAATAACTTAAACCATATGGAAAGAGCAAATTCTCCTGTACAAACACATTCTACAAGTGGCACGCACAATAAATGATAGCATTTGACAAGTTCTTACTAGTTTATTTCTTTTCAGAGACAGAAAAGCCAGTTGTTACAATCAGTGTAAAGTGAAAAAACATGTACCTTAGCAATCCAAGAGGTCTTTTTTTTTTGCCTGTGTTAAATCATGTTTATACAACAGCAGCTTTGCTGGACAGGTTGCTATATATACACTCCTATTCCCTTTGCTCCTGTTCCAGAAGCTGAAGGGTCAATGACATAGTGGTGCTTATTGAATACCATTTGTTATGAGGTTGATAACTTTTCGAAGCATGAAGTTGAAGACATCGATGGACTTCCGATGATCTTCAAGGGATCTTCAGACTCCCTTGAAGATCAACTTGAGAAACTTAAAAGTGAGCTTCACTCCACCTAAAAAACACCAATTCAGGCTTCTCAGCTGAGATGCTGTAGGGCAGCTATAGGACATGAATAGGAGTAACACACAGAAACTAATTACTTAAACCATTGATCCCCCTCCCTTCTCTAATAGTGAGGGGAGTGGAAGTGAAAATACCTAAGGATACCCAAATGTCTGTGAACATTTTTTTTTTTTTTGGCATGGGATAAAAAGTAACCCCTCTGGTGTGCTTATGTGTATCATGGCCCTTTTCCTATATATCGAAACAATGGGGCCTGGAGCATCAGCAGAGGGGCAGGTAAGAAGGTGAAAGTGATGCATGTTGGAGGTTAAATAAAACCAAATTATGATTGCTTGAAGATTAGGGAGTTCTCCAACTAGTTAATTCTAGTTTTCCAGGTGAACGCAAGTGGCTCTTACACTCATTGTGAAACTGTGAGGGAAGAATTAAATTGGTGATTTGGTTATATTTAATATTTTAATTTGATTTCTATTGAAGATTTAGTACTCTTTGAGGGTGCTATATTAAATAACTTACAAAAAATTTTAATGACTAATTTTGGTGAAACTGTAAATGATCACTATCCAGGTTTAGGGGATCTTTTTTTTTTTTTAACATCTTCATTGGAGTATAATTGCTTTACAATGGTGTGTTAGTTTATGCTTTATAACAAAGTGAATCAGCTATACATATACATATATCCCCATATCTCTTCCCTCTTGCGTCTCCCTCCCTCCCACCCTCCCTATCCCACAGGTTTAGGGGATCTTGAAACCAGTTATAAATGGAAAGCTTTTCATAAGAACCAGGAGCATAAGGAGAGAAAAGAGACAAAGATGAGAAAGGACAAAGTAACAGTCTATATTTTGAAAGTTGAAAAGGTAAAGATAAGGGAAGATAAGCAACGATGTAGCCTGAGATGGTACTGCATAGGCAGGTACGTGTGCTGTGGCTATTAAGTTACAGTTGAGTGCTAAGTTCTAAAAAATTGAAAACAAAGAGTCTTCAAGACAGTGATTTTCAATTTGTTCAGCTAATCAAGCAGCCATAACCCTTGGTACTCTGTCCTTCTATCCCCAAATAGTTACACGTTTATGCCATTATATGACTAGGAACAATTTTATTGTCAGAAACTGGGACTGTACTTTAGGTATAAGAGCTTCTGAATCTTAAAAATAATAGTACATAAAATTTATTTAAAAATTATGTGTTTAGAAGGATGGATATTATCTATCCATCTACTCACTCAATGTAATATGAAGGATGAGCTTTACTGGTTGAGTAATAATTCTGAATTTAATTATTTTGTGTCAAATTATATTGATATCTGCCAGAAGATGAGAAGCAGGCACCAAAAACTTTAAGAAAGTGTTCTAGAAAAACTTAACCTTGAGAAACTCCATTCACTAAATTAAATTCACTGGGATTTGAATAAGGGAAGAAAAGTTGAGATAGAAAGTATCTTTCTTCATGTGTATTTTTTTTTTTTTTTTTTGCGGTACGCGGGCCTCTCACTGTTGTGGCCTCTCCCGCTGCGGAGCACAGGCTCCGGACCCGCAGGCTCAGCAGCCATGGCTCACGGGCCCAGCCGCTCCGCGGCATGTGGGATCTTCCCGGACCGGGGCACGAACCCGTGTCCCCTACATCGGCAGGCGGACTCTCAACCACTGCGCCACGAGGGAAGCCCTTCATGTGTATTTTTTTTTAGACATGCCCAGTAACTATTTATTGTATTTAGGGTCTGGTTTTTTTCTAGGAGCAAAATATTGAAGTAGAAATAAAATCTCTCCATAATTCCTTAGGCAATTTAGAAATTCTATGCTAGTTATATTGATGAAAATCACTCCCATGTTCCTAGTACTGGGAAACTTTGTTGATTCTTTAGTGAATTAATCAGGACTTTTTCAGTAGTAAGAAATGGAATCATACACCAAATGATTTTGAGGAAACAAATTATATCTCATTGATACACGTAACTAGAAAGGATATAAAGTCACAAATCAAGGAAGAACGAATTGGAGATGGGATTCACTGCCATTAGGATTCTGTTCATCTCTCTACTTGTCTGTGCTTAATTGGTTTTTTTTCACTTCCCACAACCAGAGTCTCCACTCTCTCATTTGTTTTGTTGCAAAACAAAAGGTCCATAAGGCGTAGAGAAGATGGGATGATGATTAAGTTGCCTCTTCTTTCCTCCCATTCACTAAGTGTATAAGCTTCTGCAGTACAAAAAGCTTAGATGTCAAGAAATAATTTTCTAAGGCTGAAGAGACACAGCAATTATTCAATCTACTTGTGCAGATGGCAGTACCATGTTGGTGAGGGGACAAATCTCTATCAAATTCCCTAATTTTCATGAGGTTTCTCTGAGGAGTTGAGGAAAAATCTGTCTCTAGTGGCTCTAGATAGATTGGCAATCTCAAAGACCCACTGAAACCTTTGCTTTGTAGCTTCCAGGTAAAAATCCAATTTTACTCCCACACATCCAATTTTACTCCCTTCACAGCCCCACCAAGAAAAATCAGAAAATGGATTTTTAATGTTTTTAATTTAAATTTTATTTTTAGTTTTCTTTAAATTTTTTTTTGCATTTAATTTTTAATAAAATTTTAAAGGTTACTTTCCATTCATAGTTATTACAAAATATTGGCTATATTCCCCATATTGTACAATATGGCCTTGAGCCTATCTTACATCCAATAGTTTGTACCTCCCTCTCCACCACCCCTATATCACCCCCCGCAACTGGCAACCACTAGTTTGTTCTCTATATCTATGAGCCTGCTTCTTTTCTGTTATATTCACTAGTTTATTGTATTTTTTAGATTCCACATATAAGTGATATGATCCAGTATTTGTCTTTCTCTGTCTGACTTATTTCACTCAGCATAATGCCCTCCAAGTCTATCCATGTTGCTACAAATGGCAAAATTTCATTCTTTTTTATAATCGAGTAGTATTCCATTGTATATATATACCACATCTTTGTCATCCTTTCTTCTGTTGATGGACAGAGGTTGCTTCCATATCCTGGCAATTGTAAATAATGCTGCTATGAACATTGAGGTGCATGTATCTTTTCTAATTAGTGTAGAAAATGGATTTTTTAAAAGAAATAAACCAAAAAGGATGGGGAAAACAGAAGAGGGAAAATACACAAAATTTTGGGAGAGCTGGAAAGCAGATGGAAAAGTGGTACTGGTTTAGCATACTTGAGAAAGTTATATCTCGTCTGCAGTGGGAGCAGTAAAGAATGAATTTAGTTTATTTCACAAAATCCTCTAAAATGTCAGGAATTAGTGACACATAGTGCATTCTCTCTATGCAGGTGCTAGACTGCCCCTCTTCATTCCAATAGAAGACCAGAGGTTTATTGCTTGGAAGGGACAATACAACAGGACTGGTAGATGCAGACGCTGGACAGTTGTTGATTAAGGGGTACTTTACTGAAAGTAGGATTCTGAGATGTCTAGTCCTTTCTGCCCATTTGACTCCTGGAGTACCAGAAGCCAGGCCTTTATCCTCCAAGAAGGACACTGGAGGAGTCTCTTCAGGGGAAATTGTTCCCAAAGACATCTAAATATGTAAAGATTCTGAAATTGGGAGAAAATCAACAAAATGTCCTAGCCAAATGATCTTTCTGTGAGGTCCATGCTTGATCATTATCCTTCATGCTCATATCTTCAAATCAATGTCTCATTCCCCTATCCTTACATTTGAACAGATAATCATGATTACTGGCCATTTGAGGAAAGGCTTTAACATAGAACATAAAAAAGAAAAAAAAAAAAAAGAGGGGGAAAAGCAACAATTTGGAGGAAACAGAGGCTATACAATAAGAAGAAAACAATAAACAATCATTAATATCCTCTGGGGATAAGAGGATAGTGCAAAAATGAGACAAGCAAGAGCTCCTGGAAGTTAAAGACATGATAGTAGGTAAAAAAAAATAGGCGGAAGATACAGTTGAGAAAATCTCCTACAGAGTGTAGCAAAAAAACAAAGAATTGGCAGGTGGGGAGAAAAAGAACAAACAACAGTCCAGGAGATCAAATACAATTATCCTAGTGGGAAAATTGAGACAAAAAAATTGTCACACTGTTGATAAGTAGAAAGTCTAGGATTCAATCCCAGGCAGTCTGACTTCAGGTCCTGGGGATTTTACCACTTAGCCTTTCCAAAATTCAAGAAAGAAAGCATAGGAAAACAGGTGAAGAAAACATTCTTCTCAGAAAAAAGTTATAAATCATCCAGCTCAACAAATGAAAAGACACACCTACCAAGGCAAATCTCACTGAAATTCACAAAACTAGAGATAAAGGAAAGATCCAACAATCTCCAAAGACAAAAGAACAGGTCACAAACCAAAGAGCAGGCATCAGAAAGGCACTAGAATTCTTGACATAAACACCAGGATATAGATAATAGAACAATGTCTGCAAAATTCTAAGGCAAAAATGACTTCAAATGGAGAATTATATTATTATATAAACTATTAATACAGTGAGAACGAAATAAAGGCATTGTAAGACATGCAAGGTCTCAAAAAAATTTCCTTTCATGTACCTTAGTCAGGAAGCTATTGGAGAAAAACTTTATGAGAGTGAAGAAAAAAGAGGAGACTTGGAAAGAGGTGAGGTGAAGGAAATCAATTCCAGGGGTGTAAGCGGTCCATGTAAGTGTAGGCCAGAGGCTCCAGGAGTGATTTTTTTCGAGGAGACAAGATTAACAGAATATCTGACGTATCTGAACTCTTAAGCGGAGATTCAGACAGTTGGCGGGGAGTTCAAGGTTTGAATTTAAATTTATGACAAACATGTTAAAAATTAAAATTTTAAACAATAAGGCAACATTAATCTCAAGGAAAAATGTAAAGATTAGCAATAAAGTCAAAGTAATCCTAGTCTTTTCAATGACACAGATTTGAATAGCATTTAGAAAGATATACTAATGTGAATATTGAACAATGACATAACTAACATTGTACTTTAACTATATTGGAAGGGTAAGGGACTGGAAGCAAGTGTATGTATGATGCGATGGGTGGAGAAAAGAGAGCTACATCCTCAGCCCCAGTAGGATGTCAGTAGATGATGCCTAATATTGAAAAAAGCAAAAGTAGCGTCACAACGATGTATTTTCATAAGTAAATATGGAAGTAAGTAACAAATATATTCTCTAAAAGTACTGTTTTTCATAATAAATTTTCCATGGTCATTGCAGAATAATTTAGCTCTTTTATTATGTGTATGAATAACTGAAAAAAAATTCCTTCACTTTTGATTATTAGAATTTTCTTGTGACTAAGATTACTTGGAGTGTAAAGTCCTCTTACATTGTGTAATTAAGAGCATTTACATGCAGCAATTCATAAGTAGAACACATACTATTGTTATATATAAAATATCTTTTAATTTTGCATATTGTAAAATCCTGTTAAACCATCTTTAAAATCCCTTTAAAATCATCTCTTACGTAATGGATTCTGTATACTTGTGGAGCTAGGCATTTTCCCCAGTTTAAAGTGAAGTTTCAGAGACTGAGAAAAAGTTTTTAAACTGCCCAAGATCCCTTAGGAATTTTGGGAGAGTAACAAGATCAGAACACAATATTCCCAATTCTCTGTCATCATGCCACAAAATCATGTTGAATTTTCCCAAATATTTTAAAAATAATAAACAAAAAACCCGAATAATTTGAGAATTCCAAAAAGCAAAAAAGAAGTAACAATGCTGGCACCATTGTAAGCTAATTATGCATATTTGACAAAGACTCATGAATTCCTTGTCAGATTCAAAAGCAGAGAAATCAATTTCCTCCAAAGCTGTGGCAATCCACAGCTGAATAAAGAATATAATTGTAATAGGGAAGAACATTTTGTATTCTATTACAAGTTAATCACTAAAGGGATGTTGCCTATAAGCTTAAATTATACATAATGGCCTCCCCTTTTAGTATAAAAGAAGCCTGAATTCTAATTCAGGCAAGATGGTTCTTTGGGGCATGAGCTCACCATCTTCTCGGTTTGCAGGCTTTCTGAATAAAGTCGTTTTTCCCTGCCCCAACAGCTCATCTCTTGATTATTGGCCTGTCCTGCAGTGAGTAGTACAAGTTTAGACTTGGTAACACAATGAATAAGTATAAGTAGCAGAATGAGTGATAAGATCAAGTATATAATGTGGGTAAATATGGTTCAAGGCTAATTACAGTATGCTGTGAAATTAACGAAGGGTAGAGAAAGCTAAACACACACACACACACACACACACACACACACACACACACACACCCCAAAATTTTATTCCAATTATTTCCATTACTCGGACTGATTATTTCTGTTTTTGATTGGATGGGACCTCAGCTCATGTTTTTAGATCAAAATATCATTTAAATCTAGTGTATATGAAACCTTTCTTCCTTAACAAAATAAAAGAACAGAAACAAGTGAGTAAATATGGATTTGGCCTCAGGTTTCCTCTTCTGTAAAAGTAGGATAATAGTACCCATCTCATAAGGTTGTTGTGAAGGTTAAATGCAATAGTGCAGGGAAGCAATTTGCATAGCCCTTGAAAACATTTTAAAGGTAAACTCTAATTTCAATGTTTCTGCTTAGTTCTCTATACTGTTCTTCTGTTTAGAAAATTACCTTAATATGTTTAAGTGATGGCAGGGTCCTTAGGCATAGTCTGGAAGGAAAAAATTGAAGGGGGAGAAAAAAGGAAGAATAATTGCTCTGCATAATATACTAACAGGAACTTTCAATTAGTTGGGCATGGGGCTAAAGACTGGCGGTTTCAGGGGTTCTGGACAGGGAGGAGAGGAGTACAGCAGAAGAAGAAAGACAGTGGGAAATATCCAAAGATGGGAGACACACAGTTAAAAACAATTGTCTAATGATTAATTTTATTTTTTCCTTTTCTATGTTGGGCATATTCCTCCTCCCCACATGTTCTGTTTAATAAAAAAACTGCTATTTACCCAACTGTCTTTTGTTAGTGGAGCTTTGGGAAATGAACAGGCGGATAAGGATACAGGCAAAAAAAAAAAACGTCACAGAGGCAAGGCAGTGAGTGGAGATTGGGCCTGGGAGTGAGAGATGTCTGGATCGTGCAAACCTCTCACATCCCTACACCATCCCAAGAAACACCTGGGAATTGTGGAGGGGCCTGAATTTCCAGTGTCTACAGGGTAGGGAGTTGAGAAAACTTGTTAAGATTACCCTAGAAGGCTGGAGAATTTGGGCTTTTTAGGATTAAATCAGCTGCTCTTCTTTCATTTAGCTAAAATAACTTAAAACACAAATAACTATGAGAGATGATAACTAGCCACTGTGGTTCACTAAACAATGACACATGATGAGTAAGTTTTAATGATGTAGGGGGAATGGATAAAAAAGTTTAGAATGTTTAATGTTTATAAAATTGTTTCACAACATTAGCTTAAGCAATTATCACAAAAACTCTGAGACTGTAGAACCCCTTTTTATTTTTAATGAGAAAAGTAGACTCAGATATGTTAAGGAACTTGTCCAAAGGACCACAGTGAGTATAGGCTTTCCATTACACTACAGAAAATCCAAACCATAGAGGGAAAGAGAGAAGACAAATGTGACCTATTTCAAATTTTGCCCATACCCCTTCTGAACAGATAAATCACCTTAAAAATTGATTATATGCTTAGTATTATTGCAGCTGCCATTTTAAGATATTAATGAGTGTGGTTTTGGTACTCCAGGATGTTTTTAAAATTTTTCCAAAAATTAATGTACATTCTAAAAGAAGTTACTGTAAAACAGAGAGTGTCACTCACCACCCAGTTCTACAAGGATTAAGTCACTGGCTACTGCAGTCCCTGAATTCAGGATGAAGAACAGGATGAGGCACTCTGAGCTTTGGGAAAACAGACAAAACAGGCCCTTAGATAGTTAGTTACACATATTCAGGAAAAATTTTTATGAACCCAGATTCTTGCATCTTCCCATACTTAGTAATAAAATTATTAACTGAGATATCTGTTCCTCATGACTAGCACTAACTTTCTACCAAGACATAAGTTGGATTTTATGTACTCCTTAGCCAAAATCACATATATACTGGCTTCCCCTGCATCTTTTCGGAAAAGTTCCTCAGAGCAACCTGAGAGGCTGTCTCCCGGGATATGGTCCTCAGTAAGACACTGAATAAAACTCAACTCATAGCTCTTACATTGTGCTTTTTTTTCCAGTCAGCATTACCCTTGAGCTTGATTGTTTTTATCAATATTTTTATAAGGAAGCACATTCCCTTCCATCTTGTTTCTCTCTTTTTCCCCATGATCTTTTATTAAAAGAAAAATTATTTTAATAAGTCCAGTTCCATAAAGAGGAAATCTTTAAGCCAAAATGAAATAAAAGCTAGTCTGGAAATATACGATCTTATTATCAAAGTACTGATGGAAGTATGGAGTCTAAACACAAGAATGGGGCAGGAATTTAATGCAGTTTAAAAGCAAATACTCTGGGGAAAGCCAGAATAAACTGAACTTAGCAAGTGAACCATTAAAGAAAAGAGACAACTACAGTTTATAAATTTTATGTTCATGATAGAAATATATTGGCTGATGCATTCAAAAGACTATGCATGAATGAGTGCCCAATATGTGGTTCTGCATCATGTCTTTAAATTTTGGTTTTCTTATGATGACCCACTGGAATCCCTATCTAGTATGAATTACATACATATCTGAGACAATTTGGGTACTAAATTTCTATTTCCCAAGTATGCAATTTTTCCCCCCATTGGTGGTGGTTGCTATTCATATATGCTTGGTGTTGAAAAAGGCAACTTTTCCTTGCTTCCTGGTTTCTAGTCATAATAAAAATGAAAATCCATTGATTGAACACTGGTGATGGTAATCTTAGTGTTTTGCCTGTTCTGTCAGTCTTCCCATTAAATTGTATTTGAGATAATCTGATATCATTTTATGTTAAAATAATAGCTTTCTCTGCTTATATGGTGTGAAAGATTCTTTGTACCTGTGCTTTATTAATATTTAGTGCTACTGAATACAAAGCACCATTCTGCTAAAAAAGTTATGCCAAAAGTTATGTAACAATGAAGCCCAAAACCTGTACATATAATCACAGCATCATATTAGCAACAATGTAGAACAAACACAGACTGGAGTGAGCAACAACTACAGAACACATTGTGATTCTTCCATTAGATTTCATTACCTGAGAATATTCTTCTCTGACAATTTCATCTATAGTCATTTTATTTACCTGAATTCGAATACAAGTAATTTTTTAAAAGTTGATGCATAAAAATCTCAAAATGGCAATCCCATCAAACAAGACTGCTGGAGTATAAGCACCTAATTCTAACACTTACCAGTCATATCTCTAACTTTTTTATATCTCACTATCCCTACTGATAAATGAAGATAATGACAGTAAACCTCATAGGATTATTGTGAGGTATAAATGAGAAACTGAATGGTGAAAATAGGGCTTGGCGCAGAGTCAACATTTGTTATTTATTGTTTCTGGGTTTTTGTTTAATAGCGTAATTATTCATGCTGAATGTATTATGTTTTTAGCTGTAAGTTTTAGGCCAAGTTAGAGTGGTCTAAACACACAGAAGTTTGTGTTCTCACTTAATAAGAAATCTGGAGATTAGGCAGTTTCCTCAGAGGCTCAGCAATGTCAGGGTGTTAGTCAATGTTTCTGGAATTCTTTTGGTTTCTGTACCCCCAACCCCTGTCCACAATCACATGGCTACACCATTACATGAGAGTATTCAAAGCAGAAAGGAAGGCAACAGGCAGCAAAAGAAACGTTTTTCCCCAAGGAGATTCTCTTTATGTCTCATTTTCCCGAAATGGGGTGCATGCTCACTTGCAGGCCAATAAAAAATGAGATTCCTATGACTGATAGAGACTAATAAGAAATTATCCCCTGGGCCTGGTGCTGGGGGACTGCTACTCAAACAAAATTGTAGTTTTGTTTGTAAGGCAGAAGAGTGGAAAGGTATTAACAAGACAAAGGATAGGGTGACTGAGTTTCCTTCCAAGGCTCTTTTGTGATAAAGCTTGACTAACAACTTAGAGCTGAATTATTACCTGTCTGAAGTTCTTTGTTATTTCAAAAAATAGCAAAAGGAGGCCAGGACTTATTATTTGCTTTTTCTTCTAAACAACAGAGTAAAGAACAGGTCTATAAAATTGTATAAGGAAATTTACTGTGTGTTGATATGTCCTTTTCCTCAGTGGTGGTTTGTTCATTTTCCCTGAATGATCCAGGTTAATGTTTCCATTTCTAACTATATTCTACATGTTTATCCACAGTCTCTCAACAGTTTTTTGTTTATTATGTTTGTGTTCTAGAAAAATAGGTTGGCCAACAATCCCCGCCTAGTATAAATTACGTACATATCTGAGACAAAAAAAATTTTTTTCTAACCATGTAAGATATCTTCTAACTCTCTCATTTTTGAAGTTCTGCATACAGCTGATCTCCAAGAGACTTACTCAGCAATGAATGTTAAATGGATGAAAATGTAGGTAAAAATTGTATGTAAAACAAAAGAATGAAAAACCGTACTAATTTGGAAATAATGCAAGTAGTCAATTTGAGGACTTAGTTCTTTAAAAAATGCAAAGAATTTGATTACCTTTCATTGTGAATAATAGCCAAAAATAAAAATTTCTATTCACAGAGTAAAAATTGTTAGATTCACCCTTAGGTTTTGTATTTATTTTCCATTAGGCAGGAGTTCTACATCAGTATTCTTTATTTTACCCACTGCTGCTTTTGGCATAAGCACCCCCAGTTTGTTATGGATGTCCCTTTACACCAACTGTTTCTAAGGTATCATAGCAGCTGTCAGTGATACAAAAGTTCATGAGAACATCATGTGATCATTAGTTCATTTTATCCCCACCTGGCTGTTCCAACCCCATGTAGCTAATACTATATTACAATATGTTACTATATGAACCTGGTCCAAAGACAAAAGAATACTGTGATAAAGAATTGAAAAATATTAGAGATTTGTCAATACCGAAACAGAATCAAGTTCCTTTAGGAGGGAATGATTTTCTGGTAAATTAAGATGCATGATTTATTCCCATAAAAGGTTTCACAAATGATTTCTACAACATAAGGATTTTTCAGCACTTCTGAGGAGGTTTTAAGATCAGCAGTTTCTGTTCAAAGAATATACTGACCCAATTCTTCAACAGAATGGGTAACCTATAAGAAGAAGGTATATAATTCACTCACACGAGAACATGTCGATAAGAAAATATGTGGACTAGACATCTATGCATTGGTTTCTTATGCTCTGCTAAAAATTAAACCAAAACCTATGGATAAATAACTTTCAATCCAAGTCTTCATTTCTGATGAGGAGAGAATAGAAAAAAAGCGTCATGGCCATCAGCCCTGAGAGGTGTGGTGACTGTATTCAAAGACTGTGATCTTCGGTCTCCTAGCTTTAATTGGCCTCCTGGGGTATGTAAAATGCTGTGTGTGTGTCACACTCCTAGAGATCTCGGCACAAACTATTTACAGCTGTTTGGAGCCTTAACATACAATACAAAGGGCCTGCTGGGTCTGGCATTTGCTGACACAGCCTTGGAATCAATGGAAAAGTCTGGCTTCTCTTTTGAGGTCCTCATAGTGAAGGATTTGCAGACTGTAAAGTATACAAGAAACTAAGAATCATCCTTAGCACAGCCAAAGCTCTTCTCTGCAGGGCTCCAGGGAGTCTGGTTAGTACACTTTTTCTGCAGAGCCCTGGAACATTCTCACCTTCTTCACATGAATAACGTCTTCCACAATAAAAGACTTTACAATATTTTGCCTACATTTGCCACACAAATAGATTACGATATAAGACTGCACAGCAGAGGTGGCGGCAGACTAGAAACCTGTGGGCTGAATCCAATGCACAGGCATTTTTTTCCCCTTGGTTTGGATCCTCATAGTGTTTCATTTTACTTTGTTTAGTTAATTTGAATTAGTTGACAACTTTTAAATATCAGGACGTTTAAAAAATTTTTTTTCAGATTATTGATTTCTCTGGAAAAGTCAGATATGGCAACACAAGGTCTAAGTTCCCATTTGGCAACAGATAAATGGGGCTGGGTAGCAGCCACCCTCTTTGGAGGGGATATGGGTCTTAAATGCCAGAGCCCCTCTGAAAGGCCTCTTGCATTCATGTTCCCTGACTGGCACTACTAGGCACTAGAATTAGCAACCACGCTAAAAAGAACATGCCTTTAAAACACAGATTACAAACAATAAAGAACAATTAGGAATAATATGTCAACAAAGTGAGAATTATGTTTTATTTGGCAGACTTTCTGAGGACTTCAAGCCCGGGAGACAGCTTCTCAGATATAGCTCTGAGGGACTTCTCCAAGGAGGTAAAGGAGGAGGCAGGATATACAGGGGTTTTTGCAACAAAGACCAGGTAGTTGGAACATCAAAAAATTACCATTAATTAAAGGAAACCAGATACCTTAAGTTAATAAATTTAGCACTTTTCCATGTATGGGAAGATGCAAGAGTCTCGGCTCATTGACATCATTCCTTTGATGTGCACCTTAGCTATCTAGGGCAAGTACCTTGTTCTTTCCCATCCTGAGTCCCCTCAGGGTGCACCATTTTGGGTGGCTGCAGTGGCTGAGGGCTTGGTAGTGGGCAGCCTGTTTGTTTCCCACATGAGTTCCCTCAGGGCTCACTACTGGGGTAGCTGTAGTGGCTTGATGGCTGCAACATCCTTTGTTTACTGATATGGCAGGCAAGATTTTTCACTCACAAATATTACACAGAACATAACCACCTCTTAGCTTGCTTAAGCAACATTTTCCTATTTTGCTTAAGATATTTTTTTTAAAGAAGTAAAACATAACATATAAGTTCAAGCTCCCTGTTTATCCTTCCAAATTTCAACCCTCTTTCTCCAGCTATATATTTAAAACCACTATTTGAGGATGCTCAAGTCCTTTATATATAATGTCTTAGTATTTGCATATAACCTGCCTACATGCTCCCACATACTTTAAATCATGTCTAGATTACTTGCAATACCTGATACAATGTAAGTACTATATAAATAGTTGTAAATACAATGTAAATGCTACATAAATGGCTGCTAGCACACCGCAAATTCAAGTTTTGATTTTTTGGAACTTTCTGAAAAATTTTCCCCCCAATATATTCAAACTGCTGTGGATACAAAGGGCTGACAGTATACCTCAGTTTATTTATCCATTTTTCTATTGCTAAAATTTATGTCATTTGCAATTTTTCACTATTTCAGACAATTTTGCTGTGAACATTCCTGTGCACACTTTCCTTTGCACATGTACAAGAGTTTCTTTACGACATACCTAACAAGGAATTGCTGAGCCTTGAGGTGTACATATCCTCAATTTTCTCAGATATCACCAAATTTCTCTCCAATATTATTTTATATAATTTACCCTATCAGCAGTCTATGAGAGTTCCTGATACTCCTCTTCCACACTAATATTTGTCCCTTTTATTTTTTTGCCAATTTAATGGAAGTAAATGGTATTTTGTTATTGTTTTAATTTGTATTTTCTTGATGACTAGTGAGACTGAGCATCTTTTCATAAATTTATTGGCCTTTCAATCTGAGATTTACTTGGCTCTCTCTGTTCATTTATAATTTTTTTTTTTTTTTTTGCTCATTGATTTGGAGGAATTCCTCACACATTTTGGATACCAAATCTTTTGTTGATTATATGCATTGAAAATATCTTATTACAGGCCTTAGCTCATCTTTCACTTTTGATGCCTTTTATTTGTACAGCAAATTTCCATTATAATGTAAAAACTGTCAATTCATTCTCTAGATCTGTGCTTTTGGGGTCTTGCATAAGAAATCTTTATCTAAGCCTGAGTCGTGAAATACTCTTAAGTATTTTCTTCTAAAAGTTTTGCTTTTCATATTTAGGTCTTTAATCAACTTAGAATTTATCTTTGAACATAAGAATCTAATCTTATTTTATTTTTCCAAGTGAATATCCATTTGTCCCAGCACAATTTACTGAATAGTCCACACTTTCTCCAAGTTTTCTCCACGGATGAATATATAGAATTTTGGGGCTATCAGTTCTGTTCCATTGGTCTATTTGTCTGTTTCTGTGTCAGTATCATACTGTCCTAATTACTGTACTTTTAAGATAAGTTTTAATACTTTGTAGAAAAAGTCTCTCCTTTCCTTTCTCCTACCACTCCTCCTTTAAAATTATCTTGATCATTCTTTAGTTTTGCTTTTCTACATAAATTACGTTTTCAATTTTCTAAAACAAACAAACAAAACCCCGTTTGCATCTTGATAAGAATTGCAATGAATATTCAAGATGTATTTGGGGAGAATGGAAATGTTTACAAAAGAGGGTCTTATTCATGAACATGGTATATTCTCCATTTATATAAGAAATTGTCAATAAAGTTTTACAATTTTCTCCATAAAATTTTGCACATCTTTAAATCTTTAAAACTAGATTCCTTATAAAATTTAATCTATTTTAAATATACATTTAAAAAATTACTATGACTTCTTTTTTTTATAAATTTATTTATTTATTTTTGGCTGCATTGGGTCTTCATTACTGTGCATGGGCTTTCTCTAGTTGTGGCGAGCAGGGGCTACTCTTGGTTGCAGTGCGTGGGCTTCTCATTGCGGTGGCTTCTCTTGTGGAGCACGGGCTCTAGAAGCATGGGCTTCAGTAGTTGTGGCATGAGGGCTCTAGAGCACAGGCTCAGCAGTTGTGGCTCACAGGCTTAGTTGCTCCACAGCATGTGGGATCTTCCTGGACCAGGGCTCAAACCTATGTCCCCTGCACTGGCAGGCAGATTCTTAACCGCTGTGTCACCAGGGAAGCCCTCTATAACTTATTTCTACTCTTTTCTGGGGGGTAGACAAAAGGATTCTCAACCAATTTTGGGGAATTGATCTTGAATCTAGCAACCTTCCTGATTTTTATTATCAGTCGTTATAGTTTGTTTATAGAGTCCTTGGATTTCCTATTAAGATAATCAAATCATCTTTGTATGATAAGAAGCTTATTTCTCCTTTTTCTAGTCTTAAACTTTTGGTTCTATTGAACTACAGAACTAGTTCTATAGAACTAGCATTAGTAGGTATTCTTACCTTTTTAACATACATGCAATTTTGAAATTTTACTTGAACTAAGACTTATTAAGATGAAGGAATAAACTTTTCTGGTATTTTTCAACCTCTCTCAATTATTTCAGTTTAACTAATTAATTACCTTAAGAGACATTTGCTACTCAGACGACTACAATAGCATCCTAACAAATCTTCTTACTTCAGCTCTTGTCCCCACATAAGTGACTTTTTAAAAATGTAAGTAAGATCGCAACACTCCTCTGTCTAAAATTCTTCAATGACATTCCACTGTATTATACAGTAAAATATGAACTTCTTCTAATGCTTAATCTCCAGTCTCAGTTCTTATCCCTGGGTCTTACCAAGGCTGGAGATTTTACCTCTATTGAGAACCTTCCCTGACCACTCTATTTAAAATAGTCCCTCCACTCTGCCCTCCTACTACAGTTTCTCTTTAAAACACATCCTGTTTATTTTCTATTCTAGCACATTTCACATTCTGAAATTATTTTGTTTATTTGCTTAGTTGTTTATTGTCTTCAACTAGAGTATAAGTTTCATGAAGGCACAACACTTCTCTGTGTGGTTCATGCTAGTATCTCCAGCACTTAGACTAATACTTGGTACACAGTTGGTGTTAATAAATACTTTTTGAATGAATAAATGAAAAATAGTTATTCTTCCTTCTGCCCCATAATTATTCCACATATTAGCTCTGTATTGTCTGACTCTGCCTTGATTCCAAGGAAGAAAATTATCAGATGTTGGAAAATTTATCAAGAATAAGAATAAAGTTCAAACTTTTATAGACAGCTATTTTAAAAGGTGTATCATTCTTTCCTAAATTTAGGAAGCTAAGCAAATGCATTTCTACTGGATGGACAGACTTTCCAGGTGAGTTGGCCCTCAGGTTCTAGTCTAACCTAGGTTCTCTAGGGTAACATGACATCTTGGCAATAGAACTATGCCTCTCACAGTGGTTCTACCACTGTCCCATAAGTCTAGGTCCTTTCTTGACTATGGATAATTGTGGGATATGGGGCCCTAGTACCTTACTTTCAGGACATGAAAGTTGTTTCATGTTTTATTGCCTCTTCCCTTTCAATGTCTTCCCTCAAGAAATCCCTCTACCTTCTATAGGCTTTCTCCCACAAATATTGAAGTTTATTTCACTTCTAGAAAATAATGGTTCTCAAAAAGATAGTAGTTTAGAATCCCAGCCCTTTACAACCTAAAACTTGTATACTACCTTCAGACCCCAGAAAGTCTAGACCCTAAAAATACGGTGACATTCACTCCCTCTCTGGAGACTTCATATCCTGCTCCAAATGCATACTTATCTCCACCGGGCAAGAGTTGGAGCAAATTATGCTATGACCTCAAATATGTAAGCTAGCATGGGAGAAGAAGAAGTAAGGATTGGGGTGGAGACTGAAACCAGAGAAACTAACTCAACAGAGAGGTCTGAAGGCAGGTCTAAACAACATATTAAGTCCACTGTGGTCCAGGAAGCCATTTTGTCCTATGTTACAACTCTAGAAATGGGGAGGGGGCAGCTTCAGGAGACAATCAACACTTGAAGTCAGGCAAATGTTTCCATTATGTCTATTTATGTAGAGGTCATTAATTAAGGTTGTCAAGAGAACAGGTAATAGGAAATTTCTCAACAGGAAAAGTTGAGAAGCTATCATATACCATGCACATCCAACCAGTTCAACAAGTGAGCCTCAACCCCTTCTTCTGTCATATGCCCTTCATTTGGGCAGTAAACTCAGCCTTATTATTTCAGTTTTTAAGACATCCAGAAGCAGGTGGTTCCAAAGTTATAAATTTAGCAGCTCAAAGCAATTGTCAAGGGCCTGGGATTTTTTCTTCTTTCCCCTCTGCTGCCATCCTTTATATGTTGATCTTGTCAGGGTTTTTTTTTTTATTTATTTTTTATCATGGCTGCAAGATGGCTGTAAGCATCACATTCTCACCAATACATATCAAGCAGCAGAAGAGAGGTGAATACCTGCTTCTGTCCATGTTAAAGTTGAGAAAAAATTTCCCACAAGGCTTCCAGCAAACATCGCATTACATCTTATTGGCCAGTGTTTCATGCTTAAAAAGATCACTGATGAGAGAAATGAAATAATTATGACTGGTTTACACCAGTCAACATTCACTCTCTGGGGTTGCAGGGGGCCCGTTGGTTTTTAAGCTTTCAAATACCTGAACAAAATCAGAATTCTATTAACAAGGAATAGAAGCAAGAATAGCTGTTGAATAGACAGTTTTAGCAGACACTGTTCGTGTCCCAACCATACCACATAGGTCTACTCTGAAGGACTCTCACACACTTGTTTCACTCTACTTGAAAGTGTTTTTTGCCTATGAGAGCTTGCTCTGCCAGCAGGAATCCTTAACTAATGAAGACAGAAGGTGATGGGTAAATACCCCAGCCTCCCCCGATTAACGGAGCATATTCCACACGATCTCCCAAAGACTCACCAGTGGAATGGTGCCCCACTTGCCCACAGTGGTAATACACTCATTCATGTACCTCATTGACTTTCCTCCTTTCAGTGTCTCACTTCTTCACAGTGCTCCCAGGGGTCACACCCAAATCACTGTCTTTGTTCTGCTTTTGTAAGAACTCAACCAGGTCAGCAGTCAACAATGTCTCCTGTCAGCTCAGGAGCTGCTCTTCTGTGATGTCTTACCTGGTCTCCAATAAAAAGTTACTTATTCCTTTGTATGACCACTATATTGTATAACCCCCTACTATAGCACACTTTAAGTGTGTTTATTTCCTTCTACACTGTCCTAGTCATTGCTACATTCATATTGTTGAGCATAGGTGCCTGGCACATAGTACATACTGACTAAATGTTGAATACATTGACAGAGTCCACTATGTAGTTTCTTACCTGGGGACTCCTCTCAAAAACCAAAATATCACAATCCTTTGTGCACCCCAGTCATGCCCCTTCCTTCTCCCTTTTGTTTTCATCACTTCCATTACTCTCTGATTCAGCTGCTGCCTCTGAGGTTTAATCTCTGAATTTCTCTAGGCTAGCAAGGTATTCATATGGGATAAATATGCTCTCTATAAGTGAATGTCCCTCAAGACATTTATTTTCTTTACCCATATTTCAGCATTCCCAATCTCCAAGACAGATCTTTTAACCTAAACATTGCCTCACAGCTGGCAGATCCTGTCCAGACCCACTGAACTCCAGCTCACTATGAAAGCCAATAATTCACGGGCCTAAAATATGGGCAGCAGGGCAGAGGGCTGCCCTTCTGCTGCTGCAAGGAAATTTTATTTGAGAAACTCTAATTCTTAGTGACATATTTAGTATATTCCCATTTTTTTCCTTAACTTTACTGCCTCATCAGTAAAACTGAAACTGCCTTCAAAAATTGAAAGAGAGTAGCTAGGAAATGAAAGTCACATGGATAGTGTAGTGGTTGCTATGTATTTGTCTTCCCCTTCCTCTTTAGTAATTCAAGTCTTATCAGAAAAAAATAAACAAAATAATAGTTACTGTTGTCAATAAAATAGATGCTAATTTCTGATGGAGAGTGACAGTTAAAAGGAGAAAAAATAGAAAACTTGGATCTTTGGGCAAAATTTGAGAAAGAGAGGAAGAATGAGATTTTCAGGCCAATGTGAAGCTAGAGCAATGCCAACATAACTACTGACATCATTGGATTAGAATCAGTGTATTAACAGCTGTCGTGGTGAAGTTGGCTTCTCAAACCGATATCCAGTTGGCATTTAGTTGGCTGCAGTAAACAGGAGCAATGAAAGTGGGGAGAAAGTGTGGGGCTGCATCAAGGGTCAGATAGAATAATCTGCAAGATGAGTGTGGCTCAAATATTACCCTTATGTCTTGCAAATGCTGGACATGGTGCAAGAAGAAACATGTTGCAATCAAGATTTCAATTCCGTTAACAGAGGCAGACTTATTGTGGAACTAAATTAAGCTTAAGTTTTAGGCTCCCTTCACTTATACAAGTCCCTCCTAAGGACCAGTACTTAATTTACATTCATTTTTTTTTCAAAAGGTCTCCCCAAATTATATGAGCTCCGAGCTCTAAAACACCTACATCTCTCCCTGCCAGTTAAATTTAATTTTTAAGGGGCTCCCAAAGGATATCAACCAACATTGTAATTAAATACCAGTTTAAAAGAGAGTGTGAAGGACTGAAATTCGGACAAACAAACAAATAAACAGATAAATGAACCATATAATTCAACAGGCACTTATAAACCCTGATCAAGAGGTTTAAGATGCTGTCTCTTTAAATGTATTGTATGTAATTGAGAAATCAAGACATAGGCACATAAAATAACTATTGCAATTAAAACTGAAAATGGGAATTATTCATTTAACTAATGTTTATTAATTATGAACTCTGTGCCAGGCACTGCACTAGGCACTGGGTAGCCAATATTTATTAAAACAGACATGATCAGCCTTCATGGAGCCTACAGTCCAGTAGGAAAGAAACATTTAAGAAGCAAATCAATGAATAAATGAATGAAAGAAATTTTTTAAAATTGTGAAAAGTTCTGTAAAAAAAAACCTATCAGGTTGCTGAAACAGAAATTGAAGAAGAAACCTCTTCTAGATTGGGTAGTCAGTGAAGGTCTCTTTGAGAAAGTGACACATCTAAAGGAGAGAATTATCAGCCAGGAAAGGAGATGAAAGGAAATACGTTATCGGCAGACATGTAAAGACCTGAGGTAGGAAATAGCTTGGCCTTATTAAGCAACAGAAGGGAAGCTATTGTGGGTAAATACAGTACGGGGCCAGAGATGAGATGAGGAAAAAGATCCTTGGTATATTCTGCTTGCAGACGGAGACTTTTGAGTATTTGCTGTATTACATTTCCTTTGTAACTTGGGAAGTGATGGGATTGGAAAACTGACCTTGGTTCTTAGATCACAGTAGTACAAGTAGCACAAGATCCAACCATTGTATTCCAAGAGATCGTTTATAAAGGTTAGTATAAAAGAAGAAAAATTAAGTATGTATTGTTTTATAAAGTTCTTATATTCTATTCTCTCTCTCTAAATAAAAGTATGTATCTTTGCTGGCTTGTGTATTTATTAAGTTAGAAAATGGTGAAAACCTACCTCTTAGTGTCCCACATAAGAAATATTGTAATTGTATACCAATGCTATCATTCATCTGGGTTATAAAAGAATGAGTAAGGCTGTACTCCACCCCATCTTTGGGAGAAGTTACCCCACTGACCTTAACCTTAACAGATGAAACTTATTTTATCTTCCCCTCAACAGAGGTGGAGTGGGACAGGAAGAACAATTGCAACTGTCCAGACTTCTGAAATAAAGAAAGAAAGCTTACCAGCTGAGGTCTGATGAACTGTATGGGTAAAATCTCATTACTCAGTATTAAGTTGGGTAAAAACAATAAATGGACTTTTGGTAAAAATATTTTCACTGACTTCTTTCTCTTGGAGTTTTAAATCCCCATTTTACTTCTTAATGAAAGAACCAATCAATTAGGACTTGACAAAGTATGTGGACAGGGGCCTGAATATACCTGGACTTGAAGCCAATGACTTGGAGACTGAATTTTGATTTTAATACAGTGGAAATCCATCAAAAAGTGTTAGCTTAGAAAATCATTTGGCCCAGTTCATGTTTTAAGAAGCTATATGCTTTAAGAAGTAGCACAGATAATAAATTCCATATTTATTAGAATTAATTAGAGATTAGTGTGTGCTGATCATGGAGAGGGGGACTTCTGAGTGGAGATAAAATGAGGACTTTAAATGATGGGTAAAATTAGATAAGCAGGGGAGAGAATAAGAAAAGGGAATTCATGGTAAGTGCAATGAAATGAGCAAAGCCTTTGAGTGGGCTGGAGTGGGAGAAGATAGGGAGTATGCCCACCTGACTGAGGTATATTAAGTTCTGATCAAACTGTAATGGACTCTGAACATCAGACGAGAAACATTTAGGTAATAGGAGACTCTAAAAATGTCATATGCATGATGTAATGGAAATAAATCTTCAGAAACACGAATTTGGTGGAAATGTGAAGAGAGGATCCATTTTAAAGTAGAGAAAGAAGTAAAAAAAAAAAGTAATATGAACAATCTGAGCAACAAAATACAGTCTGAAGTAGAATATACATTTCCTATTTTAGTTCCAGTTAAAACTTAGATAAACCTGGCAATGGTTGTGTTATTCTCTGATTATCAGGCCAGGGAGAAATAGAGAGCAAGACCAGGATAAATGCAGCTGGAACTAGGGTTAGCTGTAGGAGGAGACCCAAGGGAAGGTGACAAGAATCAAAATCACACTGAACATGGCAACTTGGGCTTGGATATGATTCAGTGGTATTCAGTGAGCCTAATATGGAAGGTGGGGTATGATGGCTGATGTCATGTATGTTCTGATATAATCATTAGTCAGCAGTGTTAGAGTCAGATATATGGTCCTAAGTGGGTGGGAATGAAGGAGAGGCACCAGAAAGAAGGAACACTGGCAGGCTGGGTCATTAATTAAAATCCATGATGGAAGTTAAGGAACTTAACACACTCAGTCATAATACAAGTACCCAAGGTTGCATTTTGGGTATTCTGACTGCAAGTAGGTAAAATGCTAATTAAATATCCCAGCCATTGGGGAAAGGGGGCACATAACACATTGCAAGCCTTGGTTCCAATGGTCTCTGGGCCTGGGAAAATCTGAGACTGCTTTTTTTTTTTTTTAAAGATTTTTTTGATGTGGACCATTTTTAAAGTCTTTATTGAGGTCGTTAAAATATTGCTTCTGTTTTTTATGTTTTGGTTTTTTGGCCCTGAGGCATGTGGGATCTTAACTTGCCGACTAGGGAGACCAGGGATCGAGCCTGCATCCCCTGCTTTGGAAGATGAAGTCTTAACCACTGGACCGCCAGGGAAGTCCCCTGAGACTGCTTAATGTAGGGAGGTGGTGTCTTCTCATGCAAAAGAGCCCAGGGACCTAGACTCACAGCCTGGGTTCTCTCTGCCACTTACTAGCTGGAGGACAAGTTATAAACCTCTCTGAACCTCACTTTCTTTTTCTAAAATATGTGGATACAAATATACCTAAATAGCATGGTTGCTAGGACAATGTAAAAGTGCTTGATATAGAAAATGATTTGTTAAATGGCAGCTTTAAAACAAAAAGTAATGATTAAAAAAAAGTAATGATGTCATTAGCAAAAACAGTCTGGAACTTATATAAACTGTTACCCTGAAGGACTTTTATACAACCTTAAATACCTATTCATTTCCCAAGTACTCTGAGATAAAGAGGTCATAAGGATAAATGAGTATCGTGCCTCTGCCTACTGGGCCACAAATGGGGATATACTGATGGTAAATAACAAGGAACATCAAACATAATGGTTCAGAATGTAGAGTGATTCCTTGGTGAGCCTGATCTTTATATTCACCTCTGGAACACTGCTATCTCATGGCATTTTGGAAAATGCTCAGAGTTCAAGGAAAAACTCTTATAAGCATCAGCTCCTTATGAAGACGTTTGAAAAATGACAGAGCATCAGGTCACTTTGCTGTTGGTTCAGAGCAAAACTGTTCCACGTTACTGAATCTGCACACGGAAAAACCCAGTATGCTTACAGGAGAAGAGGACTTTAAAAGACTGACATGCTACTTTTGGGTATCATGAAAGTAAACTTATGTTTAAAAGCAAAGTTATTACAGAAAAGAAATGGTGGGTATTTAGGAAATGATTTAGTACAGCTACTGAAAGCTCCTAAAAAATAAAGTAGAATTATACAGAGGGAATGTGATCCCACAGGAAAGAGAAGAGATTGTTTAAGAGAGAACTCCCTCCATGTGTTCATCTAGAACCTGTACTCCCACTGCCATAGCACTTACCATCCTAGAATGTAATTGACCATCTGTCTGTTTCCCTCATGAATTCACAAGCTCCAAAAGGAAGTCAGTCTAACTTGTTTACAGTTCTGGTTACAATCCCCAGGGTCTAGTGCAGTGTTTGGCACACAGTAGATGCTCAACAAATACTTGATATTAAGTAAATAATTAAGCTAGTACCATAGAAAACACTGTACATCCATATGGAAGATGATAGGTAAATACAAGGAATTTTGTAGGTGAAAAAAAGAAGAGAGGCAGTGAGTGCAGCACAGAGGCAGGCACATTTTAAAAAAATGTCCCAATGCTTCATGTCTAAAAATTGGGAAACCAACTTCTCCATCTGACCCTGATGAAAAAGAGAAGAGATAAAGAAATTCTAAGTTGTAGGTGAGTATATATATTAAACTTTAAATTGTGAACATAGTGGCTAGGAATCAGATTCAAGGTCAATTTACAGTGAAAATAGTTGTCATTTTATTTAGTTTATAACTTAAAAAGGTAAATACCATTGGTTGTTTTATATTTAGGATCCAGTTTTGGAAAATTTTATATGAAAAGGAGAAAGAATCTTCCAGTAAAAAATTAAAATGTAATCAGGAACAGTAAAAACAATACAGTTGTTAATTCAGCCCTGAAGAAGACAAGACTCCAGGTCCAAAAGCCTCACAGACTAACTCCGACAAATGTGACCCACGGGAGATGTAGGATGACCTGGAGGTGTTGGAATTGGATGTACATATCTATCGCTCTATGTTACAGCTAGATGATTTAGGAGACCCCAAAGCTAATGAATATTACAAGCAACTAGAAACTCCCTTGACAGCCATGTATACATGTGTAAAATAACAAAGAATCTGAATGCAAGTGTTTGTACTTCATCACTCAGTCTGAAATTCTATCCAATTCATTCAAGCCCAGAGAAATGTGCAGCTTTAGCAAAAATCACTCCCTTCCTTGAAACAAAATATTAATGTTACCACTGATGCACCCACTTTTCTAGGCATTCTTCATTTCAGATGTTCTTAATAGAACTCTGACACTGCATCCAATCAATCCATATTAAAGGGCCAGCAATAGGATTTGACATTTCTTCTGGAAAATTACGCGTGCTAATATAAAATCTGGGCATTTGCCACAATGTTATTTTGTGTTAAGTGAAAACTGCTGCTTAAGAAAACAAAAAAATTTTGCCTGAAGAAAATTTGGAACTTTTTATCCAGCTTAATTTGATATTGAAATTCAAAAAATGAGGCCGGATAAATATATTGCTTTTTCTATGCTGACATTAAGGCATCAAGTGAAACTACTTTTGCTGTTTGTGTCCTTGTGTTTTCTGTGTACAATTTATCTCATATTAAGATTAACTTTAGGGATTTCCCTGGTGGTGCAGTGGTTAAGAATCTGCCTGCCAATGCAGGTGACACAGGTTCGATCCCTGGTCTCGGAAGATCCCACAAGCTGCAGAGCAACTAAGCCCGTGCGCCACAATTACTGAATCTGCACTCTAGAGCCCACAAGCCACAACTACTGAGCCTGCATGCCACAACTATTGAAGCCTGTGCGCCTAGAGCCCGTGCTCCACAACAAGAGAAGCAACCACAATGAGAAGCCTGTGCACCACAACGAAGAGTAGCCCCCGCTTGCTGAAACTAGAGAGAGCCCACGCACAGCAGCAAAGACCCAACGCAACCAAAAATAAGTAAATAAATTAATTTTAAAAAATAGATAAGGAACAAGCATATCTAAAAATAAAAAGATTAACTTTAAAACAATAAACTTTTTGAAAGTAATAAAATTTAGCTTGAGGGAAAAACTGTCAGTTAAACTTTGGCTGGACTGGGCTAATTGGACAACCAGACATATTACAGTCTCTTTCTAGAAAGACTGTAGTTGTATTGTGGATAGTTTATATCTTCTCCTAAAATATGAAATATTATTATATAATAGCAAGAATAATTGAACTCATTAACTTCAGTCTGATATAATGGATGTCTTTAATGTTAGAATCATCATGTTCAAGATTTGGACATTTAAAAAGGCATTGAATACTTACTGTAGCCCTACTTCTTTAATAATTATATTCCATAATATATACTGATTTGTATTGGCCAAAATCTGATTGCTAATACCATTAATTCAATCCAATCCATGTTTGTTCAGTTTTTTTACAAGACAAAAAGACAAATTCAAAAATCTCATATTGGCAAAGTCACATTTAATAATAATAGACTAGATGAGCATGAAAGTTCAAAAGTTATAGGCATCAACACTCCATGCTCTATGACAATTAGCTGGCCGGAGAGATTCTAAGTTTTGCTTGGACCTCCCTAGCCTCTCCTTTTCTACCCAAGCCCCTGAGTTTAGATAGCTGCAGAAATTGGTCAGGGATCATCTTCTTTTCTTTGTCTAGGCTCTCTCCCTAGGTAATCTTACCCCCATACAGGGCTCTACAAAACTTCTACAGCACAGGCCACTCACCCAATCTACAACCGCCTTTCACAACTTCACTTGGATGTTACATGTCCGTTTTAGAATCTATTCTCGACAGAGTCATATTTCAAAAATATGAACGAGATCATACTTATTTTCTGGTTAAATTTCTTCAGTGACTTCCATTTCTCTTATACTAAAATTCAAATTCTTTACCATGGTCTAAAAGGCCCTGCCTGATGATTTCTTTCTATTTCTTCATGTCCTCTCTCATAGCTGTTCTGGTTTTCTTTCTTTTCCTTGCAGGAACTAAATCTTTACTCTTTTCAGGCCTTTACACTAGCTCCTGGACTGCTCTGCTTTTCCTGCAGCTGTTCCCCTGTGCTGCTTACCCTCAAGTCAAGGACCAAAGACCACCCTCTCAGAGGCTTTCTTTGACCACCTCCCTAAAGTCTCTTTTCCCATTTGCTCTCCTCCTCACCCAGCTATTTTTCATCTTAGTACTAATGACAATCTGAAACTATCTTCATTTTGAAATGTTTTGACTTCTATAAATGCACTTTTGTTTTCCCACCCTTCCTAGTTGTGTCCTACTCCCTCTTCAGCTAGCGGCCTCCAGTGTCTCAGGAAGGATTAGGGTTGCTACAGCATGAATGCGAGGAAAAGACAGAATCAGGGTTCTGCCTATTTCAGTGACAGCAGTTAGGAAACACGAAGCCTTTTGATTTTATAAGAGCTTTTTAAAAAGAAAAGGGTTTTTCAAAAATACAACCTACTGAATGGGAGAAAATATTTGCAAATGATATGATTGATAAAGGATTAATATCCAACGTATATAATAGCTCATGCAACTCAACATCGAAAAAATAAACCACCTGATTAAAAAATGAGCAGAAGAACTGAATAGACATTTTTCCAAAGAGGAAATGCAGATGGCCAACACATGAAAAGATGCTCAACATTGCTAACCATCAGGAAAATGTGAATCAAAACCACAATGAGATATAACGTCACAACTGTCAGAAAGGCTATCATCAAAAAGAACACAAATAACAAATGTTGGCCAGGATGTGGAGAAAAGGGAACTTTCCTACACTGTTGGGGGAATGTAAATTGGTACAGCCACTGTAGAAAACAGTATGAAGTTTTCTCAAAAAACTAAAAACAGAACTACCATGTGACCTGGCAATTCCACTCCTGGGTATATATCTGAAAAAAACAAAGAACACAAATTCGAAAATATACATGCACCCCAGTGTTCATAGCAGCATTACTTCCAATAGCCAAGATATGGAAGCAACCTAAGTGTCCATCAAAAGATGAATGGATAAAGATGTGGTGTACACACACACACACACACACACACACACACATACACACACATACACACACAATGGAATACTACTCAGCCATAAAAAGAACGAAAATTTGCCATTTGCAGCAACATGGATGGAGTTGGAAGGCATTATGCTAAGTGAAATGAGTCAGACAGAGGAAAACAAATACTGTATGATATCACTTATATGTGGAATCTAAAAAAATACAACAAACTAGCGAACATAACAAAAAGGAAGCAGACTCACAGATACAGAGAACAAATTAGTGGTTACCAGCGTGGGGGAGGGGCAACATAGTGGGAGAGTGGGAGGTACAAACTATTGGGTGTAAGATAGGCTCAAGGATGTATTGTACAACATGGGGATGTAGCCAACATTTTGTAATAACTGTAAATGGAAAGTAACCTTTAAAATTGTATAAAAATTTAAAAGTTAAAAAAATAGTAATAATAAAAAAAGAAAAGTGTTTTTGAGGAGGAAAATTTCTTTTCCTAAAATTCTGAAGGAGTTTCAGTTTATCCATACATGATAGTTTTAAAAGAAAGTAGATTGAAAAGTATTGGTGTTGTAGAAAATGAAGCATTGTGGAAAGTATAAATGAGGATTAAGTGGGGTAGAGGTGAGGAGCTTTAATTAATTCGACCATTCTCACAGACTGAAGGCCACTCCCCCGGCCTCTAATAGAGACTCAGAGACTTTCTGGGATTGACTTTTAGCTTTCCTGTCTACTAGCTGAGAGTCTTTGAGCCAGATGCCCTAGTTATTTTTTCCATAAAATTAGGATAATAATATTTCTTACCTCATAGACTCTTGAGGATTAAAGTAGTAGTTAATACATATAGAGCAATTAGAACAGTGTCTAACACATAGTAAGAGCTCAGTATTCACTAGTTTTCATTAACATCTATATAACAACCTCTCATTCATTGTTTAAAATTGTTTAGGCCTCATCTTCTCTCTGAAGACTTTAAGGTTATCCCTTTTCTAACACCTCCTCCCCTAATAACGTACTCAAAGTATTTGCACCTCTGTTCTTTGTAACTACTTGAATTACTCAGTCTCATGAAGAAATTTACTGCCTATCCAAAATTGGTTAACTAGATAAAGATAGGTTAAATTTTTCTCAATTACTTCCAATTCCTTTTAAAGGAACAAAGGTTTCTGTAGTGGTAATTTCTTAGAAATATATTTAAATAAAATTGTGGATTTGTAGAATTTTAAATTACAGGTAGTTTATTTTCCCAAAGGAACTTTATCAGGCACACTGTTAACTTAAGTTTTAAAAAAAGAGCTCAGAGGAGAATTTATATGCTATTCTCAAGCATTAAACTTTTATAAACTAAAAATTTCTCTAAGTGATTTATTACTGGGAGGGGCAGTATACCCTTCTTACATTCTGAATCTAATATTAATGTCCTCATCATATACTTATGGCATTATTATTATAAGAACATGAAATCATATCCCAATTATTCTCAATTGCATGTTGCCATGACTTCTTCCCTCTGAGAGATTGCGTGACTTAAAAGTATATCACATTCACTGTGGGAACTTCTAGAAATCACACTAATTAAGTGCACATGGAAAAATTAGTTAGCATTCCAGGGTTGCTTCATAGGCTATACTTAGATAACAGATTAGCACAAATGGAGCAAGAACAGTAAAATAAACCATAAGTCAAAGAAATGATAAATTATAAACCTGTGCCCTACGTACCTTCTACCTTACAAGATTGCTACTAATTATTTATTGTATAGAGGCTTTTAAAAATACATGTTGAATCAATAACTACTATTTCTGGAATCCTTTATAATTTGTCTAACAGATTGCTATTGATATATATCAGAAAACAACTCTGGAGATTAAGCTTCTAATCATCAATGAGAGTGATTCAGCTGTAATTTAAATCTGCAAACAATAAATCTATTTTGGTAAAATGATGAATTTCATCTTTAGTCCTAGAAGTTAACATATCAATGATCTAAATAGTTTTATTAATATAATTAGGATCTTTTGTCTTTGTTTAAGAAACACTTTCTCTTTCCCACCTTGGTGTTTCCTTTCTGCATCAAAGCTCCCCTAAATCTAAGCTTATGCCCCAAACTTCCCAAACTAAATGTCAACAAAACTATAATGCTTTTCAATTTAGTTCTCACAAAGTGGGCCAGTTTAATGTAAAAATGTTAATTTGTCTTTTTTTACCCATCCCCCTCCTCCACCCTGACAATGCCCACTCCTGCTATAGAGGTCTGTCCTTCAATGGTCTTTAGCCTCTATTTTCTCATCAACCTTTACCTGTCTTGCGTTCCATTCCCTCAGGGCTTTAGAGTGATGATTAGATCATCTGAGAAACTAATTTGAGTTAATGTAATGTATTGAAGTAGTACTGCCTATGGTCATATGATAGGATGGATATAAAACACAGAATCTGAGTATATATGAGCTCAGAAGGCACAGATCATCAGTTACCAGGCATGGGAACTGGAACCAGCCGGTCAGATTCTACCACGATTAGGAAAAAACTTTGTTTCTGGTTTGTTTTATAGCTTATGGTATATATTTTAAGTTTTGGTACTTTAAAGAAAATAAATTTAATGACTAGTAAACTCCTTCAGTTAGAGAACACAATGTTTAAAAAAATCTCATGGAGGACTTCCCTGGTGGTCAAGACTCCACACTTCCAAT
This sequence comes from Monodon monoceros, assembly GCF_005190385.1. Taxonomy (NCBI): domain Eukaryota; kingdom Metazoa; phylum Chordata; class Mammalia; order Artiodactyla; family Monodontidae; genus Monodon; species Monodon monoceros. Next base: position 26,392,297 of record NW_021703770.1, on the reverse strand, counting down.
GCAGGGGGCACAGGTTCGAACCCTGGTTGGGGAAGTTCTGCATGCTGCGCGGCGCGGCCAAAAAAAAAACTCATGGAATAAATAGGTGTTATTGGAACTAAAATTTAATGAATTATAATTAAGTGGCTATTGTAATACATGCCTTCTCATTAGATATTACTTTCCTTGAGCGTATTCTGACGCACCAACCTAAAGGCCAAGTGACTTCATTCTTCCTAGAATGGCAATTTTCCAGCATAACACACCCTGGAATGTATTATTGTGGTTTTAAAATGGTCTGTATAGTGGCAAATTTGTCATAATTAATACGTTTTGCAGAAAATAATAACGTGCCTATTAAAGTATTAAGTGAAAATTTTCCTAAGTGCAAGTGTTAACATGTGTGAGGATTTATATATATATATATAACATATAATTTAATATATATATTAAATATATATATTTATATATATATAACATAATTTAATATACTTTATTAATTCATATGATTTTATATATAATTATATATGTATATATAATTTAAAACTCATCTCAACTTTTTCCGGCTTTAGTTCATACATTTTTCTCCATGTAACTTATTTAATTGGTGTCCTCCTTCTTAAATATAAAACTTCTGAGGAGACTGATGGACCAAAAATAAGGTAAATGCAGTCTTCATGAACTTAAAAAGCAAATAAACTAACAGCTACATTAGTAAGGGTAGGGAGTAACAGGTGACTTCTCACGCTACTAGGGAAGATGTACATTGCTTTTTTTTTTTTCTGGAGGTCAATTTGGTCTTCAGAGCAAATGCCTTAAAATTGTACACACTTTTTCTATCTAAAAATTCCCCCTTCTAGAGATTTATCCTAAAGAAATAATTAGAAAAAAGTATAAATTTGCATATACAGGAATGTTCACTGTAGCACTGTATATCGTATTAAAATAATGCTAATCATCTAAAAGTATAAAAAGAAGAACTTGATTAAATATATTATGGTATATAGCTACAATGAACAATTCATACTTTAAAATTATTATGCAGGTTACATATATTAACATGGGAAATATTTACATGTGTTCAGTGAAAAAAGTCAGATTATAAATATTATATAAAGTATAACCAATATGTATTTTAAAAATATGAATTTATATGTGAACCTCTGTGTACGTGTGTGTATGCACTTTCTCATGCATGAAAAACGTCTACATTTACAGCACTGTGTATGAATGTCCCATGATGAAGAAAATGTTCTGAATCTCTGCTGACCAGTACAATAGTCTCTAGCTGCTTGTGGCTGCTGAGCGCTTGAAGTGTGGCTAGGGCAACCGAGGAACTGAATTTTTAACTTTATTTAATTTTAAATACCACATGTGGCTAGTGTCTACCATACTGGGCAGCACAGATCAGGAAGGGTATATACCATGACACTAACAGTGGTTATGATTTACTGTTATTTTCTTTCTTTTGCCTTTTCAATTTCTAAGGTTTCAAGTGAACATATATTACATATGTGATGAGAAAAGAATAAGGGTTCCTTTTTGAGAAGTCAAGGAGAGAATTCAAGCTTAGGTCTCAGAGTTTAATAACCCGGATTTGAGTACCAGTTCTGCTATTTATTGGCTACATTAATTATTCCTTGAAATTTCTAAGCCTGTGTAATACCTGCAACATCTCTTCTGTTATTACCACTTCATGGTGTTTTTTTTTTAATATAAATTTATTTATTTTTGGCTGCCTTGGGTCTTCGTTGCTGTGCCTGGGCTTTTTCTAGTTGCGGAGAGCGGCAGCTACTCTTCGTTGTGGTGCGCGGGTTTCTCATTTCAGTGGTTTCTCTTGCTGCAGAGCATGGCCTCTGGGCGCACGGGCTCAGTAGTTGTGGCACGTGGGCTCACGGGCTTAGTTGTGGTTCATGGGCTTAGTTGCTCTGCAGCATGTGGGATCTTCCCGGACCAGGGCTGGAACCCATGTCCCCTGCTTTGGCAGGCGGATTCCTAACCACTGCGCCAGCGGGGAAGTCCCCATTTCATGGTGATTTTGATTAGATTGTTTAATATTTGTGACCAATATATTTCTAAATGGAAAAACTTAAGAGTAAAGCATCCTTTCTTTACCTTGGAATTTATGTGGAGAATGAAACAATGGAGAAAAAAATGTAAGAATCCTGAAACTGACTATGATCATAATGTTGCTGAAACAGGAAATAAAACTAAAAGATTACACAGAGTGAAAGAGTGGCCACATTTACCAAAAGCAAATGAAATTATGTGAGACATTTATTAGATGAAACCTTTGGCATACGTCTTATAGTTAACCATTAACCATTTTAATATGGCATAATAAAAATAAAAACATTTGTCTAAGAATATCTCACTGATCAGATGAGTTATCCAAAACATTAATAGAAACCATGCACTGTCATTTAATTAAATTTCACTATTAAATTTTAAAATCCACGACTATGCAATAAAAATATAAAATTTTGTATGCCCAGTATGTAATAACATGGTAGTCAAAAAGTAGTTCTCTGTTTTAAGAGATTGGTAAAGCATCTTCTTAAGATAATATTTATAAATTCAGGAGAACCCTACTTAAAGAGCTCTTAATTCAATGAAAAGGGTCAATGCTTCATGAGGTCAATAGAAATGCTCTGATGACAGTACTTTTAAAAATATAGCAACACTTTAAAAGCATTTACTTAGAAATCAGATGAACACAGAATTATGAATTTTATATTCATACATGAAATCAGGCATGGAGTATAATGGTACTTGGAAGCTAACATTAAAAGAGACTCAAAAGGCTCTGTCCCTAAGATGTCCATAGGGAATAATGTTTTTAAAGACTACTGAATGTATATTAGGATATTCTTGTAGGATTCAAATGAGATGCCAGGGACTTCCCTGGTGGTCCAGTGGATAAGACTCCGTGCTCCCAATGCAGGGGACACGGGTTTGATCCCTGGTTAGGGAACTAAGATCCCACATGCTGCATGTCACATGGCGCGGGCAAAAAAAACCCAAAAACAAATGAGATGCCAAAAGAAATACACTAAAATTACACAGAAAAATAAAAGACATAGAAAGATGTTGATTAAACATATTAAGTATGAGAAATAAAAAGAATATTGCAACTATACTAATGATTAGATTGAAGTGTTAATACTTACTTTTAACCTCTGTTTTAGACAAACTCATTTGTGACCTGATCACTTAGGTAGCTACAAGGATGAAAGACCAAAGATGACATTGAAATATATGAGGAAATAGATATTTTTTTAAACTGAGAGGTTTCTAATTTATAAATTCCAATTCTTTCTTCTATGTTTCTTAAGGAATTAACTGAGGTCGTGATCACAAGCCACTAAATAATAACTATTTTCAAGACCCGGGGAGACTTGCCAGATATTAATGGGCTAGATTATAAGTGCAAATAACTACAAGGATGGAAAATAACAATGTTATTGAGTCATTTGTTGAGATGTCAATTGTTGAGACGTGCATGGATCTAGAGACTGTCATACAGAGTGAAGTAAGTCAGAAAGACAAAAACAAATATCGTATATTAATGCATGTATGTGGAACCTAGTAAAATGGTACAGATGAACCAGTTTGCAGGGCAGAAGTTGAGACACAGATGTAGAGAACAAACATATGGACACCAAGGGGAGAAAGCAGTGGGGAGTGGTGGTGGTGGTGTGCTGAATTGGGCGATTGGGATTGACATGTATACACTGATGTGTATAAAATTGATGACTAATAAGAACCTGCTATATAAAAAAATAAAATAAAATTCAAAAAAAAGAAGCTATAGATTCATAACATCAACTACATAACTCAGAAAATATTGATACATATTTCAAAGAAATAGATTTATAGTCATTTACAGACCATGGATTAAAAAAAAACACCTCAAAACAAAAAAACAATTTGGCCCTTTTTCTTTCTTTGAATGTTATTAAAAATGACCACAGCAATTATTTCTAAGTTCTTGCATTTGAGCAAGAGATAGCAATATTATAGTGCTTTGTAGCTTATAAAATATTTTGCAGATCATCTTTGTAGTTTTACCATAAAACTATGAGTTAAGATTGATGAAGATGAGAATTTTACAAATGAGAAAGCTTAGAGAAATTAGTAAATTTTCTAAAATAAGTGGCATTAGTGGGACTTGAACCTAGGTTTCCTGATTTTAAGGCTGGTCTCCTGGCCTTTATGATCACTCCGAGGCAGAATCAGAACAAGTACATAGATGTTTATTGATCCAAATAACGTTTCCTTTATGCATTCCCAGAACTAGGGGATGAAGCCCTGACAAATCTTTTCTCTTCATCACTACCCTCCCTCCCTTCCGAATAGCAAAGGCAGTATGGCTCCTTCCTGGTACCCAATTATTCCTGCTTTGAGGTAGGCATGCATGCCCTTCTGTTTGGGATACAGCACATCATTACCATATACTTAAAAAATAAACTCCAGTCTAGACCTGCTGATTCTTTTAATAACATGCAATATCAAACCCACATATAAGCATTATTATAAACTGCTATCTGAAAGGTGAGGAAACTATTGTCCCAGGGACAGCAAATCATTAGATCCCTGTAATTACTTAGTTGTAAAGCAAAACATGTAACAGGAAAGAGATATTTGGTGTGTCACTTCCAATTGTCTGGTTCTTCTTCTCTCCTGAGAATTCTTATACTAAAACGAACAAGCCCTTCACACCAGGCAAATTAAAACTCAGTCTGTGATAGATCAATAAATTATCTGTGGCTACATAACACTAGCACAGACAATAAGTTTGGGACTCTCCAAGTCAAAATAAAATATAAGGTAAGGCTGCATTGACTATTGTGTGTGTGTATGTGTTTTCAACAATTATAACCTGCTTTCCATGAGTCCACAGAAATGTTTGTACTCCCTTTGGAACAAGTAACCCTTAAACCCAGATATTGATCTCCACGATTTCTCACACCGTTGAAGCCTTCCTACGTGCATAATGGGCACATGGAAGGAATTTCATAAAAGCTATTTCCAACCTGTAAAATCATTTAAAATACTAAGCATGTTGGTGTTGAGGAACACCTTTTAATTCAGTCAGGCTTCTCTGCAGGGTAAGGTTAAAATCTGGTGAATCTGAGCTGTGAAAACAACTGCTCTTTATAATTCTGACAGAATGTACATCATTTTCCTTATCAGGTAAAAAAAAACCCAAAGTAACTTAATCATGTTTTAAACAAGGCATCTTAATTTTCATGTTAATATTTGTAATATCACTAACAGTGACTTTGAAAGAGTAAGCGTACAATAAATGTAGAATTCATGTTCAAATTAATATATGAATTAGTTTTTAATTTTGAGTATTTCTTGAGCATTTATTATGTGCTTGGCATTAAGCTAAGTGCTTTCTCTACATTATCTTGGTTACCTCTTATTAATAATCCTATGGGTCTAAAAAGGATTACGTCCATGTTATACATTTATTTTCTATATTAGCATTTCCCAGTATGTTCCATAGGTCATTAGTTCTAAAAAATATTCAATGAAAAAGAGGGCTCTGTGGTTGAAATCTGTATCATTGTTCCTCTTGGGGATTTAACACATACCTTATAAAGGATATGAGAGTTAACAACATTAATGGCCTGAAAAAGAAAACCAATATGATCTTTTCAATAGCTATGAAAAAATAATTTGACAAAATTCAACATCCAGTCATGATAAAATTTCTCAGCAAACTAAGAATAGAAGGGGACTCCTTCAACCTGATAAAGGGAATTTACAAAAAACCTAGAGTTACCTATCATATTTAATGGTGAAAGAATGAATGTTCTCTCCCTAAAATCACCACAAGGTAAGGATGTTCCCTTCACTACTTCTGTTCAGCACTGTCCTGGAGATTCCAGCCAGTGAAACCAAACAGGCAAAACAAATACAATTAATCCAGATCAGAAAGTAAGAAGTAAAACTTTCTTTATTCATAGATGACATGATTGCCAATTTAGAAAATCCTACAGAGTCTACAAAAAAGTCACTAGAACTAATAAGTGAGTACAGTAGACCTGCAGATAGGATATCAATTATATTTCTAAATACTAGTAACAAACAATTGCAATTTTAAATTAAAAGAAGTCATTTACAATAGCATAAAAACATAAAACACTTTGGGACATATCTTTTAAAAATGTAACTTATTTGTATGCTGAAAACTACAAGACATTAAAGAAGTTAAAGAACACCCAAATAATACCAAATTCATGGATTGGAAGCTCAATATTGTTAAGATGTCAATTCTCCCAAAATTTACCTCTAGATTAAACAAAATCCCAACTAAATCCCAACAGACTTTTCTTTAGAATTAACAAGCTGATTTTAAAATTTTTATGGCAATGCAAAGGATCTAGAGTAGCCAAAATCATTCTGGAAAAGAACAAAACTGGGGGACTCAACGACTTGATTTCAAGATCATAAAGCTATAAAGCTATAGTAATCAGTGTGGCATTGGCCTACAGATAAACACATAAATAAATAGAACAGGATAGTCTAGTTGATTTTTGACAAAAGCAATCCAATGAGGAAATTTAATTTTCAACTGTTTTCAACTGCTTGAAAAGGCTATATACTCTTTTCAAACAATTACCATATGACCGAGCAATGTCTCTCAAAAAGGAATAAAAATATATGTCCACACAAAGACCTGTTCACAAATATTCATAGCAGTGCTGTTCCTAATGCTATAAAAACTGTAAACAACCCACCAATCACTGAAAGGATAAACAAGTTGTGGTACATGTATGCAATTTAATACCACTCAGCAATAAAAAGGAATTAATTACATGCATGATACATGCAACATCAAGATGAATCTAAAAACATTATGTTAGGTAAAAGAAATCAGACACAAAATGCTACAAACTGTATGATTATATGCCATCCTGAAAAGGACAAAATTATAGAGACAGAAATCAGATTAGTGTTTGCCATGGGCTGAGGCTGGGGGGAAGGGAATGACTGCAATACAGATGGAAGAACTTTTTGGAGTTATAAGAATGTTCTATATCTTTAAAATTTTTTTTTTAAATTGAAGCATAGTTGCTTTACAATACTATATTAGTTTCAGGTATAAACCACACTGATTCAATGTTTTTTTTTTTTTTTTTTTGTTTGTTTTTTGCGGTACGCGGGCCTCTCACTGCTGTGGCCTCTCCCGTTGCGGAGCACAGGCTCCGGACGCGCAGGCTCAGCGGCCATGGCTCACGGGCCCAGCCGCTCCGTGGCATGTGGGATCCTCCCAGACCGGGGCACGAACCCGTGTCCCCTGCATCGGCAGGCGGACTCTCAACCACTGCACCACCAGGGAAGCCCTGATTCAATGTTTTTACAGATTATACTCCATTTAAAATTGTTATAAAATATTGACTATATTCCCTGTGCTGTACCATGTGTCCTTATAGCTTATGTATTTATTTTATAAATGGTAGTTTGTACCTCTTAATCCCCTTTCCGTCTTTCCACTGGTAATCATTAGTTTGTTCCCTATATCTGTAAGTCTGTTTTATCTATTTGTTTGTTTTATTTTTTAGATTCCACATGTAAGTGATATCATACAGTATTTGTCTTTCTCTCTCTTATTTCACTTAGCATAACACCCTCTAGGGTATCAATGTTACAAATGGTAAAATTTCATTCATTTTTTACGGCTGAGTAATATTCCAAGGTGTGTGTGTGTGTGTGTGTGTGTGTGTGTGTGTGTGTGTGTATACATATCACCTATCTTCTTTACCCATTCATCTGTTAATGGACACTTAGGTTTTTCTATATGTTGGGTATTGTAAATAATGCTGCTATGAACACTGGGGTGCATGTATCTTTTTGAGTTAGTGTTCTCATTTTCTTCGAATATATACCTAGAAGTGGAATTGCTGGATCACAATGTAGTTCTATTTTTAGTTTTTTGAGGACTCTCCATACTGTTTTCCATAGTGGCTGCACCAATTTACATTCCCACAAACAGTGTACTAGGGTTCCCTTTTCTCCCCAACATTTGTTATTTGTGGTCTCTTTGATGATAGCTATTCTGGAAAATGTCCTATATCTTGGTCACGGAGTGGTTAGACAACTGCGTACATTTGTCAAAAATGGTAGAACTATACATTTAAAAAGGGTAAATTTTACTGCAGGTAAATTAAACCTTAATGAATCTAACCCAAGCAAAAAAAGGTCTCTCAGAATTACTTTAGTAAGAAACTGGTTTAAATATATTTATTTTTAACATCTTTATTGGAGTATAATTGCTTTATAATATTGTGTTAGTTTCTGCTGTATAACAAAGTGAATCAGCTATATGTATACATATATCCCCATATCTCCTCCCTCTTGCGTCTCCCTCCCACCCTCGCTATCCCACCCCTGTAGGTAGTCACAAAGCACAGAGCTGATCTCCCTGTGCTATGCGGCTGCTTCCCACTAGCTATCTATTTTCCATTTGGTAGTGTATATATGTCCATGCCACTCTCTCACTTCGTCCCAGCTTACCCTTCCCCCTCCCTGTATCCTCATTCTCTACGTCTGCATCTTGATGGTTTAAATATTTTTTAACTTAAAGTTTTCTAAGATTATTTTTTACTGAAAATATCTTGCAACTTCTTTTCTCATCCTATAGAAGTCTTTATTATGCTCTACACTATATATATGAGATATATATTTATATCTTATAATGTATTTTAAATATATTTATATTTTATAAATAGTTATGTACTTTTATATTTATAGTATAGAAACGAAGGAAACTTTCTTAAAGTTAATTTTGAGGACCATAGACATAATAGAGACAAAACATTGTATTAGAGAGACTAATAGGACTCAAATCCTAATGGAGACTCAAACGTCCATGTGTTTGAGTACTACCCCTCAGAGAAGCAGTATAGAAGAGTTCCCAGAAGAAAAGTGTTTCACATTTAAATAATGTCTATTATTAGATACTGCAATAGCTGTTGAGAATACAAAGTTCAAAGACAGATTCTTGCCCATAGGTTGCTCAGAAATAAATGTGGGAGATAGCCAAGTCAACTGTTATTGAAAATTCAGCATGATACATACAGTGTTATAGGTGTTTACACAGTGATAAGGAAGCACTTAAGAGGCTCATACAGTTCTAATTCAGAGCGGGGCAGTCACGGAATAGCTCAAGGAAGGGTTCCTTGGTGATGCCTGGGTTGAATTTAGCTGGGCATAGAATGTGGGACAGGGAGAGGAAGGAGCACTGCAGCAGCAGAAGCATGAGATTATATTATCGATATCTTTGAGAGAATATTCAAGTGGTTCAGTATTGTTGGGATACAAAGAGTTTGTGGAGATTTTAATCAGGGGAATGATGTCAGATTTAAGTTTTACAAGGAAATTCTAATTGCAATGTGGAGGTTACTGAAGAGGTAAGACTAAAACAGAGAAACCAGTTAGGAGGCCCTTGTGGTCTCTGAGGTGGGAAATAAATAGGGTGTAAACTTGGTAGTGGTAATGGACATGGAAAAGAGAAAACATATGATAGAAATATTTAGAAGGTAGATTTGATATTATTTGAAGACTGAGTGGACATTGAGAGTGAGGAGAGATTGAAGGAGAGATTCTTTCTGGGTTTTGTTAAGAAAACATTTAAGTGTTGTTCCAGATAAGAATCCTTCTCAAATTACTAGCATGACACATAAAACAATATTTATACATTATTATTTCTTACAATCCCCTGCAGTATGAAAAAGGCAGGAGATTCTCAAAAACTGCTTAACCAATGAAAGAATTAGAATAGTAGAGAATTAAATGTTCATAATTTCAGATTTTGGGAATAGGCAGATGAGAGAATTTTTTAAATAGAATTTCAAGAAACTGTAATTGTTTCCAAGGCCCAGAAAGTACAATTCCCTCCAAAGCTGTAATTGTCAAAACATATGAAAGATTTTATAAGATTAAAAGCTCAGTATCTTACTTTTGATACCTAAAGTATGTTAAAAATTTGAAGATAGTTAATAATAAAAAATATGAAGCTCTTTTAGTGATATCAAAGTTACTTAGGTGCACTATTTCTTTAAATCTTTTTTTTTTTTTTTTTTGCGGTACGCGGGCCTCTCACTGTTGTGGCCTCTCCCGTTGCGGACCACAGGCTCCGGACGCGCAGGTCCAGCGGCCATGGCTCACGGGCCCAGCTACTCCGCGGCATGTGGGATCTTCCCGGACCGGGGCACGAACCCCGACTCTCAACCACTGCGCCACCAGGGAAGCCCTCTTTAAATCTTTAAAAATATTTTAATTTGTATTTTTCTTATAAAGAACTGCTGTAATTTCCTATTGCTATTTTTTTAACATCTTTATTGGAGTATAATTGCTTTATAATATTGTGTTAGTTTCTGCTGTATAACAAAGTGAATCAGCTATATGTATGCATATATCCCCATATCTCCTCCCTCTTGGTCTCCCTCCCACCCTCCCTATCCCACCCCTCTAGGTGGTCACAAAGCACTGAGCTGATCTCCCTGTGCTATGCGGCTGCTTCCCACTAGCTATCTATTTTACATCTGGTAGTGTATTTATGTCCATGCCACTCTCAATAGATTTTCCCTCGAAAAAGCATTTGCATGATTTATATACATTTAACAAAAGTAACTCAGTAAATTCTCCACCTTACTGTTCACACTCATTGATCTTTTCCATTCCGTTCAAATGCCCATTCTTATTCTTATCCTTCTTATGTTTAGTTGAAGATCTCACTTCCCAATTTACCAACGAAATAAAGACATCCAGCCTGAACTCCCTCACTCTCCTCTGTCCCTCCCAAACTACTGGAAGGAATTTTTCCTTCATGGAAAATGATTTCTAGTGAAAAGTGATTGACTTTCAGGTATATTGCACACACACAAAAAACTAAATATGAACCTTCCTAGTGTTGTGATATACGAGTTGAATATTGATTTAAAACTTGAGCTGGATTTACAACCTGACTTTGACTTATTCAATTACAGATAAAGAAACTAAGGCCCAAAGAGGTTCAATAACAGTCCACTGTGACCAAATAATTTTCTTCACCTTAAAAGGTCCATTCTAGTTCTAAAAATCTATTATCCTATGATTAAAAAGAAAATCTATGACTAGATTATGGGTAATAGAGAGAAACATACAAAATAAATTGGCTGTAATTTATCAAAATAAAAGCAGACTATGGTTATTTAAAATCTAGTTATGAAGAGGCAAAAAATAAAGGGTATAACAGTGTATATTAATTTATTTAAAAAAATTATTAACAGTCTACCAGGAACTCTTCTAGGCTGTGGGGATACAAGCAATACAAAACAGACAATAATTCCTCCTTTCTGGGCTCACATTCTAGTGAAGGGTGACAGAGAATACAAAACGAAATAAGCAAAACTATGCATCACATCAGATGATGAGAAGTGGTATGGAATAACAGAGAAGTATGCTAATTGCCAAGAGTTGGGTAGAAGGAGAGTTACCCTAAATAGGGTCAATGGAGAAGGTCTCACTAGGAAGGTGACATTGGAGCAAAGATCTGAAACAGAAAGAATAATCCACATAATGATTGGGGAGTGGGGGATAGGGACATGGTGGGAAGGTAGGGGGATGCAGGGAAGCGATCTTTTTAGGCAGAATGAAAAGCAAGTACAAAAGCTTGAAGTGGTACCATTTCTAGCAGGTTTCATAAACAAGAGGCCAGAACAAGAAGGCCAATGGGGCTAGAGGAGGGGGATGGAGGATTAACATGCAATAGAATAGGAAGGTATTAGAAGAGCAGCTTGCTATAAGGTCTTATCTTTATAATGAAACAGAAGCTGTTGCAAGTTGTTTGAGTAAAATGATGTGATCTAACTTATCTTTTAAAAGGCCCATTTGGACTTTTATATTGACTATAAGAGAGCAAGGGGTTAAGCAGGAACCAGTGAGAAGGCAGTTGCAATAATCCAGGTGAGACACAGATGTGGTGAGAAGTGGTTAAAGTCTGGATGTATTTCAAAGGCAAAGTCAACAGGATTTGCTGACAGGTTGGATGTGAGATATGAAAGACTATAAGGTTTTTTGGTTCGAACACCTGAAAGGATGGAGTTGCTATTACTGATAAAGGAGAAACTATGGGAGATGCTGTCTTAGATGGAGATTGAAGAATGTAATATCAGGAGTTCAATTTAGTCATGTCAAGTATGAGATGATTTTTAGACATCCAGTTAAGGATGTCAAGTAGGTAGTTAGATATATGAGTCTGAAGTCAGAAGGCAGATCTAGGAGGGGAGATACAAACTAAGAAGTCACCAGCAGATATATGGCATCTAAAGCTATGTATCTGGATGAGATTATAGAGAAGATGTTCAATGATGTAGCTTTGGGGCATTCGAACATTGCTTTGTCAAAAAGATATGAAGGATCAAATAAAGGAGTTTCAGAAAAAACAGCCAGTAGGGTAGGAGGAAAACCAAGAGAGTGAATGCCCTGGAAGCCACAGTTTAAAATGCTGCTCAAGTAAAATAAGGACTGAAAATGAACCACTGGCTTTAGAAAGGTGAAGGTCATTTGTGTCCTTGATAAGAGATATCAGGGGAAAGAGGTTTACAAAAGTCTGATGGGAGAAACTACAACATGTTTTGTACTTATGATCCATAAAAAAGAGAAATAACGATGGAGAAGGAAGAATTGCCGGAATGACAAGCTGGCTTGAAAAAAGGGCAAGGAATCTAGTGATCAAGTGCGGGGGTTGCCTTTAGGAGCACGAACAACTCACAAATAGGAACAAGAGAGAAATCAGAATATACACTGTTTACAGAAAACAGCTTTTGCTCATTTATTATTACTTTTCTTAGGTTCATATTTTATATTTGACTTATGAGTTCATTATTTTAAAAGTAAGTTAACTCCTTTTTATTTTTGTACATATTTTATTTTTGTACATACTAAACAGTACTTTCTAGATTTGAGAATATCTCCTTTCAATCCAAAAAACTTGCTTGCAGCTCAAGCAATTCCACTGTGCTGCAATACCATCCAAATGGCAGAAATAACTCAGATTCATATATGACGTTCCAAGCCTTCTTTACTGTTTTCCTTAACCAAGAGAAAAGTAATTAGGATACCTCATAAGGACATTCCATTAACAGGGATATGCCAAGATAATATTCTTTTTACTCCATACTATTTACGTAAAATATAATCTCCCTTCATACTCTTTACCCTAGGATACTACTCTGGTAACACCCTGGGGTAAAGAATATGCAGGGAGATTGTATTTCAATATTCAGGGAGACAGTATTTAGCATTTGTTATATTTAGGTTAAATAAAATACACTTGTCCTCTTTCTTATGATTCATAATTTGGAACAAGTAAGAGGATATTAGTAAATTATTTAGACATTACAAATATTTTCATTGACTTATCAATAAATAATAAGCTAAATATTATTAATAATGAAAATATCAGAACTACAATACAGTTTCAAAAATTCAAGTTGTCTTAAATATAAATGAGAAACTACCTTGTTTTTCAAAAACAGTGACTTCTAAGTTTGTATCTCCTGCCTAGTCCTTTGTAGACATTCCAAGTCTTTTTACTGTTTTTCTTAACTAAGAAAAAAGTAACCATCATACTTCATAAGGGCATTCTATTAATGGGATATGCCAAGATACCATTCTTGTTACTCTCTATTATTTACATTTGTAATTTATTGACTACATATGTATATATATATAAATATATATATATTTAATATATAAAATGAAATATATATGCAAGCCAACAGAATGGCTTGCATACTAGCTATATTTGAGCTTTTCGTCCAGTAAATTTATTTGGTACGACAGAAAAAAAAAACCCAAAGCAAATCCCACATGTATTTTGATGCTGCTACTGAATGTATGACTATATAGCAGTTTTATTCCTGAGGTATTGGGTTAGCCAAAAAGTTTGTTCGGTTAGTGAATACACTGTTCAGTAAAATTCTTGGTGAAAATGAAAAATGTTTTTTATTTTTATTTAAAACCGAACAAACTTTTTGGCCAGTGTAATACAAAACACTGCCAACTTACCTGTTAGTAGAATTTAAACTAAAATAAACACAATTAAGAATAATGTGAAAAACAACATTAAATTAATAAAATTACCACACTTTTCATGTTTCTAGAAAAATTGCCTTCTGTATATTAGTAAAATTTCTAAGAAGGACTATATATTATCCTGGGACAACATGTGCTGTGGCCTTACATTTCTCTTTTTTTTTTGCCTTAAACAGTGTATTTGTTTTCTAGTGCTGATATAACAAAATGTCACAGACTGAGTGGCTTAAACAACAGAAAATTACTCTGTCACAATTCTGGATGCTAGAAGTCCAAGATCAAGTTGTCTGCAGGGTTGTTTCTTCTGAGGCCTCTCTCCTTGGCTTGTGGGTTGTAACCTTCTCCCTGTCTTCACCTGGTTTTCCCTCTGTGTCTTAATCTCTTCTTGTAAGGACACCAGTCCTATTGGATTAGGGTCCACCCTAACAAACCCATTTTAACTTAATTACCTCCTTAAAGGTCCTATCTCCAAATACAGTCAATTCTGAGGTACTGGATTGAGCTTCAGAATATAAATTTGGGGTGGGGGGGGCATAATTCAGCATATAACGAACACTATAGTTAGTTACAGGGAAAATGTGTAACTTGGAGAAGGCCTTAGGGTATTTTTCTTTTATGTAGTCATAATAATTAAAAGGTAGGCCCATCAAATTAATCCACTGAAATTCTTTTTATTATAATGATTAAATGTTTATTCCTTATCATTTTAAACAGAATCATCACTCAGTGTTCTTTGAAAAACTAAAAATGGTGGAATGGATTATACAAATTTCTTTATAATTTACAAGGCACTTTCACATATTTTTTCCTGGAAAATTCATACTCATAGAAATTAGAAACTATGGCTATATCTAAAACTTTTCTTATTCTTCATTTAATGGCCATCAAACTACACTATGTGACATCTAAAAAAGAAAATAGCGGGTGGAAATTCATGTGTATGAGGATTTTGGAGACTTAAAAAGTCAGTATAAGTTTTTCTAAAAGAATGACCTAAGCCTAAAGTTGCACAATGCTTTTTCAAGGACCATAAGAATGTTTGCCTGCATCTACAATACGGTGGCAGAAGCAGGGTGAAATTAAGAAGAAAGGACAGGCTTTGGTAAATTAAACTAAGCTATCTTCCTAACTAATCTGAATACTTACATTAGCAAATAATTTACAATCATACTTTTCTCAGACTCTGATAAAGTAATTTGAAAGCTTTGGCCAATGTGTAGAAGTCCAGGTGGCTCCCAGTGGTAGAGAGTAACTTTAGTAAACTAAAATTCTGTACTGTATTTTTAAGGTTGCAGTTTAAAGAGCAGACCCACATTTCATAAGATCAGTGGCAAACACATGGCATTCTCCTCCTCTGGGGATGTCCCTAGAGTTCCACCACTCAGATTGATCAAATTAACTGAATCATTGTTCCACTCATTGAGCCTGCGAGTTCACTGCCTCAAAATTCACAACTCTGCTAACTGTGGCTTCCACTATTATGGTGTGTTTTTTTCCTGTTGGCTAATACCATGCTTTGGGGTGAGAAGCTATAGGACATTATAGTTGAAGTTTCTCTATGTAAATTCAGGAAAATTCTTCAGGCTATTTTTTTCAGGTTGAAATCCCTAAAGTATTATGCCCTGGGGATAAACTCAGGACCGGCAAGAGCAATGAGCAGAAGCATCTTTTAGAAGGGAATCTGAATTTATTCTACATGAAGTAAGGAGAAAACTTGTGATTGAAAATGCCTCTATTTCCTCATTCTCCTGAAGCCCCAATAAAGTAAGTAAAGGAGTAAAAAGAGACAAAAAATATATAAGAAAAAAAAAGAAGGAAGATATGATGAGGGATTTCAACAGAATTCTTTGGGAGATGAAAAGCAGATGGATAGTGGTGTTCAATAAAGGAAGCTATAACCTGGGTGCCTAGACAGACGGTTATCCATGAGAAACACATTTCTTCTCCTTCATCTCCTTCTTCTTTCTCTTTTTCTTCCTCCTCTTCTCCTCTTTCTCCTTCTCCCTGTTCTCTTTTTAGTCTAATTTTCCCTACAGAAACCTGGAAAGGTTTAGGACATGGAAGCACAAGGCACTGGGGGAGGTGGTAGTGAAGCTCAATGCTGAGAACAAGGAGAGTGGTTGAAAGTGGCTAGACCCTTGCATTTCATCTACTCCCCACACCTCTAAGTAAATCTTGCTTTATTTTCTTCCCACCTTCTAACTTGAAGAATACCAATATTTTAGCTTCTAGATGAAATACCACATCTAAGAGGCTCTGGACACTAGTCAGTATGGGAAATGGGGCTGAAGCCAAAATGACTAAGTCCCAATTTTTGTACTGATTGGTAAGACTCTAGCTACCCTTCTCTACCTGTTCCTGGAACATAGGATTGAGGTATGTACCCTCCCATGTGGGAGAATAAGAGAATACTTCTCGGGCTTCCCTGGTGGCACAGTGGTTGAGAGTCCGCCTGCTAATGCAGGGGACACGGGTTCCTGCCCCGGTCCGGGAGGTTCCCACATGCCATGGAGCGGCTAGGCCCGTGAGCCATGGCCGCTGAGCCTGCGCGTCCGGAGCCTGTGCTCCACAATGGGAGAGGCCACAACAGTGAGAGGCCCGCGTACAGCAAAAAAAAAAAAAAAAAAAAGAGAGAATACTTCTCTGGAGAAGCAAATGACCCCAAAGAAAACACCTATTGAAACAGATGACTGAGAGATTCCAATGAAAAAAGAAAAGCAGGTTCATTACCAATCATTATACAGTTGAGGCACCCTATTCACAAACATATTGTGCTTCCCTATGGCATTCTAGGCTCTTACGCTTAAATATGAAACAGACAATTAAGCATCATAAGACATTTGAGGACAGTCCTCAACAAGAAAGACAGACATTGGACTAGATAAAGAGAAAATAAATTACATAAAGAAAATAGACACAGTAAAAGGGGTAAAACATACTTTAAGGAATATTCTCAAAGAAATAACAGATGATTATTACAAGCATAAAACAAGAACAAACATGCTATAAAAACAGAACAGAGAATAAGAAAAATTATTGGAAATAAAAAATAAGATAGGTAAAATTAACAATTCAATAGGAGATTTGGAAGATAATATTGAAGAAATTTCCCAGCTGGTAGAACAAAAAGATCAAGCAGATGGGAAACAAGAGATGAAAAGTAAAGAACTTAGAGGATCCAACAAAAGATCCAATTTCCAAACAAGAAAATGGAGAGAATGAAATCATCTATAGAATTACACAAGAAAATTCCCCAGAACTAAAATGTGTAGATACCAGTCCAGATTGGAACAGGGAGATATAAGAAAAATAAAAGCAAAGGAAGAAGAAATTGATAATTCAACACTTGAAAAACAGTACTGAAAAACTACAGTAAATTTAGGCAAATGAAAAAAAAATAAAAACTGACAAATGAAAACTTAAGGCAGTTACTAATTCCAGGAAAAAATAAAGGCTTGTACAGGAAGGAACGAGTAGTTGCAGTGTCCTACTTGTGCAAAATATCCTTTTTTGTTCTACTTGACCTAGAGTGACAAAATATATTTAGACAATCAGAATAAAGTAAACCCTGTATAGGAAGAACTGGGGAAGGGGAATGGAGGCAGTGGGAAAAATAACATTGCTACACAGAGATAGCAGTAAAATATGTTATTTAGAAATATGAAAATACTAGAGAAAACAAATTTTTAGAAAAATTCAGTGTTTGGTTTGGGAGAGGAGGATTGGCATTATTATAATTCTTTCAGTAAAATTTGCCTTAATAAAAACTATGTACGTACATTTGATAAAAATAAAAATCTAACTAAAATTAATACAGGGACTTCCCTGGTGGCACAGTGGTTAAGAATCTGCCTGCCAATGCAGGGGACATGGGTTCAAGCCCTGGCCCAGGAAGATCCCACATGCTGCGGAGCAACTAAGCCTGTGTGCCACAACTACTGACCTGTGCTCTACAGCCTGCAAGCCGCAACTACTGAGCCCATGTGCCACAACTACTGAAGCCTGCATGCCTAGAACCCGTGCTCCGCAACAAGAGAAGCCACCGCAATGAAGGGTAGCCCCCACTCGCCACAACTAGAGAAAGCCCACATGCAGCAACGAAGACCCAATCCAGTCAAAAAAATAAATAAGTTAATTAAAAAAAGAAAAATAAAATTAATACAAAAGGGGAAAACCAAGATTATAATAAAAGGTAAGAGAGACTGGAAAATGAACAGTCAAGACTTAGACATTTCATATATATGCAAAATTTAAATATTATAAAAGAACTTTTAAGTGTAAAGCCGGACCCTATTTGTAATCATATTTTAAAAATACAGTCAAATGATACTTCTCTTATTTTCACATTATGTTAGCGCCTTGATTTATGAAATTTATGCTTTTGTTTGGTATCTTTAAGTTTACATAAAATACATACTAATTTTTTGAAAACAAGAACAAAAGATCCAAACTGTCACACACAGCATTCTACCAAGTTAATAAGAGTAACTCTGTAACAGTATATCTCTGCAAAACTTTGTTTCCAAAGTGAGGCTAGGGAACAGCTCACTTCCTACCTTAGTCATTGGTTGTAAGGAACAGAGACTCACTCAAACTAGCTAAGTAATGATGGGGAACTTATTTAAAGGGCAAAACACTATTTAAAAACTCAAGGGCAAGTTTTATGAGAGAATGGAACAAGGAAAGAGAATGCCATCAAAATCCAAGGCTGCTGACTTCATTCTCTCTATTCTCTCTCTCCAGGGCCACAGGGACTCTCATTTCTTCATCCTTGTATGCTCCTCAATCACTACTTTTTCTCTATGGAGGCACATCTCCCTGTTTCACTTATACTAGCCCAAACATGGCCACTAGGGTCAGCTTTGGGTGATCTCTCTAAATGTTCCGAAGTTGTGACAAGAATTCCTAAGTCCTAATTCCAAGTGCCTGGAAGGTGAATCTGATTGGCTCAGCTTGAGTCAGGTGCCTACAATTGATCCAATCAGCCTCGGCTGTGTTTATCTGGTGGGGTGAATGGTGTGTGTGTGTGTGTGTGTGTGTGTGTGTGTGTGTGTGTGTGTGTG
>NW_021703770.1:26310320-26373151 GCF_005190385.1 Monodon monoceros | reverse complement strand
GTGTGTGTGTGTGTGTGTGTGTGTGTGTGTGTGTGTGTGTGTGTGTGGGAGCTGTCATGTGACCCCATGCTCACTCAGCAAGGATTGTGGGAAGAGAGAAGAGATGACAAACAGGCAAACTAACAGGTTTGCTTTATCTTTTCAGCTCTCTTGATGAGAACTCAAAAGGTTTCTTTCAATCCCTATCCCAGTTCCTCCAAACAAAAGTGTCTACTCGGTAGGGGTGTCTACTCAGTAAATTCGAGTGAATGACAGGTATCCCAAATGATGTAGTGAAATGTAAAAAGTGTAAAGAGAGAACTTCCCTGGTGGCGCAGTGGTTGAGAGTCCGCCTGCCGATGCAGGGGCTCGTGCCCCAGTCCGGGAAGACCCCACATGCCGCGGAGTGGCTGGGCCCGTGAGCCATGGCCGCTGAGCCTGCGCGTCTGCAGCCTGCGATCAGCAACGGGAGAGGCCACTGCAGTGAGGGCCCCGCGTACCGCAAAAAAAAAAAAAAAAAAAATACGCCTGCCAATTCAGGAGACACAGGTTCGACCCCTCGTCTGGGAAGATCCCACATTCCACAGTGAAACTAAGCCCATGCACCTCAAATACTGAGCTTGCACTCTAGAGCCCATGAGCCACAACTACTGAAGCCCACGCGCCTAGAGCTGGTGCCACGCAACAAGAGAAGCCACCGCAATGAGAAGCCCGTGCACCACAATGAAGAGTAGCCCCTGCTTGCCACAACTAGAGAAAGCCCGCGCACAGCAACCAAGACCCATGCGGCCAAAATATAAATAAATAAATAAATTTATTTAAAAAAAATGTGTAAAGAGAAATGTATGTCTCTCTTCTTATTCTTGAATAATTTTTATTTCACATGTATATGTTAGAATTCTAAATCAGGGGAGTTATAGGAAACTTTCTTAGTCCTATTTTCCCTCTTTCAGACATTCCCACAACTGACCTGTATTTTTGGTCAATATGATTACCTTGTGATGTAAGTTGTTATTTGAAGATTTTCATTATGGCTGTTAGTGGTATGAGAATAGACCTGTGTCACAGGAAAAGTTTTCCAGAATTTCCAGAAGTTATTGTTCAAGCTATTGGTGCTTCACTTATTATTAAAGGATTAAAAATTACATTTTTATTTCCAACTATGGGAAACCAATTCTTATATCCCCATCTATTTTATATCCTATGTAGGTAAGTAATGAGGAATAGGGTTAGGATGATGAGTGATGGGCTGGAAGAAATACGTTAGATTTTTAAAACACAAGCTATTTGAACTAGCATTATATTAGCCCCCATAAAAATATCCCATATGTTCATTTCTTGAAAATTGCTTTCATTTGCTTTTAAAGCTGAAAAAAAAAACAAAATTAAAATTATGTTAAATGATACTCATATCTTGGCTTTTTCCCTAAGGATATCAAGGAGAAATTCCAAAGAGAAGAGAAAAAGAAATACTGTATGTTAGCAGGGTTTATCAGCAGTGCCTTTATGGGTTAAAGAGGTTCAGTTTTAGGTTATGTGTGGGAAAAATGTGAGACAGGTGTGATTATAATCTCATTGCATTCCACATCTTCATAAGTTGGTTTCGAGTAGGTAGTTGCTTATTTTATAAATTTAAGAAACCATTTGGGCTTCTTGGATATCTTGTTAAAAATTCAAGACAATTGCCTGCAGATTTTACAAATTTAAAGTAGATCGATTAGTAAAGTGTGCATAAAAATGTAAAAAATAATCTTTGCTTCCTCCAAGATATTATTTTCAAATCTATATCAGGCTTCCATTTAACTGTCATTAAGGAAATATTACACAGTTTGCTACATTATCCTGTACTAGAACTAAATGATGAATGGAAAAGAAAATAGAACTAGTCTATGAAATGATGACTTCATCAGAGTGATTATTTATTTTATTTTTTGTTTATTTATTTATTTTTTATTATTATTTTTTTTGCGGTACGCGGGCCTCTCACTGCTGTGGCCTCTCCCCTTGCGGAGCACAGGCTCTGGACGCACAGGCTCAGCGGCCACGGCTCACGGGCCCAGCCGCTCCGCGGCATGTGGGATCTTCCCGGACGGGGCCACGAACCCATGTACCCTGCATCGGCAGGCGGATTCTCAACCACTGCTTCACCAGGGAAGCCCTATTTTAAAAAATTTTTTTAACATCTTTTTTATTAGAGTAAAATTGCTTTACAATGGTGTGTCAGTTTCTGCTTTATAACAAAGTGAATCAGTTATACATATACATACGTCTCCATATCTCTTCCCTCTTGCATCTCCCTCCCTCCCATCCTCCCTATCCCACCCCTCTAGGTGGTCACAAAGCACCGAGCTGATCTCCCTGTGCTATGCGGCTGCTTCCCACTAGCAGAGTGATTATTTTTAACCACTTAAAATTTATTGTATTCATGTGTCAGGTATTGTGCTATGCTTTCACAGCAATTATCACATTTAATTTTCTAAATAACCTCTGAGGTAGGTATTATTATTTTCTATCAAATGAGATATCAGGGACTTACATAAAGTTATATTATTAATAATTTGTAAAGCCAGAAATGAAGTCAAAGTTTTAGAATTCCAAGGAATATCAGTGTTTTAGTATATTGACTGCAATTGAAAAAAACAAGTATTTAGTAGAGTTCTTTTTTGGGGGCAGTAACTGTGAGAAATGTCATGTCCTTATATTTGTGTCATATATTTATTCAGATCTTTATTTGCATAGTTACAGTTCACTTGGCTTTTATTCCTTTAGTGACAATTTCTTCAAAAACTTATGTCTCCTCAAGAAGAATCTAAAGAATTTCATGTAGTTCTTATTCCATTTTCAGACAGCCTGAGGTATAATTCATTTATAATACAATAAACTGAATGTATATAAAATACCATTTGAATAGTTTTGACATTCACAGTTGTGAAATCATCACTGCAATCAAGATAATAAACATATCCATTACTCTCAAAAAACAAACAGGGACTTCCCTGGTGGTACAGTGGTTAAGAATCCGCCTGCCAATGCAGGGGACACGGGTTCGAGCCCTGGTCCAGGAAGATCCCACATGCCATGGAGCAACTAAGCCCATGTGCCACAACTGCTGAGCCAGTGCTCTAGAGACTGCAAGCCACAACTACTGAGCCTGTGTGCCTAGAACCCATGCTCTGCAACAAGAGAAGCCACCACAATGAGAAGCCTGTGCACTGCAACAAAGAGTAGCCCCAGCTCAACACAACTAGAGAAAGCCCGCGTGCAGCAATGAAGACCCAATGAAGTCAAACATAAATAAATAAATAAATAAATATTTTAAAAACAAACAAACAAACAAAATCTATGTCTCCTCATAGGTTTGGCCACTGGTAACTCAGATACATTTCAGAAACTCAGGTACCTGAGTCTTCCAGCAAAAAGTTTTTATATTTTATTGAGTAATACATACTTTTTCTTCCTTAAATTAAAAAATTCTTCATCTTTTCTAATTAGAAAAAAATTGCCTATCTAAGTTAATTTCATATAACTGCTCTTATGTGACTATAATTTTTTGGAAAAGAACTCTCAAAATCAGACCAATGTACTCTGGTTGAACTTTTGTTTTTTAGTTAATTGTGCTTAGCATGCAGCTCAGGTTGATAATCTTGTCTGTGTTGACACTAAAGTATCTACTTATTGATGTTATGCTGCCAATTATAACTATTTTCATAAGTGATAATCTAAATTTAGCTCTTGATAGTTCAAAAATATCTGTTATCATCAACACTTCTCAAAAAATATCAACATAATTTTATTTTGTTTCTAATTTCCTAGCATTTTAGAATGGGAAAACTTTTGTTCAGAATTAATGGTTAAAGGTTTTACTAGCTATTTATGAACTAAGTGAAAACCTGCAAGACTATTTTCCATTGTTTTAAATATACAGAGCAAATCTGATGTCTTATGTCCTCTACTCATATTGAATCAGGCTAGATTAAGGATAATAACCATAAATACCATTTCTAGCTACTAAATGAATTTATTCCTTACATTTTATGTTAGGTGGTATCATAATTGGGGCAACCAATACATTAAGATAGATTAGTTTTCACAAGTTTGACTTAACACGTTATATATCTCAAACTACAGTTAAATGCCGTAGACTCTTTTATTTTCAACGAATTCCAATGAGGCAAAAAGCACAAACAAAAAGCATAATTCCTCTGAGAATTTACAGTATGGAGATCTGTAATTCATGAGATTACTAATTTTAATTCCTACACAGGGATATTGTTTGATCTACTATTTCATTGAGAGGCTGGATTTTAGCTGTGAAATTTACCTGCAAAGTTGTTTTATAATAGAAAATAACATGCTTTTGCTTTCAGTATTACTATTGTAAGAAAAAAATAGACTAAAACCAGATTATTAAGGCCTCCTTTTTTTTCTTCCTAAGGACAGCAAGGTAAAATAAAGTCCAAATTCCAAAGTCCAAAGTAAAATAAAAATAGAGAGAAAGCATAGATTTGTGAAGGCACAAATCAGATTCAGAAACTTCTCCTGGCCTGAAGCATTACAACACACACAGCATGCAGGAGAGATCTTTAAGGGAGTCTGCCCTGTGTCATCAAGGGTCTAGATTACATCATCATTGATTTCATCTTCTCCATCTCCTAATTTTAATGGCTCTGCTTTCCCAAAGGCTGCTGTAATTTATCCCATGGGTTCTCAAAATAAGCAAAATTTAAAACAGAAACACTGCTTCTGTGTTGTCTTTATTGTCTTTGCCTTTTTTTGATACCACATCTATTTGCAGAGATAACAGTACCTTCTCCTCCAGTTCCAATGAAAATGCTCTTTATATATTCAGTTTTATCAATGAGATGAAGAATTTTTGTGATTTGTGAAATAAGACACAAATAATACATTTACTCTGCTTTACTGTAAAATTTAACCATAATGAATTTTGCTGAATTTATGAGACAAGAGATATATCCAAAATAAATTTGGATGAAATGTTTTGCAGCATGTGATAATTCAACTATAATTTTATTTTATTTTTCTTGCATCAGACTGGAGCAACCCTTCCGCAAACATATTTTTAAAATAAACAAAATTACGGTAGTTTTACTTTCTAATATGTTCACTCCTTCCGAGATTCACTGGGAAAGAGTAAAAAATCTTGAAGAGGGTAATGAGTCCCAGCTGAGAATCATGTGCCAAGATGCTCAATGACTTTTTTTTTCTTTAAAGACATAGATAATAAGGATAGGAAATAATTTTTAGCTATTAGGGAGTACTTCTTTAAAAAAAAGCAACTAGAAGTTCCACCTTGAAAATAAGTGAATTACCATTTCAAACTGCCTTACCTTATCTGAGAGTAGGAAGGGATTTAAGAAGTTAGCAGCAGTTCTCAAATGTATCTGTCATTCAGGTAGAAGTTGTCACTGGTCCCTGGTAAAAAGTTAAATTTACTTCTCAGGAACTGTTCTTTAGTGAATCCTTAATATTCTTTCAGTGTTAAAATAGCAGTTTTAAGATGGAATGATGTGAAGCTAAATTGTGGTTGTTACTTCTAATGTACTCACTTAGCAAAATAAAAAGTTGGCAACTGTGTATCAGTCCCCTTACCTTTGTCCTTGAAAGTTTACTGGTTCATAAAGCCCCAGATTGGTGAGCACTTTTCTAATAGAGCTTCTGTCTTTCCACAAATACTTATTGAGTCTCTGGGGACAGATCATGAACATGACACACAGGTGTCAAATAAAACGTAGAGTCTCAAGATAGACAAGTAAGTAATGATTGTAATACAGTGGAATAAGTGCTTTTAGGGAAATGGAAGTGCAGGGAATACTGGAGCATATGAGCAGGCCACCTAATCCTGATTTGGGGAAGTCAGGCAAGGATTTCTCTAGGAAAGAGATATAAAACATGACTAGTACATATGGGCTTTGTGAGCAAAGTATCTCCCTTGAGGTAACTAGGTACTTAGAAAAGCAAACCAAGGGGCTGCTTTATCACCATGGAATTAGAGCAAATGGCTATAATTAGAGCCTGTTAAACTTTGATGAAATAATCATGTCCCAGCCAGTACAACAGTGGCCAGATATTAATTTCTCTAGAGGCAAGGTAGTGGGATAAAATTTTTGAGGTAAGAAGTGATATTCTCTTTCTCCGTGTGTCTCTCTCTGTTTCTGTCTGTCTTTCTGAGAGTAAAACTTTCCTTATCCTCCTCCAGATCCTGAATCTTTGTCTCGGAAGAAGAGAGTATCTGGGGAGAAAACTGGGAGGGCAGGAACCTCATCTTTCTGGGTTTGGCTTCCAAAACCCACCAAAGAGGATACAAGTAGGTGTCTCTGGATAAATCACAAATAAGACAGCGCCTAGGGAATAAAGCACTGGGGATGTGGGGGAACTTTCCCTGAGACTAAAATATTGTTCTCACAGGGCTGGGGAGTAGAGGCAGGAGGGGTAGAGAGGAAGAGAATAGTCAAGGGGAGCTGATAAAAGCAGAATTTGGTGGTTCCCAAGGACAAAGCCATATATCCAGTCAGAACCTCAAGGAGGTGAGAGCACCCAGTAAAAAAAGGTTGGAAGGTATGCCTAGGGAGGGAATCTCAAATTCCCATGTGATCCAAAGGTAGTCAGGAGAGCCACAGGACCCGGAGGCACTTGTGGAGAGAAGCAAGGGCTGTATTGCTAACTAGGAGACTAGGCAGGCTTCCCAA
This sequence comes from Monodon monoceros, assembly GCF_005190385.1. NCBI lineage: Eukaryota > Metazoa > Chordata > Mammalia > Artiodactyla > Monodontidae > Monodon > Monodon monoceros. The sequence goes on along the minus strand of NW_021703770.1, from coordinate 26,366,465 downwards.
TGCCTTGAGACTACATAAGCGTGACTCATATATAACTGGTATGGCTGTAGTGGTTGATAAATTATCAAAGTACTTTATATTCATTGATAGGCATTTACCCAGAATGACCTACCCTCCCCAAACTAAAGGATTAATGCCTGGGATGGCAGAGGAACCTCCAGGATGCCACATAAGCGCTAAACCTGGCATCTGCATCCTTTCTGACTGGTTGGTATATTAGTTATCTCACGTTGCAAGACACTTTACTCCAAAAATTGGCAGCTTAAAGCAGTAATAACTATTTGTTGTCTCACAGCGTCTCTGTGGGTCAGGAATTTGGGAGCAGCTTAGCTGGGCTATTCTGGCTCATGGTATATCATGAGTTTGTAGTCACGAGGTCAGCTGGGTCTGCAGTCTTGACTGGCACAGGGGGACCAATCCTAAGATGTGTCACTCACATAGCTGGCAAGCTGGAGGAGGCCTCAGTTCCTCACCTTGTGGAGCTCTCTGTGAAGCTGCTTGGATGTCTTCAATGACATGGCATCTGCCTTCCCCAGAATGAGTGACCTAAGAGAGAGCAAGGCAGAGCTATAGTGTCTTTTATTACTTAGCCTTCAAAGACACACTCCATCATTCCTGAAGTATCCTACTGATGACAGGTAATCCCTATTCATTGGGAGAGAGACTACACAGGGTATAATAACTAGGAGGTGAAAATAATTGGGGGTCGTCTTTAAGGCTCCTACCACAGTCGGTGACCTTGTCCTATGGGTTGTTAAATATTTGGAATGTCACTTTCACACAAGTCAGAGTAGCCTTGAAAAAGGAGGAGGCAGAAGTGCAGGGCAAAGTCCAACCTGACTGAGATTAAATTTTTGTCTTCCTCCAAGAAAGGTACCTCAAACAGAAGCTGGGTTTTATAAAAATGTAAATTTTGTTCTTGCACACCTGAATTTGTGTACTGAGATTCATGGCTACTGTGTTCCATGTAACTGCTCCCTGAAAATAACTGCCAAAGTTTTCTTTGTTCACCACTCCTCTTCTATCGCTTTAATTCTTTCTTTAAAAGGTACAATCCTTCAATAACTTTGCTATTTAGAATGTGAATTTGGGAAGCACTCTGCCTCTTCCCATTAATAGTGATTTCATTATATCATTCCTTCTGGAAGCCCAGAATGTGGAGCACGTATAATGTCCTTCCTAGAAGGGCATCTGTGCAGCAAGGCAAATGCTAATTAGTGCTGCCTTGGCGTCAGAAGAAAGAAGGGCAGGTTGACAGTGAGGGTCATTGGATTTATGCACCATTCATATTTATTATCTGTTTTGGGGACAACCATTGATAAAATATGACATTGCTTAAGTTTATTAACAAAGAATCATCAATGATATAGTATGGCAGTTACCCAGTGAATTATCAAGGGGCATGTCTGAGTCCATGCCTTTGGAATTTTCTAGGACTTCATGGAGATCCTGAGTTGCAGAATTTTAGAAATGCTGCCCATTTTGAGAGTTATACTGTTATTCTTGGAAAGATGTTTAAAAATTCTAAGTTACTTGGATATATTTGGAATCTGGGTGAAAAGAGAAAGAAATATGAAGTTCTAGGTAATTTATCAATGGAAGCAGCATTAGTTCCCAACCCGAGAAAAGAATGAATAATTCCCCATTTGTGTCTCATAAAAAACAAGCAAAATTTCAAGCCTCTGTGGGCTGGATATATTTTACCATGTCTTCTCTTCAACACAAGTCAACCATTGCTGAGCCATTAATCATATACTAGAAAAAGACATTCTGTGGAGTTGAAATATAATTTCCATATGAAATATAGCTATGTTTAATAGCTTCTGAGCTATGTATGTCAAATAGCTTCTGAGTCTAGCTATTACTTCAGGAAAACACACAGCCCTACCTCTCATCAAAAATGGAAGCTCACACCCAGAATGAAAGAATAATAATAATGGCTACTGTGGCAGTTATGGTGGTGCAGTTAGAATCTCTCTTCAAGAAAGAACTTGCTATTCAGCTGCAAGGGGGGCAGGGAGCTGACAGCCTTTAGCTGCTAAAGGCTTCAGGATTTATCTCAGCTTCTGAGCTGAGGCAACACCCTTCAAGGCAGACCTCAGTCAATGACTGAACATGTCGGGGTCCTAAGGCCTGGATACTTCTGCCCACTGTAGTAAGACTGTTCTAATTGGTCATCTTTGCTCAGAAGCTTTTCTTATTGAGTGGGCTGACACTTGGTCAGATCTAAATCATGGCATGAGACTTGTTCTGTCCAATCCTGCTTCTTACTCTCCTTTCACATGTATCATATATGCATCATGGTCTGAAAGCATTCCCTACCCAATCTCACTTTCTTCACATGGAGTGTCCCCTAGTAAAACTCTTGCATTCCCATCTCAACATCTGCTTCTCAGAGGCCCAAAATGACACAGCTACTATTTATTAAGAACCTACTGTGTGAAGGAGTATATCATAGTGTGTTTGGGGAAGCTATTTAACCTCTCCTAACTGTTCTCTCATCTATAAAGTGGGGTTGTTGTAAAAATTAAATGAAATAATCTACAAAGAGTAATTTGTACAGGCCCTGGGATACAGCAAGTACTCAATAACTGGTATGTAACACTAAGAGTATTATTATGCCATATGCTAGAGTCTGTGTGAGAAATTTTTTATTACTTGTAATTCTTGTTAAATATCAAATATTATTGTGCTTATTTAACATATGAAGTAACTAGTGTTCACTGAAGTTAAAATAACTTGTTCAAATTACTTTATATACTTCAACCTGGGATTCAAACTCAGCAAGTTCTGTAGAAGACAGCAATGCACACGTATGCTAGCAAAGAATCTACTGCTGTTACCTAGAATGTAAAGGAGCTCCACACCCTCTATGGCATGGTATGTACAATCTGTAATTAATAAAAACTACTTTGGGGATTCATTCATAACTTTAAGTCTACTCTTAATTCCACCATGTATATGACATTAGAATCTAACAATGGGTGCTTAAACCAAGAATTGGTCAAAAAGCTCAGAATAGCAATATATAATGCCACTGCCACTGCCTGATGAATAATGATCAGTTATTTTATTTTTTGCGTTTTATTTTAATTTTTTGAATTTTATATTATTTTTTATACAGAAGGTTCTTATTAGTTACCTATTTTATACATATTAGTGTATATATGTCAATCCCAACCTCCCAATTCATCCCCCCGTGCCTACTTTCCCCCCTTGGTGTCCAAACGTTTGTTCTCTACATCTGTGTTTCTATTTCTGCCTTGAAAACCGGTTCATCTGTACCATTTTTCTAAGTTCCACATATATGCATTAATATACAATATTTATTTTTCTCTTTCTGACTTACTTCATTCTGTATGACAATCTCTAGGTCCATCCATGTCTCTACAAATGACCCAATTAAGTTCCTTTTTATGGCTGAGTAATATTCCCATTGTATATATGAACCACATCTTCCTTATCCATTCGTCTCTCGATGAGCATTTAGCTTGCTTCTATGACCCGGCTCTTGTAAATAGTGCCGCAATGAACATTGGGGTGCATGCGTCTTTTTGATTTATGGTTTTATCTGGGTACATGCCCAGTCGTGGGACTGCTGGGTCATATGGTAATTCTATTTTTAGCTACTTTAAAAAACCTCCATACTGTTCTCCATAGTGGCTGTATCAATTTACATTCCCAACAACAGTGCAAGAGGGGTCCCTTTTCTCCACACCCTCTGCAGCATTTGCTGTTTGTAGATTTTCTGATAATGCCCATTCTAACTGGTGTGAGGTCATACCTCACTGTAGTTTCGATTTGCATTTCTCTAATAATTAGTGATGTTGAGCATCTTTTCATGTTCCTCTTGGCCATCTCTACTCCTTCTTTGGAGAAATGTCTATTTAGGTCTTCTGCCCATTTTTTCATTGGTTTGTTTACTTTTTTAATATTGAGGTGCAGGAGCTGTTTATATATTTTGGAGATTAATCCTTGGTCCATTGATTCATTTGCAAATATGCTCTCCCATTCAGAGGGTTGGGTTTTCATCTTGTTTATAGCTTCCTTAGCTGTGCAAAAGCTATTAAATTTCATTAGGTCCCATTTCTTTTTACTTCCATTACTCTAGGAGGCAGGTCAAAAAAGATCTTGCTGTAATTTATGCCAAAGAGTGCTCTTCTTAGGTTTTCCTCTAAGAGTTTTATAGTGTCTGGTCTTACATTTAGGTCTTTAATCCATTTTGACTTTATTTTTGTGCATGGTGTTAAGCAGTGTTCTACATTCATTCTTTTACATATAGCTGTGCAGTTTTCCCAGCACCACTTACTGAAGAGACTGCCTTTTCTCCATTGTATATCCTTGCCTCCTTTGTTATAGATTAGTTGACCATAGGTGCATGGGTTTATCTCTGGGCTTTCTATCCTGTTCCATTGATCTATATTTCTGCTTTGGTGCCAGTACCATATTGTCTTGATGCCTGTAGCTTTGTAGTATACTCTGAAGTCAGGGAGTCTGATTCCTCCAGCTCCATTTTTTCTCTCAGTATTGCTTTGGCTATTCGGGGTCTTCTCTGTCTCCATACAAATTTTCAGTTTTTTTGCTCTACTTCTGTAAAAAATGCCATTGGGGAGTCAGCTCGACACACTACCAGTCCCTCCCATCAGGAAGCTTGCACAAGCCTCTTAGACAGCTTCATCCACCAGAAGGCAGACAGCAGAGGCAAGAAGAAATACAATCCTGCAGCTTGTGGAACAAAAACCACATTCACAGAAAGACAGACAATATGAAAAGGCAGAGGGCTATGTACCACATGAAGGAACACGATAAACCCCTCAAAAAACAACTAAATGAAGTGGAGATAGGCAACCTTCTGGAGAAAGAATTCAGAATAATGATAGTGAAGATGATCCAGGATCTCGGAAAAAGAATGTAGGCAAAGATCGAGTAGATGCAAGAAATGTTTAATAAAGACCTAGAAGAATTAAAGAACAAGCAAACAGAGATGAATAATACAATAACCAAAATGAAAACTACACTAGAAGGAATCAGTAGCAGAGTAACTGAGGCAGAAGAACGGATAAGTGACCTGGAAGACAGAATGGTGGAATTCACTACTGTGGAACTGAACAAAGAAAAAAGAATGAAAAGAAATGAAGACAGCCTAAGAGACTTCTGGGACAACATTAAATGCAACAACATTCGCATTATAGGGGCCTCAGAAGGAGAAGAGAGAGAGAAAGGACCTGAGAAAATATTTGAAGAGATTATAGTCGAAAACCTCCCTAACATGGGAAAGGAAATAGGCACCCAAGTCCAGGAAGCGCAGTGAGTCCCATACAGGATAAACCCAAGGAGAAACACGCCAAGACACATAGTAATCAAATTGTCAAAAATTAAAGACAAAGAAAAATATTGAATGCAGCAAGGGAAAAATGACAAATAACATACAAGGGAACTCCCATAAGGTTAACAGCTGATTTCTCAGCAGAAACTCTACAAGCCAGAAGGGAGTGGCATGATATACTTAAAGTGATGAAAGGGAAGAACCAACAACCAAGATTACTCTACCGGCAAGGATCTCATTCAGATTCGATGGAGAAATCAAAAGCTTTACAGACAAGCAAAAGCTAAGAGAATTCAGCACCACCAAACCAGCTCTACAACAAATGCTAAAGGAACTTCTCTAAGTGGGAAACACAAGAGAAGGAAAGGACCTACAAAAACAAACCCAAAACAGTTAAGAAAATGGTAATAGGAACATACATATAGATAACTACCTTAAACGTGAATGGATTAAATGCTCCAAACAAAAGACACAGGCTTGCTGAATGGATACAAAAACAAGACCCGCATATATGCTGTCTACAAGAGACCCACTTCAGACCTAGTGACACATCCAGACTGAAAGTGATGGGATGGAAAAAGATATTCCATGCAAATGGAAGTCAAAAGAAAGCTGGAGTAGCAACACTCATATCAGATAAAATAGACTTTAAAATAAAGAATGTTACAAGAGACAAGGAAAGACACTACATAATGATCAAGGGATCAATCCAAGAAGAAGATACAACAATTATAAGTATATATGCACCCAACATAGGAGCACCTCAGTACATTAGGCAACTGCTAACAGCCATAAAAGAGGAAATCGACAGTAATACAATAATAGTGGGGGACTTTAACACCTCACTTACATCAATGGACAGATTATCCAAAATGAAAACAAATAAGGAAACAGAAGCTTTAAATGACACAATATACCAGATAGATTTAATTGATATTTATAGGACATTCCATCCAAAAACAGAAGATTACACTTTATTCTGAAGTGCACACGGAACATTCTCCAGGATAGATCACATCTTGGGTCAAAAATCAAGCCTCACTAAATTTAAGGAAATTGAAATCATATCAAGCATCTTTTCTGACCACAACGCTATGAGATTAGAAATGAATTACAGGGAAAAAAATGTAAAAAACACAAACACATGGAGGCTAAACAATACATTCTAAATAACCAAGAGATCACTGAAGAAATCAAAGAGGAAATCAAAAAATCCCTAGAGACAAATGACAATGAAAACACGATGATCCAATACCTATGGGATGCAGCAAAAGCAGTTCTAAGAGGGAACTTTATGGCTATACAAGCCTACCTCAAGAAACAAGAAAAATCTCAAATAAACAATCTAACCTTACACCTAAAGGAACTAGAGAAAGAAGAACAAACAAAACCCAAAGTTAGCAGAAGGAAAGAAATCATAAATATCAGAGCAGAAATAAATGAAATAGAAACAAAGAAAACAATAGCAAAGATCAATAAAACTAAAAGCTGGTTCTTTGAGAAGATAAACAAAATTGATAAAATTTGATGATAGACTCATCAAGAAAAAGAGGGAGAGGACTCAAATCGATAAACACAGAAATGGAAAAGGAGAAGTTACAACAGACACTGCAGAAATACAAAGGATTCTAAGAGCCTACTACAAGCAACTCTATGCCAATAATATGGACAACCTGGAAGAAATGGACAAATTCGTAGAAAGGTAAAACGTTCCAAGACTGAAGCAGGAAGAAATAGAAAATATGAACAGACAAATTGCAAGTAATGAAATTGAAACTGTGATTAAAAATCTTCCAACAAACAAAAGTCCAGGACCAGTTGGCTTACAGATGAATTCTATCAAACATTTAGAGAACAGCTAACACTCATCCTTAAACTCTTCCAAAAAATTGCAGAGGATGGAACACTCCCAAACGCATTGTATGAGGCCACCATCAACCTGATACCAAAACCAGACAAAGGTACTAGAAAAAAAGAAAATTACAGACCAATATCACTGATGAATATAGATGCAAAACTCCTCAACAGAATACTAGCAAACAGAATCCAACAGCATATTAAAAGGATCATACACCATGATCAAGTGGGGTTTATCCCAGGAATGCAAGGATTCTTCAATATACGTAAATCAATCAATGTGATACACCATATTAACAAATTGAAGAATAAAAACCATATGATCATCTCAATAGATGCAGAAAAAGCTTTTGACAAAATTCAACACCCACCTATGATAAAAACTCACCAGAAAGTGGCACTATCTCAACATGATAAAGGCCATATATGACAAACCCAAAGCAAATATCATTCTCAATGGTGAAAAACTGAAAGCATTTCTTCTAAGATCAGGAACAAGACAAGGATGTCCCCTCTCACCACTATTATTCAACACAGTTTTGGAAGTCTTAGTCATGGCAATCAGAGATGAAAAAGAAATAAAAGTAGTACAAATTGGAAAAGAAGAGTAAAACTGTCACTGTTTGCAGATGACATGATATTATACATAAAGAATCCTACAGATGCCACCAGAAAACTACTAGAGCTAATCAATGAATTTTGTAAAGTTGCAGGATACAAAATTAATGCACAGAAATCTCTTGCATTCCTATACACTAATAATGAGAAATATGACAGAGATATTAAGGAAACACTCCCATTTCCCACTGCAACAAAAAGAATAAAATACCCAGGAATAAACCTACCTAGGGAGACAAAAGACCTGTATGCAGAAAACTATAAGACACTGATGAAAGAAATTAAAGATGATACCAACAGATGGAGAGATATACCATGTTTTTGGACTGGAAGAATCAATATTGTGAAAATGACTATACTACCCAAAACAATCTACAGATTCAATGCCATCCTTATCAAATTACCAATGGCATTTTTTACGGAACTAGAACAAAAAGTCTTAAAATTTGTATGGAGACACAAAAGACCCTGAATAGCCAAAGCAGTCTTGAGGGAAAAAAAAGAAGCAGGAGGAATCAGACTCCCTGACTTCAGACTATACTACAAAGCTACAATCATCAAGACAATATGGTACTGGCACAAAAACAGAAACATAGATCAATGGAACAAGATAGAAAGCCCAAAGATAAACCCATGCACCTATGGTCAACTAACCTATGACAAAGGAGGCAAGGATATACATTGGAGAAAAGACATTCTCTCCAATAAGTGGTGCTGGGAAAACTTGACAGCTACATGTAAAATAATGAAATTAGAACACTCCCTAACACTATACACAAAAATAAACTCAAAATGGATTTCAGACCTAAATGTAAGACTGGACACTATAAAACTCTTAGAGGAAAACATAGGAAGAACACTCTTTGACATAAATCACAGCAAGATCTTTTTTGATCCACCTCCTAGAGTAATGGAAATAAAAACAAAAGGAAACAAGTGGGAACTAATGAAACTTCAAAGCTTTTGCACAGCAAAGGAAACCATAAACAAGACGAAAAGACAACCCTCAGAATGGGAGAAAATATTTGGAAACGAATCAACAGACAAAGGATTACTCTCCAAAATATATAAACAGCTCATGCAGCTCAATATTAAATAAACAAACAACCCAATCCAAAAATAGGCAGGAAACCTAAATAGACATTTCTCCAAAGAAGACATACAGATGGCCAAGAAGCATATGAAAAGCTGCTCAACATCCCTAATTATTAGAGAAATGCAAATCAAAACTACAGTGAGGTATCAGCTCACACCAGTTAGAATGGGCATCATCAGAAACTCTACAAACAGCAAATGCTGGAGAGGGTGTGGAGAAAAGCGAACCCTCTTGCACTGTTGTTGGGAATGTAAATTGATACAGCCACTATGGAGAACAGTATGGAGGTTCATTAAAAAATAAAAATAGAATTAACATATGATCCATCAATCCCACTACTAGGCATATACCCTGAGAAAACAATAATTCAAAAAGACACATGCACCCCAATGTGCACTGCAGCAGTGTTTACAATAGCCAAGTCATCGAAGCTACCTAAATGCCCACCGACAGATGAATGGATCAAGAAGTTGTGGTACATATATACAATGGAATATTACTCAGCTGTAAAAAGGAACGAAATTGGGTCATTTGGTGAGACGTGGATGGATCTAGAGACTGTCACACAGAGTGAAATAAGTCAGAAAGAGAAAAAATAATATCGTATATTAACACACGTATGTGGAACCTAGATAAATGGTACAGATGAACCGGTTTGCAGGGCAGAAGTTGAGACACAGATGTAGAGAACAAATGTATGGAAACCAAGGGGGGAAACCGCAGAGGGATGGGGATGGTGGTGTGATGAATTGGGTGATTGGGATTGTCATGTATACACTGATGTGTATAAAATTGATGACTAATAAGAACCTGCTCTATAAAAAAAATTAAATTAAATTAAAAAATTTATAAAATGTCATTGCTAATTTGATAGGGATTGCACTGAATCTGTATATTGCTTTGGGTCGTATAGTCATTGTCACAATATTGATTCTTCCCATCCAAGAACATGGTATATCTCTCCATCTGTTTGTGTCATCTTTGGTTTTTTTTTTTTTTTTTTTTGTGGTACGCGGGCCTCTCACTGTTGTGGCCTCTCCTGTTGCGGAGCACAGGCTCCGGACACGCAGGCTCAGTGGCCGTGGCTCATGGGCCTAGCTGTTGCACGTCATGTGGGATCTTCCCTGACCGGGGCATGAACCCGTGTCTCCTGCATCATCAGGCGGACTCTCAACCACTGCGCCACCAGGGAAGCCCCGATTTCCTCTTTTATAGGTGTTAGCATTTCCCTTCTGTATTGAGGTGCTCCTATGTTGGGTGCATATATATTTATAATTGTTATATCTTCTTCTTGGATTGATCCCTTGATCAGTATATAGTGTCCTTCCTTGTCTCTTGTAACATTCTTTATTTTAAAGTCTATTTTATCTGCTATGAGTATTGCTCTTCCAGATTTCGTTTCATTTCCATTTGCATGGAATATCTTTTTCCATCCCATCACTTTCAGTCTGTATGTGTCTGTAGGTCTGAGTTAGTTTGGTGGTGCTGAATTCTCTTAGCTTTTGCTTGTCTGTAAAGGTTTTAATTTCTCCATCGAATCTGAGTGAGATCCTTGCCGGGTAGAGTAATACTGGTTGTAGCTTCTTCCTTTTCATCACTTTAAATATATTGTGCCACTCCCTTCTGGCTTGTAGAGTTTCTGCTGAGAAATCAGCTGTTAACCTTATGGGAGTTCCCTTGTATGTTATTTGTCATTTTTCCCTTGTTGCTTTTAATAATTTTTGTCTTTAATTTTTGTCAATTTGATTAGTATGAGTCTTGGCGTGTTTCTCCTTGGGTTTATCCTGCTTGGGACTCTCTGTCCTTCTTGGACTTGGGTGGTTATATTCTTTCCCATATTAGTGAAGTTTCTGACTATAATCTCTTCAAATATTTTCTCTAGTCCTTCCTCTCTCTGTTCTTCTTCTGGGACCCCTATAATGTGATTTGTGGTGCATTTGATGTTGTCCCAGAGGTCTCATAGGCTGTCTTCATTTCTTTTCATTCTTTTTTCTTTATTCTGTTCCACTGCAGTGAATTACACCATTGTATTTTCCAGGTCACTTATCCATTCTTCTGCCTCTGTTACTCTGCTATTGATTCCTTCTAGTGTATTTTTCATTTCAGTTATTGTATTGTTCATCTCTGTTTGTTCTTTAATTCTTCCAGGTGTTTGTTCTTTAATTTTTGTAGGTCTTTGTTAAACATTTCCTACATCTTCTTGATCTTTGCCTTCATTCTTTTTCTGAGGTCCTAGATCATCTTCACTATCATTATTCTGAATTCTTTTTCTGGAAGACTCCCTATGTCCACTTCACTTAGTTGTTTTTCTGGGTTTTTTTCTTGTTCCTTCATCTGGTACATAGTCTTCTGCCTTTTCATTTTGTCTACCTTTCTGTGAATGTGGTTTTTGTTCCACAGGCTGCAGGACTGTAGTTCTTCTTGTTTCTGCTGTCTGCCCTCTGGTGGATGAGGCTATCTAAGAGGCTTGTGCAAGCTTCCTGATGGGAGGGACTGGTGGTGGGTAAAGCTGGGTGTTGTTCTGGTGGGCAGAGCTCAGTAAAACTTTAATGCACTTGTCTGCTGATGGGTGGGGCTGAGTTCCCTCCATGTTGGTTGTTTGGCCTGAGGCGATCCAGTACTGCAGGCTACAGGCTCTTTGCTGGGACTTGTGGCAGACTCTTGGAAGGCTCATGCCAAGGAATACTTCCCAGAACCTCTGCTGTCAGTGTCCTTGTCCCCATGGTGAGCCACAGCACCACCCCCACCCCACTGCCACGGCCTCTGCAGGAAACCTTCCAACACTAGCAGGTAGGTCTGGTTCAATCTCCTACGGGGTCCCTGCTCCTTCCGTTGGTCCTGTTGTGCACACTACTTTGTGTGTGCCCTCCAAGAGTGGAGTCTCTGTTTCCCCCAGTCCTGTCGAAGTGCTGCAGTCAATTCCCGCTATCCTTCAAAGTCTGATTCTCTGGGAATTCCTCCTCCCATTGCCGGACCCACAGGTTGGGAAGCCTGACACGGGGCTCAGAACCTTCACACCAGTGGGTGGATTTCTGTGGTATTCTGTGGTATAATTGTTCTCCAGTTTGTGAGTCACCCACAGAGCAGTTATGGGGTTGGATTTTATTGTGATTGCGCCCCCTTGTACCATCTCATTGCGCTTCTCCATTGTCTTTGGATGTGGGGTACCTTTTTTGGTGAGTTCCAGTGTCTTCCTGTTGATGATTGTTCAGCAGTTAGTTGTGATTCCAGTGCTCTCGCAAGAGGGAGTGAGCGCACATCTTTCTACTCTGCCATCTTGAATGAATCACTATCAACTGCTGATGCCAACGCTTTTCCTCCCAACACTGGGAAGCTGACTGATTGCATCACTAAGTCCTCTTGTTACTGACCAAACTTGAGTCTGCTCAGCCATGTGCAGTAAAGCCAGTCTAATGACAGTGAGTTGTGGTGAAGGTAAGTGCAGTGTTTATTATAGGGAGCCAAGCGAGGAATTCAGGAGAGCTAGTGCTCAAAAAGCCTGAACTCTAATCAGTTATTTTTGTAGAATGGCTCCCAATTTGGGTTTGATTGATGTTTTCTCATGATTAGATTGAGGTTATGTTTAATATTCCATAATCTTGCTATTGCTAGAAAAATTACATCAACTGAAATCACTCCCCCTCTGCCTGTCCCTGCTCCCACCCCACCCACATGACCAATGTTCAAGCCCATTATCAAAAGATGCAAAAGAAATAATAATAGAAACATCATGAGCAGATGAAGGTAAAACATTATAATGCTGAAAGAATTTCTAGTAAGGTGGCAGCAATCTGAACCAAATGGCAGCTTTTGCAGCATACCTATATTATTCCTTACTTCATAGTTTTAAGATAAAAAATTCCAAGTACAATTTTAAAAATTATGGTACGTAACGTTTTCAAAAAGTTCGTATTATGCTGTTTCCTCAGGAATGAGGTGGTGCTGGATGTCGTTGGTGGAATGGATTTAGGGGGTGGGCAGTTTTCTTAGAGACATGCTGCCAGGAAATCAGTCTCTTTCCCAAGTAAATCCATGAGGTTGATTAAATAAGCCCTCCTATATGTAAAAAAGCACATGATTTATCATCTGAAGGGTAATATGGCCACATTATGCCTCATGTGGCCATATTATTGGCCTTTAAGCCAACTTTAGCCAAGAGTGGTCAGCATGACCTTACAAAGAAAAAGATGACAATTAAAGATGACCTTGTGGCCTGGTGGCAAGGGTAATATACCTCAGAACTACAGATCTGAGCAAATCAAACCACCAAAGAGAGGGATAGTTGAAGAATGAAAATTACATCTGCAACAGAATAATATGTAATAATAAATGCATAAGTTAACATTCAGTATATTTTTGTGTGAGTTTTGTTTATTGTAAATAAATACTCTTAACGTTTTTCAAGTAAAGAATTCAGTTATAGTTCAATTGCAGAAAATGGAGTCTAGATGAGCTCTAGAGACCATCAAGTCACAGTAATAGTACATAGAGACTCCCAGATGTTTGGTACCCAAAAGGGATGTTTACAAAAACACATTTTTGCAAAAGGACTGTTATATTTGCACAGATGTATGTGTGTATCAGAACACAAAATGCACTTTGGGGAAATTAAATAACTATTGTTTGAAAAAGTGGACTTTTAAGTATGGTTATAAATCTCAAAAAGAAATAGCTCTAATTTATTGCCCATCTAGGAGAAATTCTGGGTGTACTCTTTCTGGATGTACTTTCCTCTTCATTCTTACAACTATGGCACAGGGGAGTAATTATCAGTTTGTGAATTCTACTGTGAAAGGACCTAAGTGATTTCACTGGAAATCTTTCCCAGAGCCTTTCCTTTGCTTTTGAAAATAATATAATTGGATGTGAAATGAAGGGCTGGCACATTTTATAACATATATATTGCAAATTACGGCAGACTTGAAAGAACTAGAAGTGCCTAAATGCTATGGTTGTGCCAGTAATGGAGGCATAGGTTCTTGGGTTTTGTGGGAATGTATTAAATTACAGAACCTTTTAAAAATGTAATAAAAAACAATGTTCATAAGGTTCCTAAAACAACTCTATATTAATCTGGCTTTTGGTAAATAAAACTCTAAGGAAAACTTCCTTCCAAATGTGAACGTGTCACAGTAAAAATATATTGACATGGAAGGAATGAAGATGAAATAAGTAATATTTTCCCTTAAACACAAAGGGATTATAGTTATGATTCACTAATTAGAAACAATAACATGATTTAAAAGCTATGATGAATTTTATATGAGAGTTGTAGTAGACCAATTTATTTTGATGGATAATTGTCAGAGTAGTAAATTGAGGTTATAAACTGGGCTACATAATGTAGGATATTTGAATTCACTATGATTAAGACAGAACAAAGCAGCCAGTAGATTCTAAATAAACGATTTGATGACTATGTTGAATATTGCAAAAATCAATTAACATGGTATTATGCTTTGTCCTGTTAAATAATGTCCATTTTATAAAAGCCATAAAGCTTATTAAATTTAAGAAGTTGCTTTAGTCTTTCATAATGTCTGAAGACATTAATTAAGTAAACCATGAGCATAAAAAAGAAGCATTCTAAAGCGCTTTGTGGGCCAATCTGGCTTGATAAATAATCAAAGCTTATCCCATCTTAAAGAAAATGTGGAATTACTCAAAGTTATTCATTTTTGACCATAATTCATTCTGATGTATTATTATTCTAACTTTTCAAACATGATTTTGTAGGACAAAAAATGGAAATCATAAGATAGCTTCACATTTAAAAAAAGCATATAATAGATCACATTCATGTGCCTTTTTCATTCTGCTGTTGAGATCATTAATGAAATAGTAATTCCCATGGTGTTGGACATGGCATAATCTACTATTTGGCTGCTGGGATAGTTTCCTGATATTTGTCACCAATATTGGGCAGTTGTTCAATCAGATAAAGAGGATTAAATATTTTTAATGTGTACAAATGAAAACTCTCTTTTTCAAAGGAATGAGAAGGTGAGAGGTAAAACTTTGAGAACATTTGTAAAGGTGGATTTACAGAAAGTATGCTTGATGTTTATGTTGCCAAGGTTATGGTTTTACCTATAGAAGGTATTTTTTAATTTACTTTATAATTACATTATAAAATGTTAAAGAAGAATACAGAAGTTTTGTCACTGACATGCCAGATTTTTCCTGAGTCTGTCTGAGGAAAGCAAGTTTTACTGGACAACTGAAATGTTATAAAATATGAACAGTCACTGTCCTCGCTTCAGAGAGTACTATTGGTGACAAACATTTTTCCTGTAAATATTTCATCTTTCACCTATGAACTAAACATCTCATCTCCACCCTATGAATTTCCCATCTTTTTTACCTACTAGTAGTAAGCACTTGAGCAAATAATTTCATTTCAGGGCCTCATTAGGAAATGCATACAATGTTCATTAGTGTTTTTCAAAATATGGGTCATTACCCCATTTGTGGGTCACAACTAATATTTTTATAAAATAAAATGGAATTGACTCAATTTGAATAGAAAATATAGAGAACAAGACACAGTAAAAGGCTTGTTTGCAAATTTTGTTTTAGTTTTAAATATCTGTATGCACAGTGTGATATAAAGTGTATTCCTTAATATAAGATGTAGGCAAAAAAGTTTGACAAATACTGTTCTAAAGAATCATAAGTTCCTTCTAACTCTAAAATGAAATTATTCTAGTTTTCAGCTCAAAAACTCTGATATTGACCTCTTTTAACCTTATGTCATATGGTTTATTGCCTGACAGACAACAGTAGCCAGCTATTGGGCTGGCCAAAAAGTGCCTTCGATTTTTAAGTAAAAATAAAAAACACATTTTTCATTTTCACCAAGACTTTTATTGAAAAAAGTATTCACCCTTTTGTTCCACTACCTTCTGCCATTTTTCAGGCAACTTCATAATTTCATCTTCCCAATACTTTTTTTATCTTTTTGAGCAAAGAACTGTTCCAGGTGCCTTTTACGGTCTTCCAGGGAATTGAAATTTTTTCCTTTAAGAGAATTTTGTAAAGACCAAAATAAATGGAAATCTGAAGGTACTATGTCTGGTGAATATGGCAGATGAATGAGAACTTCCCAGGCAAGCTAAGTTTTTGCCTGGTGATCAAAGAAACATGCAGTCTTGCGTTATCCTGATGGAAGGTTATGCGTTTTCTGTTGACTAATTCCGAATGCTTTTTTCTAGTGCTGATTTCAGTTGGTCTAACTGGGAGCAGTACTTTTTGGAATTAATCATTTGGTTTTCTGGAAGGAGCTCATAATAGAGGACTCCTTTCCAATCCCACTATATACACAACATCACCTTCATTGGATGAAGACCAGCCTTTGGTGTGGTTGGTGGTGGTTCATTTCGCTTGCCTCACAATCTCTTCTGTTCCACGCTCTTGTACAGTATCCACTTTTCATCGCCTGTCACAATTTGTCTTAAAACGGAACGTTTTCATTACATTTAAGTAGAGAATCACATGCGGAAATATGGTCAAGAAGCTTTTTTTTGCTTAACTTATGTGGAATCCAACCATCAAAGCGATGAACATAACTAGGCAGGTGCAAATGATTTTCAACACTTGATTTGGACATTTTGAGTATGTTGGCTATCTCCGCCGTGGTATAACACTGATGGTTCTCAATTAATGTCTCAATTTGATCGCTATCAACTACAACGGGTCTACCTGCCTGTGGAACATCATCCAGTGAGAAATCTCCAGCATGAAACTTCACAAACACTTTTGACATGTTCAATCACTCACAGTACCTTCTCCGTACACTGCACAAATCTTTTTTTGCATTTCAGTTGCGTTTTTACCTTTTAGAAATAATATGCCGAAAATGTTGCTTTTTTCCTTCCATCTTCAATGTTAAAATGGCTACAAAAAATTCACCTATTTTGATAAGTCTTTTTTAAAATGCATGCTGATGTGACAGCTGTCATGTGCAATCTAACAAAATTCTTTCAATGAAGTTAAAGACAACTAAGTGCTACTAGAGCCATCTTATGGAAAAAAACGAACGAACCTTTTGGCCAACCCAATACAAGGGCATTTAGTTAAAGTGAGTGAAAAATATTTACTCCCTTAATTAGTTGTACTCGTTACAGCCACTGTAAGTCATTAAAAGACAACTTCTTGGGCTTTCACACACTCTGGGTAAATGCCAGACCTAAGGCAGATAGGAGTTTGCCATGTTTGAGAAATAGAAATAGGTGAGAATGGTAGGTATCTAGTGAAAAAAGACAATGGTAGGAGATGAAGTAAATCATGGTAAAGTGTTTAGAGTATATTTTTACTGCCAGAGGAGCCATTTGAAAGCTGTAAGCAGAGGACTTCTGTGGCCTTTTTAAGACCAGTAGGATTGCTGTATAGAAAATAGATTTTTACACAGCAAGAATGAAACTAAGAAGGTTAAAAGACTATGACAGTCATTCAGGTGAGAGATGGTTGTGGCTTCTATTAAGGTAGTAGCAGTGGAGATGAAAAAAAAATAGATGGATTTTGGGAAAGTTTTGGAAGCATACAATACAGAATTTGCTAATAGACTGGATATAGGGGGCTTGGCAAAGAAGGGAATCAATGATAGTTCCTAGAATTTTAGTTGTGATGGGGAAGAGCAAGTTGGGGGGCATGGTGGCAGGAATCCAGATTTCTGTTTGGGAGATGTTAACTTTGAGATACATTTTAGGCATCTAAATGAACATGTCAAGAAAGTAGAACTGGGTTTCATGGGAGAAGTAAGGGCTGCTGGATTTTATGCATTTGGGCATCATCAACATATCAACAGTATTTATAGCCACAGGACTGCTACTTCCATAAGAGTGTCATGCAGTGTCTCTTTTAGTCTTGATAACAATTCAAGGGAGATATTTTCTTTTTATATCGATATGATTAGCTTCTTTCTATATCTGATCAACTCCTATGCTCAGAGATACATAGGCTAACTGTCAAGCAGCTACTAAATGGTGGAGCCTGGATTCAGATCTGTCTGACAGAGTTCTTGTTCTTTCCATTACACCAGGTTGTTTTACTGAAGTATTAGAATATGTGAATTTCTGAGTGGAGGGTTTTAAATTTTTTTGAATGAAGGTTTTTTTTTTTTTAAAAGGTCTGTCTAGTCTAGAGAGAATGAACTTCATTCAGAATCTAATCCAAGTTTATAAATTCAGTAGTCTTTTCTATCCTTATGCAACTTCCCTTGGGCAGGTGCCACTGATAGTTCCTTTTTTTTTTTTTCTTTTTAACTCTACTCCTTTGGCATGTGGGATATGACTCTCTGTTTTCCTTTTTCCTCATATGTTGATTTTCTTTTCTTCACTGACCCTTAAGTATACGTGTTATGCAGGAATTTTTAGCCTTCTTTCTTAACTTTACATATTCCCCCTTTACATTTTTATGTTCTCATTGCTTCAAATACTAAATATACCCTTATGACCCTCAAATTTTTTGCTTCCACTCCAGACATTTTTTCCCTAGCTCTATCCAACCAGGTCCAAAGGTTTCTGAAAGCAATTAGCCTGGAGGCTCCCCCGTGCGAATAAAGAGGAGCGAAGTGTAGGGGCTGTGATTAATTCATCTACTTATAATCATTTACATATCGTCTGCTTTTATGGAGTTTAAAAAATAGACTGGCAAGCAGACAGTGATCCACGGGGAGCGTTAACTAAGGGTTTGGATTGGCACGAAGCCATTCATGTGAACATAAAGAAGTCCTCGGCCACAGGAACATAATTTGCAAAGCAGAATTCTGCTTAATTCCTCAAAGAGATTTAACCAGAAAATTTTGAAGTGTATCAGTTCAGCCGAACATTAAAAAGGAAATCGAAGGCGAATCCCATCATGGAAGGAGGAAAGTTGGGGACAGATAACGGGTTCGCGCAGAACTTTGCATTGCAGCAGGTCATGAAGAGAACAAGGTACCGATTAGGAAGTGGGAAGAGAATGAATACACCTATGCAGAAAAAAGTGAAAAGCCGGGAGTGGCACACATTAAAGACCCAGAATTTGCTAAGAATCCACGGTAAAATAGACATCTCACCCCAAACCGGCTTCGGCGGCTCCCGCTCCAGCGGCTCCGGCTCCAGCGGCTCCGCCCCCGCGTCCTCACAGACCTTAACGCGCGGCGCACCGCCCAGCTCGTCCCGCCCCCTTTCCCGACTGCCCCTCGGCAGAGCCGCGTGCACGTGTGAGGCGGATCCCGCCCCCTCCGCGCTCTTGGCCAATGAGAAATGGTGTCGTAATTCGCCACCGCCTAGTCTCGGGTCGTGTGACCACATCTCCCCGCCCTCTCGCCCGGTTGCCTCCAGGTTCTGAGAAGATGGCGAAGGTCTCAGAGCTTTACGATGTCACATGGGAAGGTAACTGCTGCCGGGGCGGGCGCGGAAAGACCAGAAGCCGTGGGAAGCCGTTCGGGAGTACCTACTGCCCTCGGAGAGCTGGATTTTCCGGTCTCTCTTCGGCATTGGACCGGCAGAGCTGTGGTGGTGGCTGAGGTGGAGGTTGAGGCTGACCCCTTCATTGGCCCGGCCACCGACTGGGGTCTGCGGTGTTTCCCACCTCTTGCGCCAGTAGGCTGACCGACCGTCCTACCTCCGCGCCAGTCCAACGGCCCAGGGTAGCTTCCATTGAAAGGCGGCCGGGACCTGGGGCTAGGGTTGTCATACGTTTCCTGTGGCTGCTGGGCGGCGCGGAGGAGGCGGGATAGTTGCCTGCAGAAGCGTCTTTGCAGCCGAGAAATACACGGCCTGTACAGGCCTTTGAAGTGCTCTGTAAGGGTTACAATTCTGTGTAGTAAAGGTGTGTGGAAAACCCGTGAACATATCTGATTCTTTTACATGCCAGTTTACATTTCATTCTCTCTTCAAAACTGGGTTTCTGATTTCTCCCCTTGTTAATTATTCCCTGTCCCATTCCCCCTCAAAACACATTTACACACACAACTTCCTTCTTATTCCCTCCCAGTAATTCCTTTTCTGAAGGGGAAGTACCTCTGGTTTAACCTGAGGTGGAGTTTGTGTTTAAATTTGGAAGCAGCCAAACTTTGGACGAGTTCTGTAAGAGATTTTCCTTTCTTAAAAACTTTCATGGGAGGCATGCATGCTTAAGAGAAGAGCCTTGAGTTTCTCTAAGGCATGGAATTTGTGTAATCGAAGTTTATATTCCCAACATTTCACAGTAGACTTCAGTAGCTTATTTGTTCGGATATTTAAATAATGGCCTGATAACATGTGGACTGAAAACTATATTGATTGTTCAGTGGTGAGTAAATCTTTCCAGTATTACAAAGTTGAAAACAATAATGGGAAAAGGTAAAATTCTTTTATACTGGAAGTGAATTCAGTGATGTATTATTGCTTTTGTGGCTTCTAGCACACTGAACTGCAGTGCTTCTACCTGTACTGGGGAATCCATTATATTAAAAGTATTAAGTTCTCAGTACTTGGAGACAGCAAATTAAGTAACACAGTCCCTACCTTCAGGGAGTTCATAGTCAAATGGAGGAGGACAGACTTGTAACATAGTTTTAAAAGGCTTGTGTCAGGGTATATTCCTTCAGTAGATACGTGGCTGTTATTTTTAATGCTTTTAAGAAATTTTCAAATATTTCATGGTATTTCAAAGGTGCTATTTTGAAGGTATGTTCAATATAAGTTTCTTAGATGATAGTGTTGTGTAGAATGGTAGGGAAGGAGTAGGTGTGTAACTACCAGCAGACAAGGTAATTTAAGTAACTTGGACCTTACCCTGTGGACATTCTAAAGATGAGTGACATAATTAGATTTAGATTAATCAGTGATAACTACTTCACAAGTTTGTTGAGGAACAAAAGGGAAAACGTATGTTAAAGTGCTTTTAAACTATTAAATACATATAAAAAGATGATCTGACACCTCCCTGTGTCTCCAGCTTTATCTTAAGCTACTCTTACCCTTGCTCTGTGAGCTGGCCACGCTGGCTTTTGTTGAATTCCCTAAATGTGCGATGCTCCTCTAGTCTTAAGACTGGATACAAGCTATTCCTTCTGATAGGAGTGTTCTTCCCTCCTGGTTCTACTCTTATACTCTGCTCTACCGACTATACTTTTATCATTTCTCGGCATTCCCCTCAAAGGTCACATACTTCAGAGAGCCTTCCTTGACCACCCTACCCCCGCCCATTCTCCATCCCGCCACCAAAATTTAAAAGAGAAAAGACAACAAAAACAAGCAACAAAACTTACCCCTGGTCCTTTAACTATGTGTCCTCATAGTACTGAAGTACTTACCCAATTGTGTTAAGTTTAAAAATGTCTCTCCTCGAATGAAGAGGGACCAGGCCTATCTTGTTCTAGTGCATGACATATTGGAGGAACTTGGTGATCTGTTGACTAAATGAATTGTTAGTAGGATTAAAAAATTTAAAAATCATCACAAAAAATACTATAAGTAATTTAGTATTGGAGTGATATTTTTAGTATCTTAGACTTAGGCAACTCACTTAGCAAATAGAATATAGTTTGCTCATTTTAATTAATGTAA
Source organism: Monodon monoceros (assembly GCF_005190385.1). Taxonomy (NCBI): domain Eukaryota; kingdom Metazoa; phylum Chordata; class Mammalia; order Artiodactyla; family Monodontidae; genus Monodon; species Monodon monoceros. The sequence continues at coordinate 26,345,032 of NW_021703770.1, read as the reverse complement.
TCAATAAGTAGAATTAAAATTCTATTTTAGGAGACTTTTAGGAAAAGAGTATTGTAGATTTTTCTTTCAGAGACTTTTGGTAACAAGAGGGTAATGGGAGGACCCTCGGGGTAGTTTTTTTGTTTAGATTTGGAGGGGGGGCGGGAGTGTCAGTTGACCTGTGTCCTTTAAGAATTCCATTGAATAGGGCTTCCCTGGTGGCGCAGTGGTTGGGAGTCCGCCTGCCGATGCAGGGGACACGGATTTGTGCCCTGGTCCGGGAGGATCCCATGTGCCGCGGAGCGTCTGGGACCGTGGGCCATGGCCGCTGAGCCTGCGCGTCCAGAGCCTGTGCTCCGCAACGGGAGAGGCCACAGCAGTGAGAGGCCCGCGTACCGCAAAAAAAAAAAAAAAAAAAAAAGTTTATTACATATTTATAAAAGACGTATATACTAAGTTTAACACTCTCAGTCTCTGTTGGGCTCTATAAAAAAGTAGGTATATGGTTTATTTATAAGCCAGTTGAAAGTTATTGATGTTTATTATATAGAGGAGTTTGGAGGTGGGAAAGAGTTGAAGGAGGGTATAGTCAAGTTTGTTGAGAATAGGGTATTTGGGCAGAATATGGATAGGATGCCTTGCACAGTGCCTGGCCTATAATAGGCATTAAATGAATATTTGTTGAAAAAATATTTATTAAAAATATTTGAGGGGATTTTAGTTGTATATGCTCACTGTCTCTACTTCTCTTTTTATTCAGTCCTTTAAACAACCACAATTTGGTTTCCATGCTCTATTAGTCTAGTAAGATTTCTAGGGAGATATAATGCCGGGTCTAATGTATCTGTTTTGTACATCTATACTACATTTGTCATTGCAGGTCATTCCCTCTATGAAAAATTCTTTCGTTGGTTTCTTAATAGCATTAAGGCTCTCTTTTTACTTTTCAGAACTTTGATGTGTTCTCTACATCCATTTGCTCCTTAATTTTTGATGTCCCCAGTGGTTCTTTCCTTAGCCCTCTTCTTAATCTGTTATTGGTGGTGATTAATCCTGAGTTCAACAGACTTCTAACTGATGCAGGCATAGGTGTTATGTGGTCTGTGACTTTCCTGAAATTATATGCAAAATTGAGTGTGTTTTTAAACATGTACATATTTCTGGGGGAAAGTTGGTTCAAAGGTCCCATCAGCTTCAAAGAGCTCTAAAAAGGTTGAATGTCTTCTGTGGGTAATCACCCACACCTAGCTTTAATTATTAGCCTGTATGCTAAATGACATGTTAGTTAAACATATATTTGAGTACTTTGTGCCAGCTGCTGTTCCAGTTCTTGAGGATACAGTGCTGAAAAAGACAGGCAGGGTCCCAGGTCTCACGGCATGTACCCTGAGATTTCACTTCTTCACTAAAGGTTCATATTTATGGATATGTAAATATTTAGTGAAGGTCATTTTTGCAAGGTAAGAGCTGGAGAGGTAGGTTGGTGCCTTGAATACTAGCCTAAGGAATTTGGACTTTATTTTGTAGATAGTTGGGAGCCACTTTCCTATTTAAAAAAAAAAAAAGATCAGTGACTCCTTTTGTTAAACTTAAAATTTTAAATGGACTTTTGATATAGGGCAGGGCTTTTTCTTTGATAGGGATCTCCTGATTGAAATTCCTTGTCATCTTTAATAAACCATTTTCAACTTTGCTTTCTGTAACATGGAACAAGAACATAAAGACCCTTGTATAGCAGCTTCAGTGCACAAGTCAGTGCATTGAGTCACCTTAATATAACAGCAGTTTTTGAAAGCTCTTTACCTTTGTGGAGTCTTTTTAAAGCATCCAGCTTTGTTTTATAGAAAAAGTCTATCTTTTACACTCACGTTTTTTTTGGCTTTTGTAATATTTAATTATAGTATATAATTACATTAAGTTTAACTGCCATGAACTGGTTTGCATGCAAACACAACTGACTTTTTGAAACGTAACAAATAATGGAAACAACCAAGAGCCTGTTGGCCAAGAGCTTCTCAAATGCTAGGGGCATCATTAGTATTTTTTGCAGGAAGAAATTCTTTGATTATAACTGGAGGATAGTTAGAGTTTTTAATGAACCTTATTAATGTCACCCATCATATTTTTTTCATTGAAGTATAGTTAATTTACAAACACCCCTCATATTTTAATTACTTGTTTACATTCTGTACACACACAAATCTTCTCAGTGCTTCCAATGACCAGCATAGTGGTGAGAGTCAAAAAATAGCTCTCAGTAAATGCTAATTAAAATTTTTGTAGCACTTTATATTTTATGAAGTGCTTTACATAAATTATCTGATATTAGGAGTTCTAAACTCAGATGCCAAGAAGATGAGGATAATGTGTGAAATTACGTGAAAGATGATAGTGGTGCCTATGAAGAACTGGTGAGTGCATGCCTTATCTAAAGGTAATCAGAATCAGATTAAAAACAGATTACCCCCCACCCCAACCCCCAACATTGTACTGGCTAAGACATTTGAGGGGTCTAGGTTTTGCTTTATGTAACGTTCATGGCAGATAGGCTTGTGATCTTCTGTATTTTATAGCTGAGGTTAGAAATGTTATATAACAGGTCCAAGATGACTATGCTAAGTAGCAGCATTGGGATTTAAACCAGAGTCCTCTGACTGTAGCTCCTATGTCTTTATGCCACTTCATGCTCTAAATCTGGAATTGGCATTATTTTCTGTAAAGGGCCAGGTAGTAAATATTTTCAGCTTTGTGTGACATATGGTTTGTCTCAACTATTCAGCTCTACCATTGTAGCACAGAAACAGTCAGACAGTACCGAAATGAATAAGGGTACCTGTGGGTTTTTTTGTTTTGGGTTTTTTTTGGGGGGTGGGGGGTGCCTGTGTTCTGGTAAAACTTTATCTATAAAACAAGTGGCTGCAAAATTTGGTCCTGGGACTTTAGTTTATTGACCCCTGCTTTCAGTCTCCTGCTTTAAATGAAATATGAAGACCAAAACCAAAGATGGAAGGATTAGGAAAAGATAAAGAGCATTTGGTTTTAGAGAATGTACTGGTGGCTTGCAGAGAAGTTTCAAAGCCTTTTGGTTCAGAAACAAAAGAGAATTAAAAGTGGGTATGAGAACAGGTAAGGAAACAGAGGGTAGAACATTAATAGCTTAAATTTTTTTGAGCACATTTTGTACCATACACTGTTCTAAACACATAAATTATCTCACAGTGCTTACCACAACAACTATATGATACAGGTATTATTATTTTTCATCTCCACTTTTTAGATGAGAACATTAAAGTGAAAAGTGTTAACTATCCAATATCACACAGATAGAAAGTGGTAGAACTGGCATTTGAACTCCAGCAGTTTCAATTTTGCATCTTCACTTTTAACCACTACACACTAGTGCCTTTAGATAGTAGAAGAGATATCTGAAGAAAGAAGATAAAAATTTAAAGCTTATGGGAGTTTTGAAACACAGGAAAAACCTTTGGATAGTGAAAAGAATTGTGAGGCAAAATTGAAGTGTATGTAACACTTTAAATATATCTTTGAGGGAGTCATAACAGTGCATAGATAATACTTTTTACCTTGCTTTAAAAATATCTTGAAGTACATGTTATACTCAATTTGGTTTTCTTTTAAAATTTAGAACTTGGGTAAATAGGGAAATATTTGCGTGAAAGGGCTCATTGTTTTTCCTAGTTAATCTTTAGAAAAAGTGCTTTTATTACCAAGTCCAAGATCATTCTGCTCAACGAGCAACAGGCTAATAAATCGAGAGGTGAGTTGTTGGGACAAGGAATAGTGACTTTATTCAGAAAGCCAGCCAGCTGAGAAGATGGTGGACTGGTGTCCCAAAGAACCATCTTACCCCAGTTAGAATTCAGGCTCTTTTATAACTAAAAGAGGAGAGGGGGTATGGTTGATTGCTGCAAACTTCTTGGTGTCAAAATCCTTTGTTCTTGCATCTGTTCATGTAGGTCAGGTCATGATGTTCCTGAAAACCTCCAACAAGACAAACTTTATACTCTGTTTGCAACTTCTTATCTCTGTATAAGTAGAAAAGTGTTATACCTTTAAAGGTTGGAGTCTTGAGAAAGGGCTGGCCTGTATATTTCAGGCCATTAGGCAACACTCTTAACTTGTAGCAAAAGCAATAGAATACAAAGGTTAAAGTAAAAGAAAAAGATACAATATGGAGCCAGATTTGTTCTTTCCTATTATACTTTGCTCTCCTAATTTTCCTTCTTCTGGTGACTGATCCTTCAGGTTTTTTTTTTTTTTTTAAGGGTCTCTGGGAGTAGTCTTTGACAGAGAAACACGTTCCCCACCCCTGCTGTGGGTTACATAAACTAAGAATTAACCTGAGCTCCATTTTGCAATGGCCTGAAGGAACTGCTTTGCCTGCCTTCTCTCTCTCCCCCAATAGGTGGGTTGGGCACTTTCCCAGTCCCTGGGAAAAGGTTGGTACCTTTTTGGTACCAGGGACTGGTTTCACGGAAGACAATTTTTCCACGGACCAGGGTAGGGTGGATGGTTTTGGGATGATTCCAGCACATTACATTTGTTGTGCACTTTATTTCTATTGTTATTACATTGTAATATGTAGTGAAATAATTATAAAACTCACCATAATGCCGACAGGAGGTGGAGCTCAGGCAGTAATGAGAATGATGAGGAGTGGCTATAAATACAGATGAAGCTTTGATCACTTGCCCGCTGCACTCAGCTCCTGCTATGCGGCCCGGTTCCTGACAAGCCATGGACTGGTACTGATCCATGACCTGGAGGTTGGAGACCCTTGCCTTACCAAATGAGATACTTTTATTCCTCTACCATAGTTTATGCTCTTTGTTGTAGAATTCATCTAACAAACTCCCTTTGATCCTTAGGGCTTAATTCACATATCACAGGTGTCTTCTTTAACCCTTTCTCCCTGCCAGGTGAAATTAATCTTTCCCTCACCTTGCTTTCTTAGTGCTCTGAACATAACCACTATCTTACCTTTTATCACATTATTTTGCTGCTGTTTGCAGTTTTTCTGTTAACTTGTCAATTTCTTAGGCACACTGGATGATTCTTTTTCATCATTACGTTTATAGCATGTTATAAAAAGTATGTATTAATATATTTTTGAATGACTAATTAGAAGTCATGGGGGACATGACAGTGGGTGAAAGGGAATGTTTTAAAAGTCAGAGATTTTCCAGTAATATACTTTGATTATGAATAAGTAGGAGGAGACTGATGGAAAATTGAGTACTGTTGGTAAATGAGAAATTTGACAAAAAAGGAGATGGGACCAGTTTTTCTCTTTTAGTCTCTAGTTTATGGGAAGGAATTCTACAGTTTCTTAAAGGGCATTCTAAAGCAAGTTAAGAAATAATCTAATAGATTAAAAGATATTTCTTAAATTCAAACTGCATATTTTATTAATTCGCCTGGGCTAGCATTTCTTAATTTGGGTGTCAGGGTACAGGCAAGGGGTGCAGTTTTGTGGAACAGATTTGTAAAACACTAAATAAATTTATATTCCCGAGGCCCTTCCTGTTTTAAAATAGTCTGCCAGGTTGACAGAGAATGTCAACTTCAGACAGTATAACTATGGTATAGGGGATGTGGTTTGAATGAGTTCTGAGAACCCAGGTTGTGGACCTTGTGGATATATGTTATATGCATGTTATCTTGTGGATATATGTTATATTGTGATGTAATAAGGTATAATGTATATTTGGTCTTCATCCCCAATTTCTGGCACAGAGCTCCTAAACCCTTGTAATTTCCTTAGTGATAGGGTTGATAGGAACATCTTCTGTTATAATATTTGGTCTTAGTCCTGGGTTCCACATACAACATCTTCTGAGATTTATAGTGATACATGTCTTTTTATATACCACTGAATAACTGGTGGCTGGATAGCTTCGGGATGGGGGCTGGTCACTGGTAAGACCAAGACTTGAGTGAAGGGTTGGAACTTTCAACCCTACCTCTCAACCTGCTGGAAGGGGAGAGGATCTGGAGATTGACTTAATAACCAGTGTCTAAGGATCTAATCAGTCATGCCTACAGACTGAAACCTTCATAAAAGCCCCTAAACTTCAGGGTTTGTAGAACTTCTAGGTTGGTGGATACATCAAGATGCTGGGATGGTGACTCACTCAGAGAGGGTACTCCTATGCCCCCGAAAACCCCCTCCCACCCCCCAGCTCTTTGCTCTGTGTATCTCTTCCATTTGGTTGTTTCCTGAGTTGTATCCTTTATAAAAAACCAGTAATAGTAAGTGAAGCACTTTCCTGAGTTCTTTCAGCCACTCTAGCAAGCATCAAACTGGATGAGGGAGTTGTAGAAAGGAACCCCTGATTTTGTAACGAGTTGCTCAGAAGTATGGGTATCCCTGACTTGTGTTGGTTTCTGAAGTGGGGGCAGTCTTTTGAGACTGAGTCCTTAACCTGTGGGGTATGAGTAACCTACTTTTTTGTTTGCCTGCTCAATTCCTCTTCAACCTTTAAGATTCAGTTCAAGTTACTTCCTGTGCAGAGTGAGAGTCAAGGTGATTTCTAGGTTTCAGTAGAAGAAATTAACTATGTTAATTTGTAATGATTTTCTAAGACCGTTTTTGTAAATTCACTTAGGGTCCATTTTCATCTTATGATGATTTTTGTTTTCTTTTGTAGACTTCGAACTGTAGGGACTCAGGTAATGCATATAAAGGTAGTGAAAATCCTATATGCTTCCTTAGATATATTCTATAGAAGCATAGCATATTGTTTATTTAACTCATGTGTTCAACAACAACTTAATTCAACTATTTAAATCTGTACAACATGTATGTCAATAGAAGGAAGAAGGTAATACTTCAGATGAATATGTAAGATTTTCAAGAGGTAAGAGTAAGAAAGCATGTATGTAATTGGTGAACTGGACAGTTAATTCTACCTTAGCCATATAAAAAAGGGATCTTTTTTCTGGGTTAGGTACTCCCCCACCCCAGTTATTATTTCTGCTATTGTCAAAATGCTGTTCTTTGAAACTCCAGAGTTCCCTATTGTATTAATATGCAAAGTTGTTCTCTCAACTTTTGTTGTTTGCTAGTGCCTTTGACCTTACTTTACATTATTCATTTTTATCTTTATATATAATCAAAAAATTTCCTTTGTCCTAATTTTTTCTTCTGTGTATTTCCCTGTGTAATTGTGTATCTTTATATGGACTGTTGTAGTAATGTTGTTATTAAGAGAGTTTTGTGATGAATGTTTCTTCAGTGCTGATAGCCTAATATGATACCCTGATTATGAAAATTTTATATTCTTGAGTCAATGGGTAAACTTCAGGAGCACCTTGAATTTTTGAGATTTCAATGTATAATTTTATTTGTTTTTCTGAGAAAATAATCCTTAACTTTTATCAAATTCTGAACATTGTAACCCAAAAAAGCTATGATCCATAGTTGCTTAAAGGGATAGAAGATATTTGTAGCAGACCCATGCCGTACACTACTTTTAAAGATAGTTGTAATATCGGTTGTAATGCATTTTCAGTCTTCTAAAGCAGGGGTCCCCAATCCCCTGTCCTCGGCCTGTTAGGAACCAGGCCACACAGCAGGAGGTGAACGGTGGGTGAGTGAGCAAAGCTTCATCTGCTGCTCCCCATCACTCACATTACCGCCTGAACCATTGCTCGCACTACTGCCTGAAACATGCCCCTCCCCCGTCTGTGGAAAAGTTGTCTTCCACGAAACCACTCCCTGATGCCAAAGAGATTGGGGAGCGCTGTTCTAAAGGATCTGTTGCTCTTGCTAAAATGATTTTCTGCTTTATGAAATTTGAGATACCATAGACTTTTACATTAGTGTGAGTGTATTTTCTTAAAAAGTTGATTTCATCTTGTCAACTGACATTAATCAAATGTATATATATATGTAATCGCAAGCATTTTTTTTTCAGAAATGCGAGATAAAATGAGAAAATGGAGAGAAGAAAACTCACGAAACAGTGAGCAAATTGTGGAAGTTGGAGAGGAATTAATTAATGAATATGCTTCTAAGCTTGGAGATGATAGTAAGTTTTTTAATTTATTGTGTTCATGCTCAGCACGTGTTTCATTTACAGTTCTTAGTTTTTTTTAAAAAATATTATTATTATGTTTTTTCTGCTGTTCATATTAATCTCTCTATGATCTGTTAGTTTTTTAAAAACTTCTTAGGAAGTCTTAATGACAATTTTATTTTGAGAAGGACTTATAATTGTTGGTAGTAGTGAAGCTATCAAATAGGCATTTTTGTTTTAAAGCTCATAAGGCTGTAGTCCTGGTCAGGTCAAAATGTATTTTATAATGATCTTTTGAAACAGTAAAAGTATTAAATAATTAGAGATTTTTTTTTACCTTATATTAAAATATTTTGCATTGCTGAAAACATAAGGTTGCTTTCTTTCCTTAATTCCAGATGTAATACAATAAATCAATTTTCAGTTATGAGTAATGTTCTTTAAAATATCAGAAACAGGAAGAATTTATTATCTAATTTCTGTTCTGAGATTTTTATATTAAATTCAGTTTTTTCCTCTGTGTATCTAGTTTGGATCATATATGAACAGGTGATGATTGCGGCCCTCGACTATGGTCGGGATGACTTGTCATTGGTAGGTATTTAAACTTGTTTTATTTTATATTTAATTTGCTTCATAAATTATGTGTAAGCAGTTAGTATATGGCTGTATTGAATCCTTTCTGTAGGTGGTTTTCAGTGCTACTCTTTTTTTTTTTTTTTTTTTTTTTGCGGTATGCGGACCTCTCACCGTCGTGGCCTCTCCCGTCGCGGAGCACAGGCTCCGGACGCGCAGGCCCAGCGGCCATGGCTCACGGGCCCAGCCGCTCCGCGACATGTGGGATCCTCCCGGACCGGGGCACGAACCCGTGTCCCCTGCATCGGCAGGCAGACTCTCAACCACTGTGCCACCAGGGAAGCCCTCAGTGCTACTCTTGAGTAGCTGGGACTAGCTAGGTACTTTGGGACACAGTATGTTTTTATATCTTTTTAACAATCCTGAGAAGTAGATGTTTAGTATCCCAGTTTCACTGAAGAGGTTAAATTAGTTGGTGAAGGTTATCCACTTAATAGGCGAATTATGCCATATTATAGAGTTAAAAATAAGAAGCATATAGTTTAAAACATTTATTTTTGGGGTTGTTAAATGACTTAATATATAATGTTAAGTACTGTTTTACAATGTTTTAAATGTATATGTTAAATTAGTAGAAAATCCTGACATGTACAGAACATGACTTAAAATATTAATATTAGGTATTTAAGTGGGGCCTGACACATGGAAGTAATTTTTAATTTTAATTTAATTTTAAAATAAAAGAATGATAGCTATATTTTTAAACACTCATGTGCTAGGTGCTATGCTAGAAGGTTTACATCATGGTTTATTTAATCTTTATAATTATTTCTTAATTTGATTTGTGTTTGATACTATCACTATATTCATTATATAAATCAGGAAGCAGTGGTTTCTGTTCTTTTGTTCTGTATTTCTGAGCTCTTAAGTGCTCTTTCACACTGCTTCCTCATTTAAGCCCAAAAGAAATACAAAAAAAACAGAAAGTAGAAATACCCAAGAACATATGCATGTCTAATTAGCTTTGTCCTTTTCAAGGTAATTATGTCATGTTGACTATACACATAATTCCAGTGGAGCTACCAGTGATAAAAAATATTCCACGAAACCGTTGTATTACATTTAGCACCTATGAGACATAGCCTTTGAATACCAACAGAGGTGGCAGCTTATATCTTGAGGGAAATTTTGAAATTTTTTTTTGTATAGCAAAATGCCATTTAGTAAAGTAGGAGATTAAGTGAATAGGTAATAACTTCTTTTGTAACACAGTATTTTTTTTTAATGGTTCAGAAGTTCAGCACAGTTAGCTTGATTGAACAAGTACTATGAGTTTTGCATGATGTCAGAGAAATAAATGACCATCATCTTCAGTTTTGACTAACTTGAATATTTTTCTTATTACAGAACTTAGAGCCACAGACTTTGAAGCTATATTTCCAGATCATATTAAAATCTACTTTATTATTGGTTAATAGTTTCTTCATTAGTTAAAGGCATTTTTAATCAGTTATGCTTGGGGGAACTAGAGTGGACCATTTTTATCATGCTTAATATTTCTAGCACTTCCAAGACTCTTATAATCCCTTATAGGTTGCTGTGAACATAGTAGGTGCTCAATAAATATTTGATTATTTGTGTAGTTGAGTTGATGGGTAAATTATGGATATCTGCCAAAAGGAGATTGGTACTCCATTGATATGGTGTCTGTATTTTATGACCCCAAATCACATGTGTACTGACAAGGTGATTGATTAGAATATGACTTCAACAGGGCAAAATTAAACAAAGTGTTAACAGTATTTGCTAGGGACTTGAGGTTACTACCAAGAAACTTAATTTTTATCAAGAGAATGTTTGTGCAATACTTAGGAAGAAAAGGCCAGCAAGCAGTTGTAGTTATTTAAGTGGTGCCTGACACATTATGGAAGCAATTTTTAAGTGATATGGTAGTAGTATTTGAAGAGTTATTAGTGGACCTCATAATCTGCTCATTTTCTTAGTTAAGAGCTTGATGAGTTTCTGAGAACTGATTGTTGTCCTCACTGTAAGTTCAGAGTTCTTTTACCACATTATTCATTACTGATTAATTTCACTTATGTCATTAGATCTCAGTAATGAAATTATTTAAGAAAAACATTGAAGACTATGTAAGCCGTTCCTTGTAACCCATTTAGTATATGTAGTGTAATTACTACTCTTCAAGTCTTTTTTTTTTTTTTTAATCTTCAAGTCTTTTTTACCAATATTTTTTTTTAGTTTTGTCTTCAGGAGTTGAGAAGACAGTTCCCTGGCAGTCACAGAGTCAAGCGACTAACTGGCATGAGATTTGAAGCCATGGAGAGGTAACTGAATCTTGTAAATAGTGTGATCCTGTTTTAAAATGGCAAACATGGGGTCTTACATTTAGGTCCTTCTGTACCCGAGGCAACATCATTAATTGTGCAAGATCTTTTGCTAGTGAGCTTCAGAATAGTGTCAGAGCGCTTCTCAGCCTAAATCCTGCCAAGTTACTCTCCTTAAATAGAATTTGACATAAGAGTGTAATCCATTTACCATCTTTGGCCTAGTGGAATTGGGATCATGCTTTGGAGTAAAATAGGCTTCCTATCCTGTTTCTAAGGATTTATTAGCTATTGACCAGGCAAATTATTTAAGATTTTCAGCCTTACTCCTCTGTAAAACAAGAATATTACCAACTTGTCAGGGTTGTTTTGGGAATTAATAATGATATACGTGTAGTGCCCTCACAGGCACTCAAGGTATAGAAGCTATTATTATTATTATTTTATTTACTTATTTATTTTTTGCGGTATGCGGGCCTCTCACTGTTGTGGCCTCTCCTGTTACGGAGCACAGGCTCCGGACGTGCAGGCTCAGCGGCCATGGCTCACGGGCACAGCCACTCTGCGGCATGTGGGATCTTCCCAGACCAGGGCACGAACCCGTGTCCCCTGCATTGGCAGGCAGACTGTCAACCACTGTGCCACCAGGGAAGCCCTATTATTATTTTTTTAATTGAGATATAATTGATATATAACATTGTATTAGCTTCAGGTGTATAACATAATGATTTGTTAAATGTGTACTTTGTGAAATGATTAACGCAATAAGTTTAGTTAACATCCATCATCATAGTTATAAATTTTTTTCTTATGATAAGAATGTTTAAGGTTTACTCTGTTAGCAACTTTAAAATGTACAACACAGTATTGTTAACTATAGTAAACCATGCTGTATTATATCCCCAGGACTTAATTTATCTTATAACTGGATGTTTGTACCTTTTGACCACCTTCACCCACTTCTCCCACTCCCCATTCCCTCGTCTGGCAACCACTAATCTGTTCTATGTATCTGTGAGCTCAGGTTCTCTTTGATTCCACATGTAAGTGAGATCATACAGTATTTATCTTTCTCTGTCTGACTTATTACACTTAGCATAATGCCCTTAAGGTCCATCCAGGTTGTCATAAATGGCAGAATTTCTTTCCTTTTTTGTGGCTCAGTAATATTCCATTGTATATACAGTTGACCCTTGAGTAACATGGGTTTGAATTGTGTGAGTCCACTTAGTACGTGGATTGTTTTCAATAGTAAATACTACAGTGCTACACAGTCTGTAGTTGGTTGAATCTGTGGATGTAGAACCTTGGATATGGAAGGGCCGATTTTAAGTTATATATGGATTTTCCTTTTTTTAATTTAAATTTTTACTTTTGGCTGTGCTGGGTCTTTGTCGTGGCACGCAGGCTCTTCATTGTGGCACATGGGCTTCTCGTTGCAGCATGCGGGCTTCTCTAGTTGCAGCACGCGGGCTTCTCTAGTTGCGGTGCACGGGCTCAGTAGTTGTGATGTGTGGGCTCTCTAGTTGTGGCATGCGGGCTCTAGAGCATGTGGGCTCAGTAGTTGCGGCACGTGGGCTTGGTTGCCCTGTGGCATGTGGGATCTTAGTTCCCCAACTAGGAATTGAACCTTCATCCCCTGCATTGGAAGGCGGATTCTTAACCACTGGACCACTAGGGAAGTCCCCTATGTATGGATTTTCCACTGTACTGTAGGTTTGGGGCTCCTGACCCACACGTTGTTCAAGGGTCAGCTGTACTTACACCAAACTGTTTTAGCCATTTATCTGTCAATGGACACGTAGGTTGTTTCCATGTCTTGGCTGTTATAAATAATGCTGCGATGAACATGGGGGTTCAAATATCTTTTCAAGTTAGTGATTTTATTTCCTTTGGATAAATACCCAGAAGTAGAATTGACTAGATTAAATGGTAGTTCTGTGTTTAATTTTTTGAGGAACTTTTATACTGTATTCCATAGTGACTGTGCCAATCTACATTCCCATCGACAGTGCACAAGGGTTCCCTTTTCTCCACATCCTTCCAACACTTGGTATGTTTTGTCTCTTTGATAATAGCCATTCTAATAAGTATGAGGTGATATCACATTGTGGTTTTAATTTTCATTTCCCTGATGATTAGTGATGTTGAGCACCTTTTCATGGACTTGTTGGCTATTTGTGTGTCTTCTTTATTTATTTATTTTTTTTGTGTGTGTGTGTGTCTTCTTTAGAAAAATGTATATTCAGTTGCTCTGACCCCTTTTACTTGGATTGTTTGTTTTTTTGTTATTGAATTATATAAGTTCTTATAATATTTTGGTTATTAGCCCCTTATCAGGTATGATTTGCAAATATTTTCTCTAATTCCATAAGTTGCCTTTTCATTCTGTTGATGTTTTTCTTTGCTGTGCAGAAGCTTTTTTAGTTTGATGTAGTCCCACTTGTTTATTTTTGCTTTGGTTGACTTTGCTTTTTGTGTTGAATCCAAAAAATCATCACCAAGATTGATGTCAAGGAGTTTACCACCTACATTTTTTTCTAGGGGTTTTATGGTTTCAGGTCTTATGTTCAGGTCTTTAATCCATTTGAGTTGTTTTTCTGTATGGTGTAAAGATAGAGGTCCAGTTTCATTCAGGCTGTCTAGTTTTCCCAACACTGTTTATTGAAGAGACTGTTTCTCCCCCATGATATATTCTTAGCTCCTTTGTCATAAATTAATTGACCATATATGTGTGGGTTTATGTCTGGGCTGTCTGTTCTGTCCCATTGATCTATGTGTCTGTTTTTATGCCAGTACCTTACTGTTTTGATTACTATAGGTTTGTAATATAGTCTGAAATCAGGGAGCCTGATCCCTCCAGCTTTGTTTTTCTTGCTCAAGATTGCTTTGGCTACTCAAGATCTTCTGTGATTCCATACAGATTTTAGGATTATTCTATTTCTGTGGGAAATGGCACTGGAATTTTAAGAATTGCACTGAATCTGTAGATTGCTTTGGGTACTATGGACATTTGACTAATCTTAATTTTTCCAGTCCTTGAGCATGAGATAATCATCTCATTTATTTGTGTCTTCAGTTTATTTCATTAGTATCTTACAGTTTGTAGTATATAGGGCTTTCAGCTCTTTGATTAAATTTATTTCTAGGTATTTTATTCTTCTTGATGCAGTTATAAATGGGATTGTTTTCTTAATTTCTCTTTCTGATAGATTCTTATTAGTGTATTGAAACACAACAGATTTTTGTATAGTAATTTTGTATCTGCAACTTTATTGAATTTATTAGTTGTAACAGTTTTTGATGGAGTCCTTTGCACCAGTAAGCTGTGATTGTATTCACCTGTCTTGCAATTTTGGATGCAGTGGTTTGCCCTGTAACTTTAATTGTCTGATGGATATAAGAAGAGTTGTTGGGTCAGCTTTTTTCTTGCGAGGATGGGAGTGATGACTTCCAAGGTCTTTATGTGCCAGACCAGGAACCAGAAATCTTGAGTATCTTTTCATGCAATAATTGGCCATTTATATATGTTCTTTGGAGAAATGTTTGTTCACATTGTCTGTTTTTAAATTGGGTTACTTTATTTATTTACACCTTTTTATTATTTAGTTGTAAGAGTTCTTTATATATAGTCTAGATACAAGTTTTTTATCATATATATGATTTGCAAAAATTTTCTTACATTATGTGAGTTGTCTTTCACTTGCTTAATGGTGTCTGATTACAAAGGATTTTGATTTTTTTATGAAGTTCAGTTCATTTTTTCTTTTGTTGCTTGTCATTGTGGTGTTATTTCTAGAAACCATTGCCTAATTCAAGGTCACAAAGATTACACCTCTTTTCTTCTAACAGTTTTATAGTTTCAGTTTTTGCATTTAGGTCATTGACACTTTTTGAGTTAATACAGTATGAAGAAGGTGTCCAACTTTATTCTTTCTTTTGTGGATACCCCGTTGTTCCAGCACCATTTGTTGAAAAGACTGCTTTCCCCATTTAATTGTCTTGGGCAATTAAATCAATTGAATGTAAATGCGATGTTTTATTTCTGGGCTTTCAATTCTGTTCCATCGATATATATGTTTATTATATACCACACTGTATCGATCCCAATATTGATATTGTAGCTTTGTAGTAAGTTCTAAAATTGGGAAGTGTGAGTCCTTCAACTTTGTGGGGTTTTTTTTCAAGATTATTTTGTCTGAGTCTCTTAAATTTTTATATTCATTTTAGAGTCAGCTTGTTGTTTCTTACCTTTTTAACTTGGTGTTTTAGGTGAGACAGGGTTAACTTGTACCTCAATTGTAGCAGCTTTTTTCACATAGGATCTATTGATATAGTTTTTCTTAACCCGTTTATTTCTTGGCTTTTGGCTTATGTGTTTATGTATATGTATAGTTTAATATCTTTGGATTTTCTCAGTTAGCAAAGGGCATGGATAAATAAAAATAAATAAAATATTATTATTATAGGTTAGCAGAAAATAATTTTGAATCAGAGGACAGAATGGAAGAAATCTGCAAAGGATTGCTCCTGAATCAGTATTCTACTCTAATACCACTTTTTGTTTTACTTCAAGTAGTATGAGTTCCTAGCCCGTTCTTAAAATATGTGAATAGCAAAGCACATCCCAGAGTCCAAGATGAATGATTTTTCAAATTATCTTTTTAACACATTTTAATAGTTATCATTCTACCCTCTTTCCAGCCATACAAAAAATTGATATGGTAACAATAATTTATTTTTAAGTATTAACTCAGGTTTCTAAGAAACCTAGTGAACTTTAATTTCTTTAAGCTTTTACTCTTTAATTGAAACTCATATCATCATTTTACCTAGTAAGGTTTTACTGTTTTTTTCTGAAAGAGTGGCTGTTATATGTTTTTGTTACACAGGACCTTTAACCATTGATTCTCATACATGATTGTGTGAATTAGAATTATCTGTGGCATTTAAAAAATATGTAGTTGCCTAGTCCTCACTACTGAAATCAGTCTCTTAGGGGTGTAATGCAGGAGAATAGACAGGCAGATTTGAGAACGTTGCTGACTAAAGGTAAATTTTTATGGACCTTCAGTGTATTAGTCAAGACTCTCTAGAGAAACAGAACCAGTGGGATGTGTGTATATGTGTGTGTGTGTGTGTGTGTGTGTGTGTGTGTGTGTATACATATACATATATATATAATGGAGATTTATTATGAGGCAGTTATGGAGGCTAAGAAGTCCCAGGATCTGCTCTCTGTGACCTGGAGACCCAGGAAAGCTGGTGCTGTAATTCAGTCTGAGACCAGGTCTGAAGGCCTGAGGACCAGGGGAGCCAATGGTGTAAATCTCAGTTTGAAGTCTGAAGGCAAGAGAAAGTGAGATGAGATGTCCCAGCTCCAGCAGTGTAAGGCAGTAAAAAGAGGTAAATTCTTCCTTCTGCCTTTGTTCTATTCAGGCCCTTGAGGGATTGGATGGTGTCCACCCATATTAGGGAAGGTAATCTGTTTTACTGGGTCCATGGATTCAAATGCTAATCTCATCTGAAACACCCTGAGACATACCCGGAAATAATATTTGATCTCGGCACCCTGTGGTTGACACATAAAACTAATCATCACACCCAGTTTTTACATAAATTACTTTTTTTTATTATAATATAACTTAAATATGTTCAAATATAAAACCAGTATTAGTGCCTTACATGTATACTTTCATATAACTGTGAAAACAATGTATGGTTTCTAATAAAATACCAAAAAAACTAGAAAGTACTAAAATTCAAATTATCATTCTATTAATGAAGTGAATGAATAGTTTCCTCTGTCATTTCCAATATATTTCCTAGAAGTTACATAGTTGGGAAAAGATCCCCAAGTGATTCTCATGTACTGTGTCTTGTGAGAACCCGTGCTCTATGGCATTAATTTTGCCCTTGTTTATATACTGTTTATATACTTTATTTTATACTTGTTTAATGATACTATTTTCTCTTTCTCCATATAGTTGCAGGTTCTTATGAGGCTAGCATACCTACTGTATAATCATGTGTTTGATGTCCAAACTAATGTTCTTTTTTTGAGCTATTGCTAACTCTGATTAACTTAGTGTACAGTGATGTTATTTGGACTTTGCATGGTATGGACATATTTACAAACTAAGTCTGATTTTATTTTTCTCAGTAGTCTGCTACAGTAGTCAAATATTCTTAGCTACTGGCATGACCACAACCACAGATACAGGCTTGGTCACTAAAATTGTGGGCTGGTGTTTGATTAAAAGATGTGTCACCATGATGATATAGAATATTCATGTGTTGAATAACATTAAGAGAAAAATTAAAAAATTATCATAGGGAACTTAAGAATAGATCACAAGAGTATATCTGCCATCCCTAGTTTTATAAATACTGCTGTAAAAGTGTTTAAACATCGTTTTTTGCTTTCTCTAAAGATCTATATCCGGAAGTGGAGAAATTGATTGGAAGGGAGTTGGGGGTTGTGGATATGGTTAGGAGGGAATTTCAGAATCACTCGACTATTTCCTTGTATCCCAAATAAGGTCACAGTGTATAGGAGTATATTGTTAGGTAAAGTTCTTTATGTGATTTCTGATGTATTCCTCCCTTTGATTCACTATCATATAATGTTAATTTTGGCTTCTTAGTTATATCCTGCCATATTTGATTATTTTTTCATTTGATAAACTTGTTAACTATTTCCCATATGAGACTAACCCAGCAAAGTGTATTATGTGTGCATACTTAATAGGTACTTAATGAATTGAACTTCACCAGCTCAACTAAGAAAAGCTGTCATAAATATTTATTAAAGGAGAACTAATACTTAGATCATTTCCTTGTGAATATATTTGTTAAAATTAAACTTTTTTTCATGGTTTATTAGCTGTAATTCTATGTATAACTAGGACCACAAAGGTGTCTCTTTGAGCTGCTAGTTTTTACCTTTGTATTTAGGCCAAATTGAATCAGTATGTTTTTGAAGTAAGTTTTTCTATAAATACTTTATACATTTTTTTTTTTTTTTTTTTGCTTAGAAAATGACATTGTAGCAAACTTACTGTCATGTGAAGATCAGAAGAGGCTTAGTAGCAATTGTAAATGCATATAAAGTCCTGCCAGTTTAATCATTTTCTGTATTTACTATTTGTCACTAAATTTTAAGGTAATGATTCTTGATATTTGTTTTTCTTTTTAAATAGATATGATGATGCTATACAGCTATATGATCGAATTTTACAAGAAGATCCAACTAACACTGTAAGTTAGCTGGTTGTGCTGAAGATCAATTCGTTTTAAGAAGTGAAATTAATTTATTTTGGAAATAATGGAAAAAAACACATGGAACCATGTTCTATTTTGTTACTTTAAATATTTCATGATGGACCATTTAAAAAAATAGGTTTAAAACTCTTCAATAAAATTTGATTTACAATATCTCTTATTAGAAAGAAGCTAGTTGAAATTTAGAAAGAATGAATTTTATGTGCTTGCGAAAAAAAACACCTAGCAGAGCTTATTGTTTTTGTAATACTTTGAAGTTTATGGAATACTAACTTCTCTGGTTTGGGTAGTTATATTTTGATTGTCTTCATCAAAAATGAAAGACGTCACCTCAGTAATTAGTATATGGAATTGATTAATGAAGGCTTTTTTTTTTTCAGTTTTGCTTTCTTCCTTATACCTGAATAGGGATATATATATGTATATGTTTTCCTTAAGATAACATCTTTAATTTATTCTGATTTTGAACAAATATTTATCTCAGTTTATTGGGCAGAAGATTTGTTTCAAATATACTTATATAGTTTATCTGTTTTAAAAACACCCTGGTGAAAAATTTTTTTTTAATATTGAGAACATTTTAGTTTACTATATTGGCATAATGGCTTCCCTCAGACTTACCTTTTACTAACTGAAAAGTCAGAGATGCTAGATAATGTATCAGGTGTTTCAATGTTTCATATTATTCTATCCATACACACATATGCCTGCTAAAGTAAAGTAAATATTTTTAGAGTTTTTAAATAATAATCAGTTTGAGTTTGTTTTTTCCCTTTATAGAGACAAATTGTTATGTTAACACATAATACAACTACGTGAAGGTTTTCTCTTATTTGCCAAGTAGTTTATTAAAAATATACATTTTAAAAAGTCATATAATGTATGATTGTGGATTAAAAGATGCAGAAATACTGATTGAACATTGGTAACTTGATTCATTTTAAATTATTTATGCTAAGTTTGGAAGTTAATATTGAAGTATGCAATTTTTAGATAGCATTTATACCAGGCATTTATTGGTCATAAATCCCTGATCTCTCCTTGCCCCTTTTGTTACCTATAGGAATATGTATTTTTTTTTGCTTAAATAATATTTTTTCCCAGCTTTATTGAGATATAATTAACATTGTGTAAGTTACACAACTTGGTGATTTGATATGTGTATATATATATTGTGAAATGGTTTAGATTATTGCTTTTAATACAGTCTCACCCCAGGGATATTTTCTCTGGAAACTTTCTAGGTGTTGTGTTTTGTTTTGTAGATATTTGAATGGTAAGGATTCATCATTTTGTGAGGATTCTCAAAATATAGAAAGTTCAGGGAAAATTTTGACAGAGCTGCAAGCCTACCTGTTATTAAAAAAACCCAGTTAATTTAGATATCCCAAATAAAAAGAGAGTTAAAATTGAGAAGTTCTGAATAATCCTTAAATCTTATTTATCCTAATAGCTTGCCATCTGTCTTAATAAAACAGTCCCTTATAAAAAGCCCCATTTTTCTTTTCCTAGAGATTTTCTCATGTACTTATTTCAGCTCTAAGACTTTACTACAGTTTCAAAGGTATTCATTTTTTACACAGCGATATTTCTGTGTAATATGAAATATGACATCAGATTTCTGAAAATTTGTTTCATGTAGTTTGCTCATACTAGTTTAAAAGATTAATAGTTTGTAATTTATTTTTTTGAATTAGGAGTCATATTTTACTTCTGTCAGTTTAAGTTGGGCATATTTTAAATAAAGTATTTCACTACTTCAGGTTCTCAGATAATATGTAACTAAATATTATTCTATCTTTGTAGTACTTTCCATGTTTTATGGTTTGGCTCTCCTCATAGACTATGTATGAGGAGGTAATAACTAAATTATTTAGTTGTTAGGTAAACATTTTAGAACAAGGTAACTAAATTCAGCTTTGCTAGATGTACTATTCTTTCATCAAATATTATTTTTATCTAGTCTCCCCTCAGTCCCTTCTGTCCTTCTGTAAATGTTTATTGAGTACCTGTGAAGAGCCACGAAAATGTTGGTGTTACTAAGAATAAAGACACTATTTCTGTTACTGTATCCATAGAAAGCACTGTGTTAGACATTGAGGGAGAAAAACAAAGCCATATAAGACCTAGAACTAATAAAGTCTAGTAGGGGAAGACTTTCCTTATATTAAACAGTAAAGTTACTATGTAGAAGACACGATAGTTATAATTCAAGCTTTTATACTGTAGAGCTTTGCATAGTCTAAAACTGATCATGTGACTCTTTCATCTGCTTCTGTGTTCCTATATATCCAGTATAGAAATGAGGCTGTTCGTTAAAGCTTTAAGGAGCTCTCTTTCCCTCTCACATGCATTCATTATTCTTTTCAAAAAATGTTTGTTGAGTGCTTGCAACATGCTTGTTGTGGAGACTAGCAGGATGAATTAGACACCATCCTTGACTTTGTTTTTAGAGAGATAGCATGATATAATGAACACATTATGGACTTTGAAATAGACTTATTGAATCCTGACTCTGGTGATTTGCTGCATTACTTTTGAGCCTTGTAGGCCTTGAAGGATGAGTATGGCTTAAATAAGACAAAGGTGGTAGGCTGGGGAAAGACATTGTATCCCATGAATGGCATGAGTAAGCCTTAGCATTATTAAAGTACAAGGCCTACCTAGGGAAAAAAGAATAAAGTGATTAAAATGGAAGTTTTCAGATTTTGGGAGGTTGCTTAAATGGGACATCTCATCTATTTTTAAAAAGCTGTAAAATATTCTTTTGAAAAAAGTAACATGTACCCATGTTAAAAAATTACAAACAGTACAGAGTATATGGTGAAAAATAAGTCCTCCCACCCCTGATCTCAAGTCCTCCTTCACTTAGGCAAACATTGTTAACAATTTCTTAAGAACTCTTCCAGAAATTTTTTCTCATGCACACACAAATAGGTGTGTGTGCATGTGTGTCACTTTTGACAGGGAGAATGGTTGGAAATGCAAATGGTAGGAAATGCAAATGGTAGCATACTCTACCTAGCAATATCTTTTAAAGTTCGTGTGCTGTCAGCACATCCTTTACCTCATCCTTTAGGTACCTGCATAACATTGTAATGCATGGATGTATAATCCCTGTCTTGATGGAAAACTTTCTTTTAATTAAGTCCCCTTGGTATCTGATATATTCTTCCCAGAAGCAGTGTTGCAGTACATGTCATTTGTAGGATAGATTCCTAGAAGTGAAGTCTCCTAGTCAGGAGGTCCATGTATTTTAAAATTTGATAGTTGTTACCAAATTTCCCTCCACAGAAGCTTTTTAGCTGTCTATACTCATTTATTTGGTATATGAGAGTGCTTCTTGCCCTGTATCCTCCCAGGTGGTATATTATCAGCTTTTTTTGTGTTTAACCTTTGCCAGTCTAATTAGTTAAAAATGTTACTTTGTTTTAATTTGCATTATGAGTGATGTTTAATATCTTCTAATATGCTTAAAGGACCAGGTGTATTTCTCTTTTTGAACTGCCTCCTTTAACACGATTTTCGCATGAAATTTCATTTCTATTCTCGTTGAAGAGAGGGCATGGTTCTGGTGCTCTTTGTAAGTTTTAACCTCCCCCTTCTTCCTGACTGATTTACTGCTGAGGAAAACTAGGGCTCTAAGGAACAATATTTTATACCTTTTAGTTGGTTCATTGTTCAGAGTGACTAGCAATACAAGAAAGTCTACATTTGTGAACCTCCTGGTATGTTACACTTTAGAATTTTAATTTTTTTTCGCATTATCAATACAGTTTTATTTCTTTTTTTGTTTTCTTTTTAATTGAAGTATAGTTGATTTACAATATTCTGTTAGTTTCAGGTATACAGCATAGTGATTTGGGCCTTTTTGCAGATTAGATTCCATTATAAGTTATTACAAGATATTGGGTGTAACAGAATTTTAATTTTTATTCTTAGAAAATGGAGAATGAAGTCAAATTTTGATTAGTGAAATTCCACCAGATTTTTTTTTAGAGATAACTTTGTCAGTAATACGGGAGTTGGTTTGAAAGAGGTGAAAAGAGATGAAATAGTAATTTGGAGGCTGTTCTGTCTTAGGCTAGAGATTATGGGGATCTAAACCTAGGATAAGTAGAATTGAAGAGGATGGGGGTTGGATGAAAGTATATTTTGCAATAAAAATATACAAATGATGCAAACTTAGATATGAATGTTATTTTAGAAGGATAACTCTGAAGTATGAAAATTTTCGTCACCAGCTCATCAAAATCAAGTATTGAATTAGGCTCACTGTGAGCTTTTTATCCCTTAGATTACCCCAACACCGGTCAGTTTTTTGTTTGCCTGCTTTTAAAGTAAAAGTAGGCTTTTCATCCTTTGAAAGCTCTTTGAGGGAAAAATTATGTCCATTGCATGCAACAATGCCTAGCATATATGCCTTCAGTAAATACTTGTTGAATGAATGAATGCCTTTCAGAAAGAAAGTACAATAATTCTTATCTTTTTAGTTAAATTTCATATTTCAGAAAGATCAGATTTTGCCTCCAATTGTGAACTGCCTGTTATGATATATCAAATATTTGAAGTCTTATTTTGGAATTAGATGTAATTGCCTCTGTGCCAAGAGTGAAGATGGTTTATTTTTATTTTTTTTTAATAAATTTTATTTATTTATTTTTGGCTGTGTTGGGTCTTCGTTGCTGTGCGCGGGCTTTCTCCGGTTGTGGCAAGCGAGGGCCACTCTTCGTTGAGGTGCGTGGACCTCTCATTGCAGTGGCTTCTCTTGTTGTGTGCAGAGCACAGGCTCAGTAGCTGTGATGCGTGGGCCCAGTTGCTCTGTGGCACGTGGGATCTTCCCATGCTCGAACCTGTGTCCCCCACATTGGCAGGCAGATTCCCAACCACTGCGCCACCAGGGAAGCCCCTGAAAATGCTTTTAGAATGCCATATTTCCCAGGGTCACGGCATAAGCCTCGGAGGCAGAAGAACTTGGAACTCTGCTTTCCCTTTGTTGGCCAGTGGTCTGTTTCTGTGTCCCAACATCTGGGGTAGGGGGCGTTCTAGGTTGTATTTTGCTGGTAGACCTTAATCCTTTAATCATTTTCTAGGTTCTCTCCCTGCATGGCCTCATTTTTTTTTAAGATGTGATATGTCTTTCAGGAAAAATTGCTAGCTAGCTCCTTGTACATATACAGAGGTATGTAAGAAATTTATGGTCATAAGAATGTTTTGAAGTTTCATAGTTTATAATAGAAATTCTGACTCCATTATTAAAATCGCTTGTAAAATGTGGAACAGTTTTCATTTTTGACTTAAACTGACTTTTACAAAGGTTGATCTAAACAAGAAATTTAGAAAAATTCAGAATATTGGCATATTTTATAAGATAAAAAGTATAAGAAAGAAATATAAATGGAAATTGATAGTCAAGACTCTACTTAATGTCTAATTAGTGCTATTTTAAAAACTGTTTTGGCATATAATTGATGTAGAATAGACTGCACATATTTAAGGTGTATAATTTGATAAGTTTGGACATTTGTATATACTTGTGAAACCATCACCACAATCATAATGAACAAAACCATCATGCTCTAAAGTTCTCTTTGCTCCTTTTGATTTTTGTATTCTTATATATATTGTTTGAGCTTTCTTGTGAGATATCATTAAGTTACTTGCAAACAATTTCATCCTTTTGGGTCTTTGTTAGACAGGACCAGAACAGTGTTTATACTGGGACTAATTAATTCCCCATTATGTTCTTCTGGGTAGTCTGTTCACTGCCCCAGGAATCATGGCATTTTCCAGTCTGGCTGGTAGGAAGGGGCACTATTCCCAGCCCTGTGTGAGCTCTGGGCACATTTTCCCCTAAACTTTTCTGGTAGATCTTTCCTTGGCTGTAGTGGTTTCCACATACACATGCACTGATCAGTGCGAACCTGAGTACTCGAGGGAAACCCTTGAGATTGAAGGCGAATCTCTTTAGAGTCTCCATTCTGTATTTTTCTCTCTTCTCCTGTACTCTGTCCCATGAACTGTAGCCTCTTTGATCTTCTTGGACTCTGAGCTCCTTATGAACTCACAGCTCAACCTGATTTTCTTTTCTTGCCCAGCACCCTTGAAACTCTCTCAAAGCAGTCAGTCAGGGCCCACCTCATTTGTTTCTGCCTGTCAGGGATCAACTCTCCTTTATTTGCCTGTCGTCTTATGCCTTAAAAGTGGTTGTTTTATATATATAGTACAGTTCTTTCATGGTCTCAGGCAAGAGGGTACAACCGCTCCCTGTTACTCCATCTTGGCTGGAAATGAAATCCCTGCTTAATGCTTATTTTAAATGATCATGGTTTTTGTGCCAGAATGTGGTAGTATTTTTCTGTAGAGGGCTGTTGTATGTGACTTAATGATCCATTGTTGCCTGTATGATAGTGATTGCCATATAGGTTTTTCTTTAAGCTGTCATGTATAGTTTCATTAGGAAGACTGGCTTTGCATAGTTGAATAGTTACCTCTTAAAAGTGTGTTTTAAACCTTATAATATTAGGAGATAAGTTACTATTATCTTAGGCCTTACATGGTTAAGCAGTGTATTGCTTATTATAGTAGAGATTTTGGGGCATGTTTCACAAATTGATTAGTAAAACCTTATGTTTAAAATCTTTGCTTATACTTCACTGAAGTGTTTGTTAGGTGGAAAACTCTTAGTTTTTAAAATAGGCTGTTACAAAGTTAATACTGAATTTCTGTTTTACATTATAAAATTATGGCATTCCACCTACTATAAATATACATAATTCAAAATAATAGTAACAAATTAATTTGTAATATTTCAATTTCAGGAACTCTTATCAATAAATCTAGAATGGGAATCAGAAATTTGAGATCCTACTTCTCATCCTACCTCTTTTGATGCATTTAGGTTGTTTAAACCTCTGTTTTTCATTATTTACAAAAGGATTGTGTTTTAAAAAGGCATTTTTAAAGATTAATTATCTTTGAAACACTAGCAGTGCTTTATAAACTGTATTCTGCAAAATGCTGCTGACCTAAAAATTTTGGTGTTTGTTCAACAGTAGAGACATGATTCTCTTGTCAAATCAATGAGAAAATGAGTTAATATTAGACAGGTGTTTTTAAAAAAACGAAACTCATTTTGTGAATAATTGTGTCCATTACAGTGTTCATACCACATCTCTTACTGTAGAGGTATTAGTTGCTATTCATATTTATACTTTGACTTTTTGTCTCTTATTTGTGGCATTTGAATGCAGTATTTTCAACAAGTTTCACTGCATCTATACAATATTTCATTTCAGCTGATACAAATCCTGTAAGGATTGGGGCAATATATCAATATTAAACTAAGCAAGCCTGTGCCAGTTCTTTAAAGATCTCATAGGTAGAGCTTTTGGCAAGTTTTAACACATATATATATTAAGCATAGACCAAAGGTAAAAAAGAAGGAAGATAACATTTATTCAGTACTGTTATATGCTGTGTACTGTGTTAGATACTTCACTTTGATACTTGGAGATTGGTGGTATTACTGAAGTTTGGGCAGGTCGGATGTTTTGGTCTTGGTTAGAAAGCTCGTAAGTGACAAGAGTTGGGATTCAGTTCCTTGTCTTTTTTTATTTCAAAACCTAGACTCTCCGCTCTAACATATTGCCTGTGGAAGAAGTAGTGTCATCAAAAATGAAATGAATAAACAAAAATGTTTCAAATTCTGTTGAACTGGTGAAATTAGATAATATATGCTCCAAAGAAATTAGTTTCTTAATTATGTTAATTTAATCCTCACCTATTTTCAGAAGGACTTGGAATAAGGCATACATTTGAAGTCTAATATTCTTCCTAAAGGCTTTAGGATTGAGTTACTTTTAGAGCTTTACTTTTACTTTCCTTCTGAATTCTCGAGACTTAAACTTTACATTTATTATGGCGCTTTCATTGTTGTGCATAGTGAAATTATTCCAAAAATATTTGAGTTCCTGCTGTGTGGCAGGTGTTCTGGTAGGCATTCAGCATGAACCATATAATCAGGGGTATACATTTTTAACAGATGTATCATTCTTTCATTACTGAAATATTGTTATCACTATTATTATAAATATTGCTTTTTCATATTTATTGGGAGTCTCTTGATTCACTCTGATATTTTGACTTTCAGTTTTTCAGAGCAAAAACCCACCTTTTCCACCCCAGGACAGATAGCTCCTTTGGTCTAAAGAGGCCCCATTCATTTTACAGTACTTCCCTTGTCTGTATCTTGTGGAGTGTGTTTTACATAAAACAATGACAATCATGTTCATAATTAATAAGCCTAACCTAGCCCTAATTATAGTGTTTTATTGTTTAGTCTTCTGCATTGAATTAAACAGAGATGGAGGGGATGTAAATTTAGTAATTCACACAGAGCCCTCCAGTCACTTCAGCCCCAAACATATAGTCTTGATTATACACAATGCTGCTGTCTCCTCTGCCTTTGCTCCTGTGTTCTCCTACTATGCAGTATCGTCCCTCCACACAACTTTCTTTTCTGCTTTCTTAATGTCTACTTGCACTTTCTCTTTCAACCCAGGTATCACATCTGGGACGCTCTTTGCTTCCTGTGTTTCCACTTCCTCCCATCTGCTACAGCCTTGTTAGGATCACCTCTGTGTTGCCACAACATCTTAGATATCTCTATTATTGTCTTTTTATTTGATGTCTCTTTCTCTTATCAGACTGAGCTCCTGCAAGGAATTATCTGTTCCTTTTTTTATCCTTATATTTTTATTGTCCAGCGCAGTACCTGGCAAACAACAGATGTTTGTTACATATTTGATGAATGTATAAATAAATGGCATTGATTTTTATATATTTAAAAAGCTTTAAGTTGCAGGTTTTAAATGTTTTGTCTATTATAAAATATTTCTTTCAGCATCTATATTATTGTTTTGAAAGACTCTTAGGTAGATTTTTCTCTTGAAATTGTGAAAAAAGTTATTTGAAGCCATATTTGTATAATGACATTCAAGTGGCCACAGTAAGATTATTTTCTAATCTCCACTATCCCTCTATCTCTTAAGATACAGATCTTATGAATGAGACAGAGTAAAGGACTTTAGGCTGGATAAAGATTAGGATTCCCTGCTGGCGTGTAATTATCAGAATCTGGATGGTTATTTATTTGAATGAAATGATGCATACATTGTGTACATCAAAAGTAAAGCACATGTGATTGTTAGAGGAATGTTTGAACTCCCCAGTGGGATGTCATGGGGTATGTTTATAAACTCCCACTAAGCAGTAGTTTTACAATGGAATTTCACTGGCATTGAGATAATAATTTGCACAGTCAAATTACCTCTTTACAAAAACCCAGGGAATCATGAGGGTCTAATCCTTTATTAATGTCAACCCACAGGCTGCAAGAAAGCGTAAGATTGCCATTCGAAAAGCCCAGGGGAAAAATGTGGAGGCCATTCGGGAACTGAATGAGTATCTGGAACAGTGAGTGTCTTACAAGAGGATTGTGTTTTGTTATTCTGATAAATCTTTTTTAATTAAAATGGAATTTGCATTTGATTTTCCTTTTTGCCTCCATGCTGTTCATTTATAGAATATCTACACACTTACTTTTTTTCCCTTTCCTCTCACCAGATTTGTTGGAGACCAAGAAGCCTGGCATGAACTTGCAGAACTTTATATCAATGAACATGAGTAAGTCGTTAACACATAAAATTTCGTTAAGGAGTGCAGTTTTCATCACTATATAAGTTCAGAAGGCATAGTAGTTTCTAAAGGATTGGTGAGAGGTATGAATCACGTCATTTTAAATTAGCAAAATAAATAAATGAAGAAAAACAAATCGACAGTTTGTTGGTTATAATATGTGAATTGCATTAAGTAGGTCATTTGTGTTTGCTAAATTATTTTTGTTTGGGAAATGAGTTTTCTTTCAAATACAGATGGCATTCTTTGGAGTTAGAAAGGCATGTATGTGCTGAGCTAAGGTTATTTTTAGTGAATCAAAATTGTGAATTTTTAGAATTTAAATTGTTCTTACATACAAAGAGTATTATACTCCCTGCTGTTTAAAAATTCTGTCAATTGTATGCATTTATTAGCCTTAGTGCTAAGAGAATCAACTCTTCCAAAGTAGAAGCATTCTGTTGCCTGGGTAAAAAACCAAGAATAATCAAGAATGTTGAATGCTGTAGGAACTTGCTTATTGGATATTTAATGTTTTTGTTAGCTTTTTTTTATTGCAGTGACAGGAGGAAATCCCAGTGTGAGAGGATTAGCCCAGTCTTAAGTGCAAGTTTTCTAATATCACAGCATTAACGCTAACCTCTATCTAGAGGCAGGCTTTTTTTCCCCTTTTTTCTTAGTGAGGAGTCTGAAGTATATCACATTGTTTCTTTCCTTCCTTTTCAGAGAACAGAATCAGATTCTCATGCACATATTCTTACTGTGCATGAATACTTAGAATACTTAACCTCATCCTCATAGTACAAATAGCTGACATAGGAAATAATATCGAATGGAAGATACTTGTCTCTTGCCTTTTCTCAGGGGTATATATGTATGTGAAAGAGTTAATGTATTATCTGTGTAATTCTAATAAAAGTGGCGGCGAAAATAAAATGTCACTTAATGAATGTGTACTGTATTCTGGGAACCATTTTTCATTCCTCTATTATATATGCTGGCTATCAGATTCTCTTTGTTTTTTGTTAGGAAGTTATTTCCTGAACCATGTTTGGATGCTTGTATGATCATATTTGTAAATATACTTAGCTTTCTCTTACGTATGTAAGAGTGGTAGTGTATTTGGTTAAATGGTAATGTTTCTATTTTTCATTGTTTTAAAGTCAACATTTATAAAGTATTTTTTTTAAATGTAAATTATTTGTATGCTGGAAACTATAAAATATTAATTAATGAAATTAAAGAACACCTAAATAATACCAAATTCATAGACTGGAGGCTCAGGATTGTTTTGTTTGTTTGTTTTTTAGGGTTTTGTTTTTGTTTTTGTTTTTATTGAAGTATAGTTGATTTACAATGTTGTGTTAGTTTTAGGTATACAGCAAAGTGATTCAGTTACACATACATATAATGATTATCTTTATTTAAATTTTTCCTTGGGCTAAATTCTTAGAAGTAGAATTACTTGATTAAACGATATGCACATTTTCAGTGGTTTTGATAAATCATACCTAGATGTGCACTAGAAAGGTAGTGTCAATTTACTCTCACATCAGCAATTATTAGAATGTCCACTTAACAACACCGGGTGCTACTGTTCTTTCTAATCTTTGCAAATTTTGATAAGTGAAAATTGGTTAAACGTTTTTTAAGAGCTCTTTATGTAAATGATATGAGCCTTTGTCCTGTCAAGAATATATCCTTATTATGTCTTTTTAATATTGATTTTTTTAACTTATAGAAACTTTATATTTTTAGATGGTCAGATATATCAATTTATATTGCTTTCAGGTTTTCTGTCCTCTAAGAACTATATAAATATATCACCTCTGTTTTGTTCTTCTACTTCTTTATCAATTTTACCTTTTTACATGTATTTGTAATATTTCTATATTTAGTTCTCAAATAGGTTATACTTTATTTTTAACCTATCATTAAATTTATTATTTGCCTCACCTTGTAATAGCCACATTCAGTTTTGCTTTGTTTTGTGTCTCTAAAGAGTTTATTGAGATAGAGTTGGATGTACATTTAAGAGAAATGAACTGAAGAATCACAAGAAATCAAGAGATACAAAGACAGAAAAGCACCTGAAAAATAGTTTCTTTTCATGGGAAATGATACTTACATTCTGCCTACCCTTTTATCTTGTATTACAAAACTCTTTTTGGTCTTGAAGCTAGTTACTTACACAATGTCTGTTTATTTTTTCTAATTGAACACTTAGAAGGGATATTCAGATTTACGGTGAGTGGAAATAAATGTCTTCAGATTTTTTGAAACTGTGTGAAAATCAGAATGTTCACTTAATTCATTTAACTTGTTTGAGCAAGTCATTGTCTTCGGTAGGGTATTGTTGGTACAAGTAAGTTACTGTGGAATGTCAGTTTACCACAGTTTTGTGGACCTGGTGGCAAAAATGTACCAATTTAGGAATTGCTTGATATATTTAATATTTTGACATTCTTTTCTTCATATTAATAGTTATAGTAAGTCACAGGCAGCATTGCGAATCTAGATGTAGACTTTTTTACTCCAAATAAATTTCCACAGTAGACTGTTCATATAAGTCTATTCAGTGATTTTATAGAGAGAAAAGGGGATATAGAATTCTGCCACATACTTTTTTTATGTCTTTAAGTTATTTTTATTTAAATTTGCTTCTGATTTATAAATTCTAGATACAGTTATTCTAGTGGTATATGTCACACCAGTTGATCACATTGAGACACTTTCTCTAAGTATAAAAAATTAGTCGTGATTTATACCTTAACCCCACAGTACATATTATAAACAAAAATATGTATTTTAAACAAAGATACTGAATTTTTTTTTTTACTTGATTTGTAGTTAAAAGTAGATGTTATATCAGCAGGGAGCAGTTAGTAAAGATTGATTATGATTGTGATTATTGTAGGTACAGCCTTACTATAAAATTCTATAACAAAGGGAATTATCAGAATCCTGTAAGGAAAAATCACAATGTTGATAAAGCAGTCAAGGAACAAATATTGTAACCTATACATATGCTTTTGTGAGGAACAGAAGAACTTCAAAAGCATTAGTTACTGACTCTAATGTAGTAATAATAGTGGTTATTCTATTTTAAACGGATTCCAATTATTTTGACTTCTCTAAATCTTAGTCTCATGAGTTGTATATAATGAATTAATTTCTTTATATATCTGCATTGGTATTGGCTATGTACCATCTTGGGAGAACTGAGAAAATAGTCATCACTCAAATCACTTTTGTATGGCTTAATACTCTTGTGTACCCCTGGCTGAGAAAAACTGGATTAGACCATTTCTCACTCCTTCCAGCTCTAAGTTTATTTGATTCTATACTTTATCCACAAAATTAATTTGATTTTATATTTTGTAAAATTGGGGGAAGGTATCCCCTCGTATGTGATACTAAATAATTTTTGAGAAAAATATCTTGGCATTCATTTTTCATTAGAAACTCCTCTCTGCCCATTTTATCTTACATTATGCTATATAAGAATCAGAGTCACTGTTTTGCTCAACCCATTTAAATCTCTAAGAACATTTATTCTTAGCATTAATATGAATTTTTGGCGTTACCGTAAAGGAACACATTTAGAAGGGAACTATCTTTCTGATGAAGCTGGTGTTTAAGGTAGAGACGACTTCCCCTTCTACACAATGATGAATAAATATCAGATAGGTAGTCACAATACTTTTGTTTTACACATTTATTGTCATTTGTTCAGTCATTCATTATATAGCTATCATATGTCAAGAACCAATACTAGGTTTTGGGCATAAATATGAAAAGGGCTAAATAGCAGCATGATCTTTGATGAGAATTATATATAAGGTCCTTCATAAGTTTAAAATGCTGTGATTTGGGGCTAATCTGCAGGGTGTTTTTGGTTCCTTTGGCCCTTTGGGTTTGATTGCTGTACCTGTTTTTATGTTACCGTTGACATATTCATCACTACCATTGCCATCTCGATTTTTCATCCTGATGTGTAGTGTATATAGGTAGTATGCATTGTGGTTAAGAGTGTAGGCTGTCTGCCTACTTCCTAGGGTTTTGGTGGGATTAAATGAATTAATATTTGTAACACACCTAGGGAAGTGCATGATACATAATGAGTACCTAATAAAATTTAGCTATTATTAGTATTTCACATGTTTGAAACTGCAACGTATATATTTTGAAAACTAAGTATATCAGACATTAGTGTAAAATAGATACCTTTGTATATTGGTGACAGATGTCAAAAATAACTGTAGGTAGCCTTTTTCTGTTGTAATGTCATAACCTCCTCACTGGGACTAAATCTTACAAGACCTGTGTTCTTTAGGATTTCCTGTAAATAGGAAGGATATTCACAGGGCTTAAACATATAAAATACATTAAGGAGAATTATAGTCATGTGGTATAAAACTATTTTTCCAGAGCCCTTTGCAGCAGTTTTCTCCTTAGGTTTTCAGTAAAGATTTTGTTTCTCTACCACATGATTAAATAGTAGTAGAGTGCATATCAAAACCACTAACTTGATCTGTTTTTCATGGGTTTAGAAATTCGTAACTTAATAACTTTGTATTTGACAGTAACCTTAAATAATGAAAAGTCTTTGTAATAGAATATGTGGGATATGTCTGTAAAGGATTTTTAGTGAATAGAGAATATTTAGTGTTTATTTCCTCATTACACTTTAGCTATTTGAATATTTTATTAAATGATCAGTGGACTTATAGAACCTATTTTATATGTAACCTGATCCAAGATCTTGAAGCCTGTGTTGTTAATTATGTTTGGATGTCATCCTAGTGACCCAGTTTTAAAAATTTAATATCTTGGGACTTCCCTGGTGGCACAGTGGTTAAGAATCTGCCTGCCAATGCAGGGGACACAGGTTCGAGCCCTGGACCGGGAAGATCCCACATGCCGTGGAGCAACTAAGCCTGTGCGCCACAACTACTGAGCCTGTGCTCTAGAGCCCGCAAGCCACAACTACTGAGGCCATGTGGCACAGCTGCTGAAGCCTGCGCGCCTAGAGCCCATGCTCCGCAACAAGAGAAGCCACGGCAATGAGAAGCCTGCGCACTGTGTAACCCTTGCTTGGTGCAAATAGAGAAAGCCCCGCGCACTGCAATGAAGACCCAACGCAGCCATACATACATAAAAAAATAATAAAAAAAGAAAAATGTAATATCTCTTGATAGTTCACAGGCTGCTTTAGGATTTAAGCTTCTGTGTATTCATTTCATTAAAAAATATGATATTCGTATTTATGAATTCAAGATAGGTACTTTATTAATAAAGATACTTAAAGTGTTTTGGGAATAAAATGTGTAATATCACTAAAATTGTTTTTAAATTATTTTAAGGTGTAACTGACATAAAATTTATGACTTCTAAAATTAACTCCTTGGTGTTTTTCAGCTATGCTAAAGCAGCCTTTTGTTTAGAGGAGCTTATGATGACTAATCCACACAACCACTTATACTGTCAGCAGTATGCTGAAGTAAGTGTTTTCAAAAACAACAGTTGTATGTGATTTTATTTTTGTTGGTGTGGGTATTATTATGGAACTAAGAATATGTCGTTAACGTTAGGCAAGTATATAAATATGTAAGATGTGATGAAAATTGATTTATGGGAGTAAAATTTTTAATACTATAATGGAAATACTGACTTTTCAGTTAAATGCACTTATTTAAAATAGTGAAATCTTTGTATTTTTCTAATTGCATACTGTATTCTTTCCTAATTATGAATTATGTCATAGTTATCACCATTTAATGGCCTTTAAGGCATTTACAGTGATTACAGTTTTTACATCCATATTCTAGGAAATTCATATTAAGGTCAGTATTTTGGAAAGTAGGAAGTATTTATCTTATTTGATTAACTGTTAAGAATAGCAATACAATTGAATTCTATAAGGTTAAAAGGACTCCATCATTAAGGAATGTCAGTGCAACTAGGAAAGGGCAATTCAGTATGAAGTCTAGATTTATAATACTAGTAATAGAAAATAAAGTTGTGAAGCATTTGGAAGGCAGTTGAAATAGAAATTATACTGCCTTTTTTATATTGGCAGCATTTTTTTATTTTAAAAGCTCAGTGATCTTAATGTTCATAGAATATAATGATTCTGGAGGGTAGGTTATGCTTTAAAGTTTAGATTAGCTTTAACAACTTTAAGATGAATTCTTTTAACATCTTGCATTTGTTTACAGAATATCTGTTTCAATTACTAATGCCTATGGTATGATGAAACATGCTATATTTCAAAGTAGTAAAATAAACAGGTTTCAGCACTCCGTAATTTTTAACAGGTTAAATATACCCAAGGTGGACTTGAAAATCTTGAACTTTCAAGAAAGTATTTTGCACAGGCATTGAAACTGAACAACAGAAATATGAGAGCTTTGTTTGGACTTTACATGGTGAGTTGAGGTGCATGTTTAATGTTATTTTATGAAATGTCATTTAAAGTCCATTAACTGTCCCAGTTAATCACTTCCCTCTTTTTTTTTTTTGTATTTCATTGATAAGCATATGATTTTTTTCCTCTAGTTAATTATGAGCAATAGGTTGTAAGGCAGTTATATTTTTAAATGTTAATATATCCCAGCTATTTGACATTTTATTGTCAATTATCTTTTACTATATCAGAATTTAAATCTGCCTTTATGCAATTAAATAGTAACAGATACAAAGCTATATTATGTATTTCTTTTTTTTTTTTTTTTTTTTTTTTTTTTTGCGGTATGTGGGCCTCTCACTGTTGTGGCCTCTCCCGTTGCGGAGCACAGGCTCCGGC